>NC_034592.1:52479064-52503352 GCF_900095145.1 Mus pahari | reverse complement strand
AGAGAGAGAGAGAGAGAGAGAGAGAGAGAGAGAGAGAGAAACGCAATGGCTGCCATGGAACGTGACATTAAGAAATACTTACTGGCTTAGCCAATTGACTCAGGAAATTACAATTTCACTTCAGGAAGAGTGGAGTCATGGAGACATTCCCTTCTCTAGTTTTAGTAGCTATCTAAAGTATATCTTTCACTCTGATTTATAAGGATAAAACCCAGAGAGCAACAAAACAATACCTAATACTGTATCCCTGTTACTCTGTCCCAAGGCAATACCATGTGCATATATAATCAGAAGAATCTAGCTTTAAGATCCTAGTAGCATTTGAAAGCTAAAATGCATAACATTTTCTTTCTAGGCCTTTGAGGATATATATATTGATCAGCGAAAGACGATCAAAACCATGCTGGAGTATGCCGACAAAGTCTTCACTTACATCTTCATCCTGGAGATGCTCCTCAAATGGGTGGCCTATGGTTATCAAACATATTTCACCAATGCCTGGTGTTGGCTGGACTTCTTAATTGTTGATGTAGGTATCTTCCATATTTTGCCTTTTGTTTGAGGTAGTTTGTCTCGTTTTTAATCACAATTCTAAAACAGTGAATGCGTCTCTGGCCTCTGTGTTGTGATGACAAGATAGGCTGCCCAGCCTTAAACTCTCTCACCGAATAATAGCATAGAACTTAGAAGTTCTGGATTAATTTACTAACTAATTTTAAAAGGGGAGATAAGATCTAGTAGGAAAAACAAATTTAAACAATCATATTAGTAATATATAATGCAAATGATAGAAAAAGACATTTAAAAGGTATGGTGTTTATTCTGCCATGTTATAAACCTGACAGACTCCAGATTGGGTCTTCACGCGTTTATTTATTGATGTTTTTCCCCAGTGGCAAAGAAGAGCCAGATACAAAAGGGATGATGAGTTCTACTGTAATCTTATAAATCTTTGTTATCTACTGGAAGATTTTTATGGAGAGATTTTTAAGTCTATTACAAATAAGGTTGCAGAGGGTAGGGGAAGACAAGCCTACTTTATGGTAGGGAAGAAATTTTTTTTTTTTTTGATGTAATTGAGATTTACAGAAAGTCCTTGATATACCAAATATCCTTATGGAGAATTTTAGTTATGAATAGTGAATACTTCATTTATTTAAAACAAGTAACAGGGCCACTCGGCACGGCCAAAGTGGAGTGAGCGAATTGATGGAAATCTCAAAGGAATCGTCAGTTTTACAGAAAAGAGAGAGGAAATTAATCAATAGACATTAGCGCATGCTTTCATAACTCCAAGTGTGGTTAGGATTTGGTATTTTGCAAATTCTTTACTCTTAATATTCATTTATGTCCTTTTAATATTTTATTACTTTTAAACTTTTCATACAGTGTAAATTTTTCTACGCTGTGTTTTGCATTATATTGCTTCCCTTCCCCAAGTCCTCCCAGATCCTCCTGTCCTGATACCCTGACAACTTCATTCTCCTTTAAAAAAACAAAAGGAAGACAGAAAGACAGGAAAGACAGGAAGGAAGGAAGGAAGGAAGGAAGGAAGGAAGGAAGGAAGGAAGGAAGGAAGGAAGGGAAGAAAGAAGAAAATAAAAATAAAAATAAGCAATAAAATAAAAAAAATAATAAAAATAAAACAACCAACCACCAAACCATAAGAACAACAAACTAAAAGCACACAAACAAAAAACAAATCTGAGACCATTTTGGGTCCGGCCAGCTACTTCTGTTCATGCAGACTGCCCTGAGTGTGGTTCATATACCCAGTGTCACTCTCTTGAGGAAAACCGATTTTTCTCTCCCAGCGGTATCAGTTGCAAATAGCTTCTTGGTTAGGGGTAAAACTTCCTGCTCACGTCCCCTCGCCCACGCTGCGATTTAGTCCCGGTTTAAATTTTCCACAAGTCTTGTCCATGCTGTCTGTCACCAGCTGTGAGCTCATATGTCCCTCACCTTGTTGTGTCTGGAAGACAGCTAATTTTCTTGGAGTCATTCCCCACCTCTAGCTCTTAAACTTATTTTTTAAAAATTTTTATTAGTTTTTTTCTTTATTTACATTTCAAATGTTATCCCCTTTCCTTGTTTCCCCTATGAAAACCCCTTATCTCCCCCCCCCCCTCGCCCCATGCTCACCAACCCAGCCACTCCTGCCTCCTGGCCCTGGCATTCCCCTACACTGGGGCATAGAACCTTCACTGGAGCCATGAGTCCCACGGTGTGTACTCCTTGGTTGGTAGTTTAGTCTCTGGGAGCTCTGGGGGTACTGGTTGGCTCATATTGTTGTTCATCCTAAGGGGCTGCAAACCCCTTCAGCTCCTTGGGTCCTTTCTCTAACTCCTCCACTAGGGACCCTGTGCTCAGCCCAATGGTTGACTGCGAGCATCCACCTCTGTATTTGCCAGGCACTGGCAGATCCTCTCAGGAGACAGCTGTATCAGGCTCCTGTCAGCAAGCACTTGTTGACATCCCAGAGACTGCCTCACCTGGGGATCCATCCCATATACAGCTATCAAACCCAGACACTATTGTGGATGTCAACAAGTGCTCTTAAACTTTTTAGCCTCCTCTTCCACATAGATCTCTAAGGATTGAGAGGAGAGGTTTCATGAAGATATCCTCTTTAGTACTGAGCATTCCAAGATCTCTCACTCAGCACTGTCCAGTTGTGGGTCCCTGTTAAACATCACCTACTGCAAGAAAGAGCTTCTCTGGCGAGGGTTAGATTGGGCACTGATCTATGGATAGAGCTGTACTGTTATTAGGAGTCATTATTGCTGTGTTTATTCAGAAGAATAACAGAACAGCTATGAATAAAACTGTAACTGTTGTATTAGTTGGTAACTGCAAACTGGACGAAAGCGGTGTCATTTATTGTTATTTGTATTGTACAGGTTTCATTGGTCAGCTTAACAGCAAATGCCTTGGGTTACTCTGAACTCGGGGCCATCAAATCCCTAAGGACACTAAGAGCTCTGAGACCCCTAAGAGCCTTATCAAGATTTGAAGGGATGAGGGTAAGGAAAAGGGCAACTCTGAAGCGTTGTATATTGTCAAAGCTAGGCTGAGTTCAACTTAACTAACCAAAAAACACATGCATGCAAAAGGAATGGCAACCCTTTGCAAACTTGCTTACCTTACCCTTTTCTCTGTTGCATATTTACTTCTTGGTGATATGCAAGAGAAAATTGGCCTCTTTGAAAATGATTTAATATCATTTATTTGCTTTGCTAATTAAAAATGACCTTATTTCATGATTGATCTTGGGAGTTTCCTTATAATTCCTAATACAAAGGGGTAGGGGCAGATACTCTCTTAAAGAACTAAGTTGAGTCATGTAATAATTACCTAGAGATAATTTTGTTTCATATCATTCTCCTCTATGACGGCCCATCAGTACTTAAGGAATCTTATGGAAAGTAACGTGAATCACAAGTGTGTATGAGTACAAAGGAAAAAAAAAAAAGGAAGATTTGTTGAATGTTTTGTCTTTACAATGCCAAAATCCTCATTATTTGAATATATCCAAGGGCAGATATTAACCATTGACTGGAGTATAACTAATACTGCCTCAACTGTAACTGAATTAATCACATTGAATAATTAAGACACTAATTTAATTACTATAAATACCTACACATCTTATGACAATCCAGCTGTTAAGGAAAAAGAATATGTATTTTTATTCATTACCATACATGGCTCGTCAACCTTAACTTAAACCTCATTTCTCAGTTACACAAAGTTTTATGTTGCTCTTTTGAGCAAAGCATTATTCCCCTCTCTATAATTCAACACACATCAGAATTTTTGCATTTATTAGCTCATTGTTATCTTGACTATTTCAAAACATTATACAATCATTTATAGAAGATGTGCAATGTGAAAATTATTTTTTTATTAAGATCCAAAATTTATGCTCTCTCAACCAATCAGATGAAATGTATAAGCCAAAGAGAGCACATTGTTGCCCCTCCACTTACACCTACAAACCAAGGCTTCTACAAACAGGTTCTTCTCTGCACCATATAGATGACCTTCAGCCTATGTTCCCGTATAAATAAAAATCTATTACAAATTTTATTATACTATACTCTAAGAAACTTGCACAATTTTTAATTTCTCTAGCACATATGAAAACTTCTCTTCCATAGATGCAAGTAAGCACAAAGGAGCTTGGATTCTCACGCAAGAAATCACATTTGTACTAAAAATGTATCATAAATTTTCTCCCAATTACGCAAAACTTAAATGCTTTTCCAACTAAAAGATCACTTTCATTTCAGAATAGCAATTTCAGTTGTCAAGGAAAACATTGTTTTCATATATTTTATATAAAAATACGTGAGCTGAATTTAAATTCACAGTTTTTGACTTTTTAATTTTTTTAATGTATCTTTTTTTTTTTTTTTTACATTTTTAAACATCCATTGTCCTCCCCTCCCTGTCCCCCCTCCTACAGTTCCTCATCCCATTCCTCCTCCCCCTTGCTGCTGAAAGGATGCTCCCTCCCTCACTAGGCCTCCCCCTTCCCCAGGGCCTCAAGTTCCTCAAGGATTAGACACATCTTCTCCCATTGAGGCCAGGTCAGGCAGTCTTTTGCTGTCTATGTGCCAGGGGCCTCTGCCCAGCCTGTGTTTGTTCCTGGTTGGTAGCTCAGTCTTTGGAAGCTCCCTGGGGTCTGGGTTAGTTGAGACTGCTGGTCTTCCTATGCAGTCACCCTCCCCTTCAACTTCTTCAATCCTTCCCCTAACTCAACCACAGGGATCCAGACTTCAATCCAATGGTTGGGTGTAAATATTGACATATATCTCAGTCAGCTGCTGGTAGGGGCTCAGAGGACAGCCAGGCTAGGCTCCTGTCTGCAAGCAGCACATCATAGCATCAGTAATAGTGTCCGGCCTTTAATGAATAATGCTAAGTGTATAAGGGTGTTAGAAAACACTTCAACTTTGATCTTTTAGAATATTACTAAATACAGTCACTTATTTTTATATGTAATATTTATTTTCCATAACAAATGGGTCTATTTTCCTTTTGTGTAGAAATAACTATCAATGATTGTTAATAATGCCTTTGTCAATTATTGTTGATAACGCTTTTATCAATTATTGTTGATATGCTTTTCTTTTTTAAAACTGGAGTCATTAAAACAAAAATTCTGGGTAGATGCTAAGAAGCTGACTCTTGGTCAGCTTGGCTCATAGTGAGGCCACAAATACCTCAAGGCTACGGCAATTCTTCACCACCAGTTTGGCATTGTGAAGTCAAAACTAACCTTCTGTTGATTCTGGCTTTTGTATTTCTAGTATGAGAATGTTTCTACTTTGCGAAAGTATAACTGTGGATGGTGGCGAGGTTGGGCATGATGATAATTGTAACCGGGAAGTGAGCTAGAGTATCTTCAGAAACTCTCACTTTATCCTTCTTGGCAGCATAGAACCGCAAGTGCTGTGTCCAAGTGTCAACCAGGCAGTCATTTTGTTTTGGGTTTTCCGTCACTCTTTCAAAGCATGTGCTTCTACGCAACACTACCGAATACAGCATGCTGCATAGTGCTTGAGAGGGAGTTAGAAAGTAACAAACGAGTTATCATCACGTTGCCCTTTGTGTTTTGCATGTCTTATGCACACTTTTGGCTGACAGCTTTTGAACATTTATTGTATTTCAAATTTCCAGTCCAAATTATTTTTCAACTTGTGAAATTGAACGGAATGAACTGATGTCGTGAATACCTAGGGTCAAATAAAACTTGTATTTAAATTAGTAATTTTAATTTCTCAAGCTGGGAAAAATCGTAAAAACCTTTTCCAAAGAACTCAAGTCTTAGTTGCTAGGGAAACAGACAGTGAGCATCATATACAAAAAGTAACACCAAATGTTCTGTCATATCAGCTTTCTAACTAATAATAAACTATATATTTCTATTTTATATAGGATAATCTTGCTCCAACTTGGATGGGGTGGAGCGGTGGTTCCTCCCCTCAGCCCTTTATTATGGGTACTGTATTACCCCTTTTGCTACCTTTAATCCTTGCACTGTGACTTATGTGTAGTGGGATTGAGGGAGGGAACGGGAAGGGTACAATTGCACCACAGTAGGGACAATACAGTATTTATTTCCAAATCCACTACTTTTAATGAGCTTAAACTTCTTTAGGGGGGAAAAAAAGTTATCTCTGACTTACTGTCTGTGGATTATAACCCCAGAAGTACATATCTTTATTACATTTCACTGAATATGATTTAGCTATTGTGTACTTCATTGTCCATTTATGGGGAAATTACTCAATTGGTGAGGGTGGGGGACCCTGCCGTAGGATGCTGATGAAAACGTTTTAATTTGTCAAGCTCATGGTAGTGACAGAGCATATAGTCCTTGTTTTTCAACACACTGCCCTGGTCCCTTAATGGGCCAGTCACATTCCATCAGTTGATTGTTGATGTGTGTGAGCAGAGGCTAAAAGTACAACAGACCAGGTATCTCAGGGTTGCCAATGGTTATGATCATTCTCATCTTTATTGCATAAAAATGTGTTATTTGCAGAAAGTAGCAAGGCAAGATCCATGTGAAAAAGGGGAATACAAAAAAAAGAAAGAAAAGATGTGCTTTAAGTTATAAAACCAAAACATGTGAAAAGTCAACTTCATTGAAGTGTATAGAATAGAATATGCATGGAGAACAAAAAAAGTTGTGAGCACTAAGAAATTGGTGTATAAGCCAACTCCTTGTAAGCCACCCCAATTAACTTCCCAGAATCTTAGAAGGCATCACAGTGAACCCCAAAATAATAAAACAAACCGACACTTCTGCTTCCTCTTAAACTATAGGAGTCTTGGATAAGAAAGATAATTTTTATTGTTTGGAAGAAAAAAATTGTTTGGATAATTGAGGCATTTATCTATCAAAAATATTTGTCTTAATAAAATTTCACAACACTGATTTAGTTGTTGGCTTTTCTAAAAACTTTTTATATTAAGAACTCATGATTTCTACTTTCCATTTTTTAAATTCTTATTCACATACTTTTTTTTCTCTATTTCTTAGAAAAGCTATAGAACACATGGTTTCCAGTGACTTGAAAAATAATCTAAATATCTCCACTTAGACGATACTTTCAAATGCACTGAAATTTCTAATATCAGCTAGAATATTTGCCTGGTCCTGATTTTTCATTGATTTAATCAGAAGTATGAACCCTAAAGATGAAATAGACTTGAAGAACTGGTTGTGCAACAATACAGAAATTCTGCTGGGAGATGTCTTTTTAAAACATTGTTAGAAGAGACAACCTCTACAATCCCACCATGAAGCATACTTCTTTCTTAGACATCTCCTTTTATGTACCTTATAACCTAAATGTGTTCTTCCCAATTGACTTAGACTAACACTTCCTGGTGCATCCCACATGGGAGCCAATTACCGACTCTCCCTAGAGACTGCAAAGAATTAATACTGTAGAACCAAGGGATGGTTGGGCTCTTGGGAGAGACAATCCATTTGAGATCTTTTGCTCTGCATGTTAATGAAATCACAACTTTAAGTGGATTTTCAGTGGCAAATCCTCTGATCCTATGCCAAAGTTTCTCTAAGACAAAGTTCCTTGTAAAATAAATGTCTCACTGGGCCAAATCTATGGCAAGTTTGCACGTTTTCCTGGACTGCATTCCTATATAATATTTGCCATCCCAAATTCACTAATGAGCACTACTTTTAATTCAAAACCAGTCCCTGCTTCAAAGGAAATCTCTCACATTTATTCCATTATGCAAACTGCTTTCTTAGGCAGTGGTTAAATCCTTAGCCAGGCAAGCCTGAGGACTGGAATTTGGATCTCCAGAACCCTCAGAAATGTCAGATGGGCATAGTAGCTCACGTGTAATTCCAGAGCTAGGAAGATGAAATTGAATTTCCAGAGCAAGCTGGCTAGCCAGACTAGCCCAGTCCTTAAGTTCTGAATTCAGTTGGTGCAATAAATAAGAAAGAATTCCCCCACCCCCACCCCCACCCCTACGTCTCTTTCCTCTACATCTATACATGTATTTCCCATACATCTCTATGCCTCCACATATATGCTCACATATGTGCACTTGCACACATATATACACTTGACATATACACATTGAAACATCATAATCTAACAATAGGAATATAAGAAAATAATTTACTTTCACACAGAGCAGTCAGAGAAAACCATAAGAGGTTGAAACTCTTGAAAAAAAAAACTTGCAGGATAAACAGAAAAGAGTACGAGGTGCCAATTCTGGTCTACTTTCTGAACCTAACTTGTTTTACCTTCATTAGTCTAATTTTCCAAATGAATCCCAAGCACCAATTTGTCCTTATTGCTCTTTCCAGTACTAAATTATAATTCCTCAATTCAAAGGCAAAAACTCTCATCTTTGTTAAGGAGACTAAACTGATGTGTAGAGTTAGACTCAATAAAAGACGTGTTTATTTGAGATAAAGCCTTGAGAAGGGAGATTATTTCAAGGCCAAGTACTTGGCGGGGAATTTCAAAGAAAGAAGGGTCTCAATTCTCAGACTAACATGTTAGCATGGAGTGACTGTCACAGAGGAGGGTGAAGTGTATGTAACCAGTTAGGGACACTGAAAGAGGAAATGTATTAGGCAAGTGAGAATCCTTCAGCAGCCAAGTCTAGCACCTGAGCACAGTCCCCAGACCCCACATGGTGGAAAGGAGAGGACCAATTCCTGCGAATTGTCCTGTGACCTCCACCCAAGTGCTATAGAAAATGCACACATGCCTACGTGCACACACAAACATAGTTGCAAACCATTTCGAGGAAAATAAACTCCCAAACTGTCGAGTGATGTCAATGCCAAAGAAAGAGAAATGTTTTCTAATGGCTAGAGAACCATTAAGAAAATCTTAAAAATGGAACTTGGGGTAAGATAAATTTTGTCTATCCATACTGAAAGAAGGCAAGAGAAAAATCTGATAAGAATGTAATTCTTTAGTAACCAAGGACAGAGCCAAGAAGGAGAACAGACCCATGGCCAAGGTGGAGAGGTGCGAAGGAAGCAGCATGAGATCTACAGACTTGTATCAAGATGTTCAGTGCCATGGGTGTTAAAAGTGAAAAGCTTGCACGTTAGTATGCATTTCATATCCTCGGCAGACAGCATCTCACTGTGGGTGGGAGATGAAGTATTCAGAAATGAGAAACAACTACTCAATTTCAGTGTTCATATCTCAAATACAGTAGACAACAACTTTAGGGGTACAATTTTAAAAAAATACATAAAAATGTTTTTAAATCCCTTCTTAATAATTTAAAAATGAAACTGAAGATAACTTTAAAAAGTAATATATACAGGAAAGTCTATGTGCTAATTTTTTTAGGGAGGCCATAAAGGGTGATAGTTGCTCATTAATTTCTACACATCAGCCTATCTTCTGCTTCTGCCTTTATAGCACACTCTGAATTATCTTCTTCATGTTCATCCCTCATCTTTATTATTACTGGTTTCATTTCCCTTGGCCACATAGCCCACTATTTTGTATTCACCAATGGATACTGTTCCTTACAGAATTCAGCCAGGGCTCAGAAGTACGAGGAATTGGCTCTTATACTTCTGTCAGACAGGCAAAAACTTTTAAAATTATACTATAAGCAAAATCAAAGAGATGATATTCATAATTAAACTAACAAAAGTGGCAGGTATTCCCCCCCCCCCATGAGTAGAATTAATCTGACATCCATGTTCAAGTCTGAGACACACTTGCCAATTAAGAGCACATTAGGGCCAGCCTTTATCTCCCTCTTAGTTATTGATCTGCAGTTCAATGGCGAGCTATAGAGAAGGAAGCTAGGACTACCACATGTCAAATATTAAAAAAAAAAATTCCATTTTAAAACTGTAGTCCTGAGTTAAGGACAAGAGGGAGGTAGATATCTTTGTCATTAGAAAATGGAAAAAAATAACTTAGCATAGGACTTTACTCAATCACATCAGAGTTGATAAGTACATATGACATCCCTCCTTTTCCTGTTTTCCTGAGAAAATGATCTCTCTAGTGTTTCATTTAAGATAAGTTTATTGGATTAAACTAAGTAAATGAAACAACTGACATGACTGGAGCTTGAAATAAACGATGTGATGATCTACTGAAATACATGATGCTAAATTGTCTTGCTTCTTATGCAAAAACTACTATTAGTTATAGCAATGCATGGATAATTAAGGCCAAAAATATATTAGGTGTTAAAAATAGTTTTTTTATTTATACATCTGAATTTTAATTTATATTTAAAGTATATTGGTCCAATCAATTCACGCCCAAATGTTTTAGTTATGTTCTTTGAGATATTGGTTTTGTTTTGTTTTTAATGAGCTAATCTCTTGCCTAGGAGTTCCTCCTTCTTTCCTCCCTTTTTTTTTTTTTTTCTAATAAACTACATGTGTCTTCATCCAGTAGTTAACTCCTCCCATTTTGCTTTTTCTTTAGCTCCTTTTTTATATTAGATTTCTTTCTTTTCTCCATCTCTTTGCATATTGCCTATATTTCTTTTCCTAAGCATAATGTTTAAGAAAGAATGAGTTTTATGTTAAGATTATTTTTGCTTTGCTCTTACACAGATAGGATAAGTAGTCTTGATAGATTTCTAGGGGGATGTCTTTTTGCTTTTAATCAATAAGGATTCTGACTTTTCTTTCTCTCCATTTGTGTATTAGGTGGTTGTGAATGCCCTGTTAGGAGCAATTCCATCCATCATGAATGTGCTTCTGGTTTGCCTTATATTCTGGCTAATTTTCAGCATCATGGGCGTAAATTTGTTTGCTGGCAAATTCTACCACTGTGTTAACACCACAACTGGTGACATATTTGAGATCAGCGAAGTCAATAATCATTCTGATTGCCTAAAACTAATAGAAAGAAATGAGACCGCCCGGTGGAAAAATGTGAAAGTAAACTTTGATAATGTAGGATTTGGGTATCTTTCTTTGCTTCAAGTTGTAAGTGAACACTATTTTCTCTGAAAATTTTTATTGCTCAGAATAATAACAAAGTGATTATTGCAGCTGTTATTTTGTTAGGAAGAAACTTTATAATATTTTTTTCAGCATTATCTGTCAGTACAAATTTGTGAATCCAGATAAGTGCACAGAACTCTTAAACATGTTCTGCTACTCAGTAAAAATTTCACACTTGACTATATTGCCCACCTCCCTGTTGATTAGTAATTTCATAGAAATAGGAAATAGGTCACATCACTTTTTTTTGTCCCTGTAGGAAATGTGTGATAGACAGGTTCTATAATTGGTCTAAGCCATTGACACATCACCCATCTCTCTCTTTGATGTGAAAAGAATTTCTGTTTTCTGACTACGATGCATTAGTCTCTGGTCATACTCCCACATCATCCAAGAGTTGATGATTTAAATACAAAGATAAATCACAAAAATATGAGAGGCTTCCTCATTGACTAAGGAATATACATTTCAGGTCCTGTAGCCTCAAACTTGTGTTCTAAGACACACGACAAATGCCTGCAAGAGATTAGAGGAGGAATCCCTCTTCAATGTGCAAGTGACAAATGTCAGTCCCATTTTGTCACACTTTATTATGTTATTAATTATATTAACAAAATCTTTTCAGGGGTTACCCCTTAGAAAATGAATATAGTGTTATTTCTGAAAAGTTCTTAAAAGGATAGCTTCAGATTTTTTATTTATGCCCATATGATCCATACACTGTAAGCATAAAGAAAAACCTTAAATACTGTCAATTTGATCACCTAGAAGACAAGATTCCTGCCGAATATCCCAGATCTAATTTGTCCTTGCTGTAGACACTGCCAAGTCCACTTACATTTCTAGGACTTTCTTCCAAATTGTAATAGCATGTTAAGCTTGAGAATTACTTTAGAGCTGGTTAGAAAATAGGAAGATATATCAGATCACCGTTTTGTTGGCTTTCTATCTCTTTTTCAAAATCCAAGGAAAGTTTGTTTTGAAATTAGTTTAAGATATTTCTTTAAACATGCACAGTAAGGATATTAGTAAGCATCAGTTTTGAAATTTAACCCAACTTAAGACATGCATGTCCTTTCCAACAGGCCACGTTTAAGGGGTGGATGGATATCATGTATGCTGCAGTTGATTCCAGAAATGTAAGTATTCTTTATATCCAATGTCTTATGGAAATATTGATTTGGTGCTTAAATCAGCTTACAAATAAGCCAAGCAAACTAACTCTGTTTTAGTTAATTAGGAAATAGGAAGACAGTATTTTGAGTTTGCACTTAACACAGCAGTGTCTACCAGAGATATTGGATTGAGTTCAGCAGAAAAAAAAAATAAAAAAAATGAAAGAAAAAACTCAACTCATTCATTTAATAAGCAACAGATATTCTCCAAAGTGTTTCTATTTGTTGTACAAAGCATACAGAAGAGTATATGACTGTCTTCAGTAGCTGAACTACTGTAGGCAGGCTCCATGCTTTGAAGCCTGAAATACTAAAGATGCCAGGCTAGACATCTTAGAAATATGTCATAGTCTTTTCCAAATCCATCCTTTATAGGAACAGCACCCATACATTCACTGGAGCCTGTACCAACACTGTTATCACTTCTACTTTATTGATTCCATACTTTTTCTAGCTTTCAGATGTACTCTAAAATCACAGGCTTTCTTTAAGATTGATCTCCAAAACTATAAAATCTGTGTTTTCTTCTTTCCTGTTACTTTTTTTTTTTCTCTTGTTCTTGTTTCGGTTTTCTTCGGCAACCCAGACCTCTAGCTTACTATGGAGACAATGATAACTTTGAGATCCTCCCATTCCCCTATAAACTTCATGATCACTTTGGAATTGCATCATCTCACCTTGCTGCATTGAGTTTGCCTAAGATGTTCAGTTAACTTTAGCTGTTGTCTTTAAAAAGAGAAGACTGCAGTAGTTACCTACGTAAACTAAATCTTGACTCCATTGCTGTGCAGTGAGCGACAGCCCTGTGTCTATTTTTTATAACTGCAAGTTTGAGAGTCAGTTGTCAATGGAGGATTTTATAAAATAGATCATTGAGCGTGTCTATTCAATCCAAAAACTTTAATGACTGTGTTAATGGTAGGGCAAGATGCCAGCATCCAAATGAATAATCCAGTTCCTTCATTTGCTACATAACTTCATACACAAATGAATCTTGATTATAAAAGTGTTCTCTCTATATTTATAAGAGCTATTTTTTTTTTACCAACTTTTTCTTGGGTTGTTTTAAAGACAGGATATTGCGTTGTGGCCCAGGCTAGAGTAGTACTCAGCAAGTCTCCAGCTTCAGCTTCCCAAATTCTGGAGTTGCACGGACAAAAGACACCACAGTAGTATTTTCAAATTACTGAAAATCAATTAACTTAAAACTTACCCAATCTAAAGTCTATTATCCAGATAACAAAACATCACTTACACTATGTAAAATTGTGCAATTAGTTTTAGAGTGCCAAACTGCATTACTTTTTATACGAAAACTTTTTGGTGACTAGTTTCAGGGATGGTTTTTGTTTTTTTCTGTTTCTTTGAGGCTGTTGATATGGGAATAAAATACACTGAATTATTTCTAAGAATATCGTCTTCTACTCTTGTGTAAAAGCACCGACTTGTTCCCAGTATTCAAACCTGCTTTATCAGTTAACAAATTCCCTCCGTTGCCAGGTTGAACTACAGCCTAAGTATGAGGAAAGCCTATACATGTATCTGTACTTCGTCATCTTCATCATCTTCGGGTCCTTCTTCACCCTGAATCTGTTTATTGGTGTCATTATCGACAATTTCAACCAGCAAAAGAAGAAGATAAGTATTTTTAAATTTTTTCCTAACACAAGGAAACAGAGTAATTAACATTCAGTTTGAATTGGAATTCAAGATCTCATCCAAATAGCAACCAGGTGTGGTGGTGCACGCCTTTAATCCCAGCACTTGGGAGGCAGAGGCAGGTGGATTTTTGAGTTCAAGGCCGGCCTGGTCTTCAAAGTGAGTTCCAGGACAGCCAGGGCTATACAGAGAAACCCTGTCTCAAAAAACAAACAACAAACAAACAAACAAACCAAAAAAAAAACCAGAAACCAAATAGCTCATGACCTTTTCCCTATATTTTATCCTTAATAACTCCTCGCTCACCTTTATAAGGTATTTGCAGCTAAAAGATCGCTAGAGGCTGCAAAAGCATGTGGAAAGGTGAAGAAAAAGAGGCTGGATTTGATCAGAGAACACTGATATATGTCTGTACTAAAATATCACACTATATCCCATGACTATACATAGTCAGTAAATATCCATCATTTAAAATAAGGTTCAGTGTATATACTTCTTTTGTATACTTTTCAACCTGTACTTCTTTCTTCTGGTTATTTAATTAATAGCAACCATTTCCAGTTCTAACTTGAGGAATTTTTGTTTTATCTATTATCACTTATAAGGCATAGTTGATTATTTCAATTATATATGTGCACTAAAGGAAGCATGCAAATATTATCACTCAGTAGTAACAATGGTCCACATTTCATCTTTGTCTGCTCAAACTCTTTCCATGAACAGTCTCCTTTTTTGAACTACTTCTCATCTGTTTTTTTCTTTTGAGATTGTCTCACTTTTCAATCCAGGCGGACCTGATGTCGGTATATAGCCCTATGTGGCCTAAAACAAGTAGCAATCCTACATCCATCTCAAATAAATTGGGACTATAGGCACATATCACATTATCTGACCTTGAAATATTCTGTGTACATATGTGGCTGTGTGTGTGTGTGTGTGTGTGTGTGTGTGTGTGTGTGTATGTGTATGGCTATGTATGTGTGTTTTTTTATATTGTATTGTATTGTATGTGTTTTTGGGGTGGTGTGTACAAGTGTCTGTGAGGATGAATGTGCACATGCATGTAAAAGCCAGTGGTAAACAGTAGTTACCTTTCTCAATCTCTACCCACCATAATTTTTAAGACAGTAGTTCTCATTGAATCTCCTCTTCAATTCAGATAAATGGCTGGCCAGTGAGATTAATGGATTCATCTTATCTCTGCATTCCCATCACCATTTGGTTTTCGTTTTAATAACATATTGCCATACCCACTTGAACATGGGGGTTGGGATCTGAGCTTTGATACTCATGTTAATGTGTAATGAATTTATTACTTGAGCCATCTCTGAAATACTTTTTAAAATTACAGTTATTTATTCATGCCACACTGGGTGTGTGGTAGTCAGTAGACAACTTACAGGATATGGTCTCCCTCCTTCACCCTATGAATCTCAGGGATTGAATCCAGCTGATTAGTATTGTGAGCAAATGCCTATATGCACTAAGCCATGGCCCCAGCCCTGAAATGATTCCCAATGTACAATTTTAAATTCTCTTATCACAGAGATTTCTCAGTTTGTTAAGTGTTCATATTTATTTACCATAACTTGGCCAATTTCAATCTATCTAATCTTTAGTGACTTAAGTAATTTTTTCCTGCAAAACATTTGAGTGTTTAAATCTTTTCTTACAATAAATTCCAGAGCGTAGTACATTGCCTCCTCGGAATAATGTAACCAGTCAACTGAATAAGCCGTGTGAGCATGACCTTGCTCCAGTCCTCTCACAGACACCAGACATTCCCTTTAGTTGTTAATATTTGACATCTCTTAAAGGGAAACAAATTTAACTTTATTTTTTGTGCAAGTTTAGGTTTGAATGTATCCAAGTGCTTCCCAGCCAATTGTCTCTTTATGTCCCATGATTTCATAATATTTGTTCAATACATCCGTTATTTATTACGATTAACATAAAGGAGTATTGGATTTATCGAAGGTTTCTTTTCAGCATCTAACGTGATGATCGTATGATTTTTTTTTCTTTCAGTTTGTTTATATAGTGGGTTGCATTGATAGATTTTCTTTCATATATTGAACCATTCCTGTATCCCTGGGATGAAAAGCCTACTTGGTTGTAGTGAATGATGTGTTTGACGTGTTCTTCTATCTGGTTTGTGAATATTTTATTGAGTATTTTTGCATAGATGTTCATAAGTGAAATTGGTCTGAAGTTTTTTTCCTTTGTTGAGTCTTTTGTTAGCTGTTCAGAATTGAGATGTCACCTTGTTGGTTTATGTATCAGGGTTACTGTGGCCTCATAGAATTAATTAGGTAGTGTTTCTTCCTACTTTTTGGAATAGTTTGAGGAGTACTAGTATTACATTGATGAATTTCTACATATTGGACCATCCCTGCATCACTGGTATGAAGCCTATATGATCATGGTGATGATGTTTTTAGATGTGTTCTTGAATTGGGTCTGGGAATATTTTATTGAGTTTTTTGTATCAATTTTCATAAACAAAATGGTTTTGTAGTTTTCTTTCCTTTTTTTCTTTTTCTTTTTCTTTTTGAGTCTTTGTGTGATTCAAGTATCAGAGTGACTGTGGCCTCATAGAGTGAACTAGGTAGTGTTTCCTCTGTTTCTATATTGTGGAATAGTTTGAGGAGCACTGGTAGTCTGGTAGAATTCTCGATGAAAACCATCTGACCCTGGACTTTTTTTGGTTGGGAGGATTTTAATGCCTGCTTCTATTTCCTTGGGGGTTATAGGAATGTGCAGATGGTTTATCTTATCCTGATTTAACTTTGGCACCTGGTATCTGTCTCTATTTCTTCCTGACCAAGTTAGTGATCATTGAGTATAGAGTTGTTCAGTTTCCATAAGTATGTGGGCTTTCTGTTATTTCTGTTTTGTTTGTTTGTTTTAAGTCTAGCCTTAATCCCTGATGATTTGATACGATGCAAGGGGTTATATGCATCTTCTTGTATCTGTGGAGGCTTGCTTTGTACCCAATTATATGGTCAACTTTGGAAAATGCTCATGAAGTGCTGAGTAGAAGGCACATTCTTTCATTTTTGGGGTGAATGGTTCTTTAGATATGTGTTTGAATCCCTTTGGTTCATAACTTCTGTTAGTCTCATTGATTCTCTGTTTAGTTTCTGTTTCAGTGACCTGTCCATTGGTGAAAATGGGATGCTGATGATTCCTACTATTATTGTGTAGGGTACAATGTGTGGTTTGAGTAGTAGTAAAGTTTCTTTTACAAATGTGAGTTTTCTTGCCTCTGGGACATAACTGTTCAGAATTGAGATGTCACCTTGGTGGATTCTTCCTTTGAGAGTATGAAGTGTCCTTCCCCATCTCTTTTCACAATTTTAGTTGAAAGTCTATTTTATTAGATATTAGAATAGCTACTCCCGCTGGTTTCTTGGGTTCATTTGCTTGGAAAACGTTTTTCTAGGCCCTTACTCTGAGGTAGAGTCTTTTGTTGTTGTAGCTGAGGTGTATTTCTTGTACGCCACAGACTGATGGAAATTGTTTAGTCTGTCAGCCTGTGTCTTTTTATTGGTGAATTGAGTCTACTGATACTCAAATTTATCAATGACCAATGATTGTTATTTTGTTAATAGTGATCAATAATTGTTCCTGCTATTTTGATGTTAGTGGTGGTTCTGTATGTGATTCTCTTCTTTTGGTTTTATTGTGAGATGATTAATTTCTTGTGTTTTCTTGGGTGTAGTTACTCTTCTTGTGCTGGAGTTTTCCTTCTAGTATCCATTATAGGATGGATTAGTAGAAAGGGTCTCTTCAAATTTGGTTTTGTCATGGAATATCTTGGTTTCTTCATCTATGATGACTGAAAGTTTTGCTGGGTATAATAGCCTGGGCTGCTATCTGTAGTCTCTTAGCATCTGCAAGACATCTGTCCAGGATCTTCTGACTTTTAGAAGTTCTGTTGGGAAGTCAGGTATAACTTGCTTTTTTTTTTTCCCTTGCAGTTTTTAATATTCTTTCCTTTTTGTATATTTAGTGTTTTATTATGTGGAAGGAGAATTTTCTTGTCTGGTCCAATCTAGTTGATGTTCTGTAAGTTTCTATAGTGATCCTTTTCTTTAGGTTAGGAAAGTTTTCTTCTGTGGTTTTGTTTAAGATATTTTCTAGCCGTTTTAACTGGGAATCTTCACCCTCTTTTATTCCTTTTATTTATCAATGTATTATTTTTTTTCTATTGCATTTGCTCTGTCTGAGATTCTTTCTTCTGTCTCTCGTGTTTTGTATTCCCATGTGTGTAGTTCCTATTCTCTTTCTTAAGTTTTATATCTCCAGGCTTGTCTCCATTTGTGTATTCTTTAATGCTTATATTTCCATTTTTAAATCTGGGACCATTTTATTCATTTCTTTCACCCGTTTGATTGTATTTTTCTGTATTTCTTTAGGGGATTTATTTGTTTCCTCATTAAAGATTTCTACCTGTCTGATTGTTATTTTTCTGTATTCTTTATATACTTTATTTATATCATCTTTATCGGCCTCTATTGTCTTCATAAGGTGGGATTTAAGGTCAAGTATTGCTCTTCAGATGTGTTAGGATATCCAGGGCTTGCAGTAGTAAGAGAGCTCAGTTCTGAACGTACCATCCTGCACTGGCTTCTATTGAATATTCTATTGTTCTTGAGCTTGCCTTTCACAGTCTATTTTTTCCCCTCTGGTGTTGGCTGTCCTGTAAGTCCCTGGGAGTAGTAACCCTCAGAGACTTGTCCCAAATAGCTAAAGCCCTCCCCAGAGGCAAGCAGAGCTGTGGGCTGAGGTGTAGGGTATAGATCCCCAATTGCAGGTAGAGGTGTGGACTGGAACATGGAGCTGGTTGTCCTGGTGGGAGAAGACCTCCCATGAGGCAGGACGGGTTGTGGAAGAGAGAACAGGGTGCTGGTCCCTGACTGCAGGTGGAAGTGTGGGCCAGAAGGAAGATGGAGCTTTGATTTTACCAAGTCTGGGCTTTTTTCCCTCAATATAATAATAGTGCCAATTTTAGTCATCTTAAAATTTAAATATTATAGTCAATACAGTATACTTTTAATTTTCAAATTCAAAACAAATCATAGGAATAACCATGTTAATTTCTTGAAATCTCTTGTTATAATATTGAAAAGATATGAAGGAATGGACACAATTTTAACCAGCTTTGATTTTTCTTTTCTATACTTTGGAGGTCAAGACATCTTTATGACAGAAGAACAGAAGAAATATTATAATGCAATGAAGAAATTAGGATCAAAAAAGCCACAAAAGCCTATCCCTCGACCTGGAGTAAGAAATATCAAATGAAAATAATATAAAGCAACAACCTGAAATGAGTTTTGTTTCTCAGGGGAAATCAACTACTATTCCCAGCACAAAAGAAAAAAAGAAAAGAAAAAAAAACCTTTTTGAGTATCTTTAATCTATGTTTTGATAGATTTTTTTAAAGACCAAAAAGAATAAGAATATACAGAAAATGCAAATTTGTCTCTAAATGACTTAAAACGACACACATAGAATCCAAACTACATAGACTAATGTGGTCCTCACAATAGTTGTGTCTTTACAGTAGCTGCGGTACAATGTCAAGTAATACAGAAGCATTGGCTGGGGCTAATATTCATTCACTTTCTGAGATAAAGAGGTAGAAAAGATGCTCAGTGGTATATCATCTCCATTTGTAGTTTTGTTTAGTAAGTAGAAATATGGACCATTTTAGAGGAGATGAGCATTCCCGTAATGAATAAAGTTCTGTAGAGCTCTAAAATCAGCAATTACTTATGTCGGGGTTATTACAATTTGTGATAATAAATAACCATTCTCATATTTCCAAGATATATCTACAAACTATAAAGGAGGAAGAGCCCTATCATGATTATTTTTATGACAGTGATTTTTTTTCGATAACTTATTTATTTTATTCACATTACATCCTAATCACAGCCTCCCTCCCTCTTCTCCTCCCAGTCCCACCCTCACAACAAACCCCTCTTCCTATTGTCCCCTCTCCTCCTCAAAGAAGGGGAGCTCCCCTTTTGTACCACCCCACCCTGGGACATCTAGTCCCAACAGGACTAGACATATCCTCTCCCACCAAGGACTAACCAGGCAGTCCAGGTCAGAGGATGGGGATCCAATGGCAGAAAGCAGAAACTGAGACAGCTTATTAGGGGACCCACATGAAGACAAGCTGCACATTTGCTACAAATGTGTAGGGTACCTAGATCCAGCTCTAGCACGCTCCCTGGATGGTGGTCCAGGCTCTGTGAGTCCCCATGGTCCCAGGACAGTTGACACTGTAGGTCTTCTTGTAGTGTCCTTGACCGCGGCAGTGATCTTTAAGTTTAAAATATTTCCCATGATGAATCACAAAACAGAATCTTAATGAATGTTTCTATTGTATTAGCCAAATTTGTTTATTTATTTGTTTGTTTTTGAGGCAGGGTTTCTCTTTGGAGTCTTGGCTGTTGTGGAACTCACACTGTAGATCAGGCTGGTCTTGAACTCAGAGACCCATCTGCCTCTGCTTCCCAAGTGCTGGGATTAAAAGCGTGCTCTACTACTGCCCAATTCAAGCACTACTTTTTCTTTCTTTCTTTCTTTGTTTTTTTTTTTGTTTTTCGAGACAGGGTTTCTCTGTATAGCCCTGGCTGTGCTGGAACTCACTTTGTAGACCAGGCAGGCCTCGAACTCAGAAATCCACCTGCCTCTGCCTCCCAAGTGCTGGGATTAAAGGCATGCGCCACCACGCCCGGCTCCAAGCACTACTTTCTTAATGAAAACATTTTCTCCATTGAGACTTAGTACCACACAAGTCAAGTACTGCACGGCAAGGGTATTTTATGGTACTAAAATATGCTTAGGATTCTTCAGTGGCCCAAAGAAATAAGCAGACGATGGCATACTGGGCCTAACAGCAGCTGACTGTGGATTAGAACTGCAGATGAGTAGTGAAGGTCATGTGCTCCCTTTGTTATAGCATAGCAAGCAATGTCTTTTCAGTCTGGTTACCCCTGTGAAGACTCATCAGTGTTTGTCTGACGATATCAGCAAAGACCACTTGCTGGGAACAAATTAATGTTACCAAGGTGAAATGTAAATTTATTTTATTTTATTTTATTTTACTTTATTTTATTTTATTCTTTGAGAGAGGGTCTCTCTGTGTAGCTCTGGCTGTCCTGGAATTCCCTCTGTAGACCAGGCTGGCCTCGAACTCAGAAATCCACCTGCCTCTGCCCCCCAAGTGCTGGGATTAAAGGCGTGCCCCACTACTGTGGGCAGGAATGTAAATGTTTGATGTTTCAGATGCATCCTTGAAATCACAAGGTTCCTTTGATAATTCTCTAGGAATAAAGCAAATTTAAGACTAATATTTACTACATTTATAAATGGCCACATCGTCTAACTCATCATTGGAAAGTACTACAGCCAGTGAGCCAAAGTTTAACAACAGCAAATCAAACAGGTTTCTTACAGTTCTGTAACCTTGATGTGTGTGTGTGTGTATATATATATATATATATATATATATATATATATATATATATGAATATACATGCTTTAAAAAACAAAAAATTAATTAACTAGATATAAAAATGTTCTCTACAAGGCACCAATTACAAATAATTTTCCCAATAGGTAGGTACTGTGTACAATACTAGAAAGCAGGGACTATGGGAAGAACTTAATGTCCATGCTGTCTCTACCAGGAATCTCCCCCATTGCTGAAAGTGTCTTTGTTTTTCTGCAGAACAAATTTCAAGGAATGGTGTTTGACTTTGTAACCAGACAAGTGTTTGACATCAGCATCATGATCCTCATCTGTCTGAACATGGTTACAATGATGGTGGAAACGGATGACCAGAGCGATTATGTGACAAGCATTTTGTCACGCATCAACCTGGTGTTCATCGTCCTGTTCACCGGCGAGTGTGTGCTCAAGCTCATCTCCCTCCGCCATTATTATTTCACCATTGGATGGAATATTTTCGATTTTGTGGTGGTCATCCTCTCCATTGTAGGTAAGATCTGTGCAAAGTCTGACAAATTCCTCCTGACAAAGGTGGAGGTTGAAAACGGGAATTTAGAATGAAAATCATCTCACTACTCAAAGTCAATATGTTGGCATGTATCTTTGAGTTGTATTTGTTTTTCTTCCAAAATTAGGCTTCCTATTTTTTCCTAATTTCCTAATATTCATACAAATATTGTACCCCATTACATCAAATATTTATTTGCCCATTAGCAAAATCTCCTTTATTGAGATCTATTATATTAAATAGATTGATGCGGTGAACCAAAATTTAAAAAGTGCTTTTAGGTGACTGAGATTAAATGCTCTATACGCTATCCAGATCAATGGTTCTCAATCTGTAGGTCGCAAGACTTTGGGGATTGAATAGCCCTTTCATAGGGGTCACCTAAGACCATTAGAAATCATAGGTAATTACATTAAAATTCATAACAGTAGCAAAGTTACAGTTATGATGAAACAACAAAATAACTTTATGATTGGTGGTCACCACAATATGAGAAACTGTATTAAAGGGTTGCAGCATTAGGAAGGTTTAGATCCACTGATCTAGATGATTCTGATAAGAGGGGTACTGGGAATCTGGTCTGATGGTCAGGAAATATATTACATTAGAGATGTAGTTGTGGGGTCACCAGCATGCAGAGTAGAACATGGATATAAGAAAATGGGAAAAACAAATAAGGGACAAGGAACACGTGTTAACAAAGACTAACAGTAGCTTCTTGTGGCTGTCATACAGAAATTTTCAAGATTTCCAGAAGGAAACTGATAGCATGGGACATCTCTTTCTTAGTCCTATCCTACAAATTGTTTAGTGCATAAGAGCCTCATGAAGGTAACTCATCTCATTGCAGATACCAGCAATACTTCAGAGAAGCGAAGAAGTCCCTGTATGGGAACTTCATTCCTATTTAAGATGAAGTCGTTGCAAATTTTCAAGCATAGGACTCAGTTGGAATGATCTGTGTGTTATTCCCCCCTCTGAATAAATAGACCTTACATCTAAAATCCAACCCATATGTTATATGAAATTTTTAATTCCAACAATAATCACGTAAATAGCATCAAAAAGAGAGAGGCCGAAAGAGACAGAGACAGAGACTGAGATAGAGAAGGCTGACTAAAGAGAATGATGCATTTGTGCTTTGCATACTAGGATGCATTTGAGTATTTTGGTTGTTTGAGTGGGTGGGGTTTTGTTGTTGTTATTGCTGTTGGTAGTGGTGGTAGTGGTGGTGATGGTAGTAGTGGTGGTGGTGGTAGTGGTGGTGGTGGTGGTGTGTGTTTGTGTTGGAAGTACTCTTTAATGGAGTCTTTATTTAAAGGGCAGAGGGGGGAAGCTGAGGAATTCAGCAGCATCTGAAGCATTTACTGTGCAAGCTTGAGAACTAGAGAACAGAGTCCCAGCACCAGTGTAAATCCTGGTCAAGTGTGACACTTCATGAAGAAGGCTCTTGGATCCCCTCAAATTATCTGGCTAGCTACCAGAGAGCTCTGTGTTCAATTGAGAAACTCTGAGCACAGGGACTCCAATGGAGGAGTTAGGGCAAGGACTGAAGGAGCTGAAGGGGTTTGCAACTCCATAGGAAGAACAACAATATCAACCAACCAGACCCCCAAAGCTCCCACAGGGCCTAAACCACTAACCAAAGAATACCCATGGAGGGACCCATGGCTCCAGTTGCATATGTAGCAGAGGATGGCTTTATGGGGCATCAATGGGAGGGAATGCCCTTGGTCCTGTATGGAATGCTGGATGACCCTGCAGAAAGGAATGCTAGGGCCCTGAGGTAGGAGTTGGTGGGAGGGTGGGGGAGCACCCTCATAGAGGCAGGGGGAGGGGAGGGGAGGGGATAGGGGTTTGTGGAGGGGGAAGGGGGATAACATTTGGAATGTAAATAAATAAAATAACCAATAAAAATTTTAAAAATTGAAAATAAATACATAAAGTAGAAAGTAATCAAGGAGACACCCAGCATCAGCCTCAGGTAAGGAGAGAGAGAGAGAGAGAGAGAGAGAGAGGGAGAGAGAGGGAGGGAGACAGAGACAGAGACAGAGACAGAGAGACAGAGGGAGAATGCCACATGAACAGACATGTGCCAAAATAATCCCCAAAATCACAGGGAGAGAAAAAGCTGTAAAAAAAATTTTTAAAAATTGAGATTTTTGCTACAGGAGAGGAAAAGAACCCCAACCTTGAGCATTTTGTAAATCCACAAGCATGTGCATGGACAATTCTGTAATAATATTAGGTTAGAAACTCAAGTTGTTAGGAAGACGAAAACAGCATGAAACACTCCAAGATTTCAGATTAATAAAGTGTGAAAAAGAAAAGTTTGGTTCGCCAGCTGTGGCAGCACACGCCTTTAATTCCAGCACTCGGGAGGCAGAGGCAGGCGGATTTCTGA
>NC_034592.1:52472503-52479046 GCF_900095145.1 Mus pahari | reverse complement strand
AAAAAGAAAAAAGAAAAAGAAAAAGAAAAAAGAAAAGTTTGGTTCAAAAAGTTTAGAGAAAACCATCATATTCATATATAGTTGGCTGTTGATATTGAAGCAAACATTAGTATTTATTTCTGATGAGATTTTTAAGTTAACCCTAGCATATCAATACTCCTGGAAAAAAAGGTTGTACTATGATTCTTACATTTTAATGTATTGCTGAGTAAAAGTTAAGGTTACCTTTTATTACACATTGTATAATTCTACAAACATTCAGTTTTCCATATGTATGAATTAAATATCTGAAAATTCAAATATAGATCAAAAGTATTTTTAAGAACCCTTCTCCTCTAGTGACCATTTCTTGTATAATAAACCATAGCAACTGTTCTGTTTTTATTTTTTGTTTGTTTTTGCTTTTTGGGCTTTGGGGGGTTTTGTTTGTTTGTTTATTTTTGCTTGTTGTTTCTTGGCTGGTTGATGGGTTGGTTGGTTTTAATTCGGTTTGGTTTTTCAAGACAGGTTTCCTCTGTGTAGTCTTGTCTGTCCTGGAACTCGTTCTGTAGACCAGGCTGGCCTCACACTAACAGAGATCCCCTCCCTCTGTCTTACTTGGTTTTTGTTGTTGTTGTTGTTGTTGTTTGATTTGGATTGGATTTTTGGTATATCATAGCAACTCTTCACATGATACTTTCATTGTTAAATGTGACAAACATTTTAAATATAATTCAAAACTTTCAGTAAAAGGGTGTAGACACACTGTTTGCAAATGTGCTGCCATACGATATAAAGGGCTTTCACTCCTTGAATTTTGATGTTGTAAGAAGGAGAGGTGCATCCTGGGACAGACCAGCTGCAGATACTGGAAGATGATAGGAATATATTTGTACCATACCCAAGATTACACAAGTGAATCTCAATACTCTGAAATTGACCTTGGGACTTTAATAACCCAAATATTTTAATGAATGATTAGTTGATAACTTCTTCACTGATTGATAGTTTAATTATTTTCCCACAGGGATGTTTCTCGCGGAGCTAATAGAAAAGTATTTCGTGTCCCCTACCCTGTTCCGAGTCATCCGCCTGGCCAGGATTGGACGAATCCTACGCCTGATCAAAGGTGCCAAGGGGATCCGCACGCTGCTCTTTGCTCTGATGATGTCCCTTCCTGCACTGTTCAACATCGGCCTCCTGCTTTTCCTGGTCATGTTCATCTACGCCATCTTTGGGATGTCCAACTTTGCCTACGTTAAGAGGGAAGTTGGGATTGATGACATGTTCAACTTTGAGACCTTTGGCAACAGCATGATCTGCCTGTTCCAAATCACCACCTCTGCGGGCTGGGACGGATTGCTGGCCCCCATCCTCAACAGTAAACCCCCTGACTGTGACCCTAATAAAGTTAACCCTGGAAGCTCAGTGAAGGGAGACTGTGGAAATCCATCTGTGGGGATTTTCTTTTTTGTCAGCTACATCATCATATCCTTCCTGGTTGTGGTGAACATGTACATTGCTGTCATCCTGGAGAACTTCAGTGTTGCCACAGAAGAAAGTGCAGAGCCCCTGAGTGAGGATGACTTTGAGATGTTCTACGAGGTCTGGGAGAAGTTCGACCCTGACGCCACCCAGTTCATGGAATTTGAAAAATTATCTCAGTTTGCAGCTGCTCTTGAACCCCCTCTCAATTTGCCACAACCAAACAAACTTCAGCTCATTGCTATGGACCTGCCCATGGTGAGTGGAGACCGCATCCACTGCCTGGACATCTTATTTGCTTTTACAAAGCGGGTCTTGGGTGAGAGCGGAGAGATGGATGCTCTTCGAATCCAGATGGAAGAGAGGTTCATGGCTTCCAACCCCTCCAAGGTCTCTTATCAGCCAATCACTACTACATTAAAACGCAAACAAGAGGAGGTGTCAGCTGTTATCATTCAGCGAGCTTATAGGCGCCACCTTTTGAAGCGAACAGTAAAGCAAGCTTCATTCACATACAATAAGAACAAACTCAAAGGTGGGGCTAATCTTCTTGTAAAAGAAGACATGCTCATTGACAGAATAAATGAAAACTCTATTACAGAGAAAACTGACCTGACAATGTCCACAGCAGCTTGTCCACCCTCCTACGATCGGGTGACAAAACCAATCGTGGAGAAACACGAGCAGGAAGGGAAAGATGAAAAAGCCAAAGGGAAATGAACAAAAATAACAAAAATAATAAATTGGGTGACAAATTGTTTACAGCCTGTGAAGTCAAAAGGACTCCTTTAAGAAGTCAATGCCAAACTGACTGTTTTTACACAAATTCACTTTAAGGTCAGTGCCTCAATAAGACAGTGACCCCCTTGTCGGCAAACTCTGTGACTCTGTAAAGGGGAGATGACCTTGACAGGAGGTTACTGTTCTCACTACCAGCTGACACTGCTGAAGACAAGAGACAAATGGCTATGCAGACTGTAGGGATCAGTCTAAAGGGGTGCAGAGCTATAATTTGGGGGTTAATGTGAAACACTTTAGTGTAGTAACTGTTTCCACCGTTTGCATTTCAACTGCCACATTTGTCAGGTTTTTTACAAACTCTGTTAGTGTATTCATCTTTTTTTTAATCCATGTGTTGTTTGTTACATGTGACTATTTTTGTAAACAGGGTTTCTGTTGGGAAATAGACTAAAGGAACTCTTTTCCAGGTGCGTCACCTGGGGGTATTGACATCCATATGGCCCTCCCATCTGCACAACGATGTGATTTTGCATGAGGGCATGCTGCACCTTAGGATCATGCATGAGAAAAAGTTGAAAGGAAAGCAAAGACAGTTCTTCAACAGTTCTATGTCATCTGTGTTTCTGCAGGGAGGCGGGGTGATCACTAGATCGTGGACTTTGCTGAGCTGGGTTTGTCAAAATCTAGTCCTTAGTCCAAGGAGATTGTTCAGACAGGTCCTAAAGTCTTAGGGGGTGCAAACTTCATTCAAATGTCTGGAGTCGTGTTACATTTCTGTTCATTGTCTCTGAAAAGTCTCTAAATTATGACTCTGACTCCCTACCCCCAACCCTAGCAGAGCAAATTGACCAAAAGAACCCTTTATAAATCCCTGCTTCCTCCTGCACTTTGTTTAGCCATCTTCAGCTCTCAGCAAGGTTGACACTGTATGTGTTAATGAAATGCTATTTATTATGTAAATAGTCATTTTACTCTGTGGTGCACGTTTGAGCAAACAAATAATGACCTAAGCACAGTATTTATTGCATCAAATATGTACCACGAGAAATGTAGAGTGCAAGCTGTCCACCGGTAATATACTGTACTCTGTACCATTGTAGATAGTGTGGATGCTGTCAATGCATGTCGATATTACCATGTTGCGGTATCTAGTTTCTCTCAGCACTCAGAATCTCACTCATGAGAAACCATAGGTCAGTGGCTAAGTCAAGGAAACTGTTCAGCAGATTTCATTTCTTTAAGCCATTAAGCAATAGTTTGCAGCACTTTAACAATGTTTGGGTTGTTTTTAAATTTTAAGTTGTTAATGTTCGATGTATAGCCAGACTGTACATACATGTTCAAAAGACAACACTAATGCTTAACCTGTTAAAAACATGTTTAGAGTTTTATAAGCAAATATAAATACTGTACAAAGTCACTTTCTTTTACTTTTCAGCATTATGTACATATGAAGAGGAAATTATCTTCAGGTTGATATCACAATCACTTTTCTTACTTTCTGTCCACAGCAGTTTTTCATGGAAGATATTTGCTAACTAAGAAATGAAACTATGACTGGGTAGTGGTAGATCTCTGCTTTTTTATTGCAGTCATTAATTTTGGATTATTTCATAATTTTAAGGGGCAAAATACACTCACAACTTCACATCCAAATTATGATTTGCAATTGGAAAAGGGTATAACATTTGATTTGTATTTATTATAGTGTCTGTGCTAACAGATAACCAGAGTGCTTTTTTCTCATTTTTTTCTTTGTTTCCCCAATTTCTGTTTACTTTTCTTTGCTTTGTGATCATGCTTCTTTAGATTGTTCTAAACATAAATGTGGGCTTCAGAATTTCTTTTCCTCAAAATCAGAGTGGATTACACTTATATAGTCAATTACATCAAGATATCTTGTGTTTCTTACAGAAGCAGACCATAGGCACCTCTTTTTCTTAAAAAAAAAAAATATTTAGGCAAACCGTATTCATGAACTGCATGTTGGAAAAATGCTACTATTACCCCAAAATGATGCTAATCACAATTAAAAATGTGCAAATCTAATAAAATTAAATTTTTATTTTATTGCTTGCCTGGTTACTTTTTGTTGACCAAATTTTATGTCAATGTAGAGGTGCTTTTCTCATATCCACACACGTAGGCATTCATAAGGATGATAGTTTTATCTGTTCTAGCTCCCAAATAATTGACACAAAGACCTATTACATTTACTAACAATCTTTAAGCACTATGACTGGGCAGATATTCATCTGTTCTAACCCTTAAACTATCTACTTCCCAGCCAAAGGCCCAGCGTTCCTTGAGGTTTGAATCTCTCACTGGCTTGCTCTGTTCCATGTGTGTCCTCATGGAGAATCCCTTGGCAACCTGCTCATTATGACTCCTCCTGGACCTTCTGACTCGTGGCCACCTCCCCCTTCCATTCCTCGTGGTCCTTCTTTTACTTCTGTCTACCTGGGATCCCCTGGCTGGCATCCTTAGCCCAGCCTTTTATCTCCTCTGCCCAGCCCTAGGCTGAATCTGCTCTTTATTGACCAAAGATGAGGGAAAGCAAATTTTTGTATAACATTGAGATCAAAGTTGCCTCGGTGAGATGGCTCAGCGGTTAAGAGCACCGACTGCTATTCCTAAGGTCCTGAGTTCAAATCACAGCAACCACATGGTGGCTCACAACCATCTGGAATGAGGCCCTCTTCTGGTGTCTGAAGACAGCTACAGTGTACTTATGTATAATAATAAATAAATCTAAAAGAAAGAGAGAGAGAGAGAGAGAGAGAGAGAGAGAGAGAGAGAGAGAGAGAAAACAACAAAAGCAATGAATAAAATAATAGATATAGGAAAACAAGATCAGAGTTGCTTAACCATGCCAATTTTGGAATGTAGACAGAAGTCTGGACATAGAAATCAGCATCTGAAGATATAGGGCACAAGACCAACCNCAACCATCTGGAATGAGGCCCTCTTCTGGTGTCTGAAGACAGCTACAGTGTACTTATGTATAATAATAAATAAATCTAAAAGAAAGAGAGAGAGAAGAAAGAAGAAAGAAAGAAAGAAAGAAAGAAAGAAAGAAAGAAAGAAAGAAAGAAAGAAAGAAAGAAAGAAAGAAAGAAAGATCAGAGTTGCTTAACCATGCCAATTTTGGAATGTAGACAGAAGTCTGGACATAGAAATCAGCATCTGAAGATATAGGGCACAAGACCAACCCCCAGTACACCACACACACACACACACGCACACACACACACACACACACACACACACACAGTATGGAACAGAAAACTTAAAAGTAAAAATTGGACTTCCTAGAAGGCCCCTCAGCAGCAAGCAGCAGCAAGATGGAGTCTCTAAGGGAACTAAGTAACACATAAACTAATATCCATGGAGGGGAGGGGAGTTATCCAACTCAACACAACAGGGATGGCCACTTGAGCTACAAAAAGAAGCCTTTCAAGCATCATCGATGAATTCAACGTTGCTAAGAGTGGGCTACCATCTCTCCAGAAGCTCCCCCACACCCTGGGTTTCTTCTGAGAGAATGACCTCTGTGTACACGTATATGTTCCGCTGTCCTTTAGTTCCCAGCACGCTTAGCCAATGGGAAGCCTGGGCTGGACATCAATACAAAACTGTGAGATAGGAATTATCTATCCACCTGTTCCTTCCTTGCAGATCTTCTTACTCACTGAAAGTCAAAGGGCCCCCTGTACAACTAGAGCAACTTTCTGTGAAGCATCATAACCCTCCTTCTTCTCTGCTTGCTTTCTTGGATCTGAGGATGCTTCCTTACTCCTTATGACTTTCCCCCACAGTTGCTGACAGCAGTGAAAATGATTTCTTTATGAAGACCACTCTATGCCTCATTTTACCATGCCATGTGTCCGTTGCAAGGCTGATACAAAATGAACTAGCAAGAAGCTATGATTTACCTTAGGTTGGCTTGGACTGACTTTCATAGCCACAGAACATGTCACCGAGAGAAATACAGCATGGTTAAGCTTAGAATCCACAGATGTAGAGAGCTTACTAGCGTGGTCCAGGTAGCAAAACTTGACTATCTAACTATCTGCGTGTGATGGTTGGTATATGCTCGGCCCATGGAGTGACACTATCAGGAGATGTGGCCTTGTTGGAGTAGGTGTGTCACTGTGGGTGTGGGCTTTAATACCCTAGTCCTAGCAGCCTTCAGATGAAGATGCAAAACCCTCAGTTCCTCCTGGACCATGCCTGCCTTAATGCTGCCATGCTCCCACCTTGATGATAATGGACTGTACCTTTGAACCTGTTAGCCAGCCCCAACTAAATGTCGTTCTTTTTTTTTTTTTTTTTTTT
>NC_034592.1:52453254-52472358 GCF_900095145.1 Mus pahari | reverse complement strand
ACACTCCAGAAGAGGGCGTCAGATCTTGTTACAGATGGTTATGAGCCACCATGTGGTTGCTGGGATTTGAACTCCGGACCTTCGGAAGAGCAGTCAGGTGCTCTTACCCACTGAGCCATCTCACCAGCCCCCTAAATGTCGTTCTTATAAGAGTTGTCTTGGTCATGGTGTCTGTTCACAGCAGTAAAACCCCAACTATAACACTGCATCTCTAAGAAAAGAGAAACTTTCATTTAACTTCATGATTGTACCATCTCAGTCATGAAACCAGAAAGGGCAACAATAGGTTTGACCAGAAAAGAGTAGGTCAGTGTTTTTTCCACCTTTCTACATCTTTCTGACCGTATTTGTTTACAATAAACATGCAACTTAAAAGGGCAATTCCAATTTACAAGTGACTGAAATAAAAAGGTTCATTTTCTAAGAAAGACAATTAGACCAGTGAGCTTACTCCAGGTCTCATTGGTACTTTTCTTCATATAAAAAGAAGAAATAGTGAAATATAAACCTACAAATCGCCCTCACTTTTTGTAATATGTACTATGCCAAAAAGTAATTTCTGTACAGAGAATTATGTGGTCTTGTAACTAGGATGGAAGAAGCATCTAGAATATCCATGCCATTGGCTAAATCTGGGACAAGTAGTACACCCAAATAGAACACAACACATGAAATAAATAAGAATAGCAATGTATATAGTGGGTTTATTTATATAAGTAAGTATAAAAAAAGAAAAATATTTCCTTATAGTAGGAAAGTAGTGAACAAATGTAGAAGAAATAAGAGTTAGAAAATTGGTGTTGGGCAACCATTACAATTAATCCACACAAAAATCATTAGAGAATTTAGGAACTCATGCATTAAGGTTTGGAGAGGAGCGGGAATCTTACATTGCCTAGAACATCTTTTCTATATTAATTAAAATATTTTAAAGAAGAAAATTATCAATGGATAAACTGAGTAGATACAACCCCCAAAAGAATTCCCAGCTTTGAGACCAAATGAGACTACATATTTCTTGTTTAGTTAAACCAAGAAAGCCACATCACTTCTAAGTCACCATTAGGATTTCATAACCATAGTCTAAGTAGTTTCAAAATTTAATCAAAGACTTTTATTAAAGGAGTGGGTTTACTCTTAAAGCATCAATGTCACAGGGGGGAAAAAATCTCAAGGAAATGCTAGAGGATGAAGAGCTATGGGAGCTAAACACTATAGTAATACACTAGAAAATAGACACACATTTATCGTTGGAAATGCTGGCTAAATCTGAATGTAAGTTACTAGTTAGCTATTGGTACTTTTTTTTAAAAAAAGATTTGTTTATTTATTTTATGTGTGGGACAGCACTGTAGCTGTCTTCAGACACACCAGAAGAGGGCAGCAGATCCCATTCCAGATGGTTGTGAGCCACCATGTGGTTGCTGGGGATTGAACTCAAGACTGCAAGAGCAGTCAGTGTCTTAACCATCAAGCCAACCCTCCATCCACTATTGATACTTTAATAAGGGTTAAATGTCTTGGTTTTTAAGGCTGGTATACCTATTTCAAATACATAGAAAATTCCATTATTCTTGCTTCTTTTCCTTCCTCCGTCTCTTTCCTTTCTTTAACTCCTAGTCCATTGACCTTTCCTCTCACTTTGATTCATTTCTCCTTCCTTCTCCCTTGCCTCTGTTTTCTTCAACTTTGCAGTAGAGAGTCATTCCCCTTCACTCGCTCCCTTTGGCTGATCCTTTTATCTGTCTTTGGACTTTTTAAAGTATGAATTTCAGATTTAAAAAAGAAAATTAACCCTACTTGACCCTGATTCATCTTTTCCCAGTCTCTCATTTTTCACAAAGAAAACTGGGCTCTATTCTTATCCCCTCGCTTGCTTATGGTTAGAAGAAATAGATGAGAAAATTTTTTCTGAGAATCATCTTGTTAATATAACCACTCTAAGCTTATCAAAGGCTGTGCTGCGTATTTTGCTTCCTATACTCTTACACTATTAGTATGAGATACGAAGCGGGAAAGCAAAATGATGGGCACAGGAACAAAGACTGGTAGACGTATGAGAGAAGCTTATAACATTCTATCTTCTAATTGTGACCAACATCCCTTCTATTCAATGTCGACTTAGAAATGCAGAATGTCAGGCTGGAGAAATAGCTCACTGGAGAAGCACGTGCTTAGAAAGACAGGGTGTTCTCAGATTTATTCAACTGTGAACTGAAGAGGAGTTGGTAGGATTTTTCATTTCTTCAGGTCGTTTACCTCTATTTTTGATATCATGAAGCAAAGACTTGAAACTTCTAAATAAAACATAGGTAACCATAACCTTAATGGTAAATACCTCATGCAAATATTGTTACAGACAACTGATTTTACTACCAGCATCCTAATGAGCTTATTTCTCTCACATTAAAGCTGCCACTGCATCTATGTGTGTCTTCTATTGGAAAACATTAAGACACAAGTGTTATCTTCCTCCTTTGAGTTATTGGAAATAAATTTGAATCCAGGCAATTCGACTGTGGTAGCAGACAGTTTAAAATGAACAGATGTGAGAATGAATCTTGTCAGTAGCTGAGAGACAAGCAGGTTGTATGATAGAAGGCCTTAACTGCATGGTATGAACTCTGCATTTGAAGTCCTACACAGTGTAAACTAAAGTGCTAACGCCTTGCTGAACTTTGTTCTTCAAAAGCAACCTTTTCTCTTTTTAATGCTTCAGCATGTGGCTTCTGTTGATAAGTCAGGCAGATTCAAGTGATCTTTATGCCACCTTTATTGAATATGAGATGTGTTTGGAGGATTTGGTGATCATGATCATTCTCACCTTTCTTTAAATTGTGTCTTCTATCATCTTTTCGGAAACCAGAGCACCTTAACCTTCTCCCCAAATCCCTGGTTGTTTGTTTTCCCTTAAGCTTTTTCCCTGTAGATTTATACTGTACTCAGTACTGGCCATTTTGCTGAGCTGGTGTAGCAAGTTCAACTGTCTGTTGGTGTTTTGTGCTAATGCATTCAGTTGTCATGTTAAATTTAGCATGCCCCGCACCAGTTTCTTCACATGCTATCCCTCTCAGCCACTAATGAGACTATCCAGGGGTGATGGCTATAAGGGTAAAGATGCTTGCTGCCAATCTCCAGGCTCCACAGAGTGGGAATAAGGAATCAACCCCTGAAAGTTGTCCTCTGGCTTCCATACGATTGCCATGGTTCATGTGTAAACACACACACACACACACACACACACACACACACACACACACACACATAGCACCATTGCCACCACCAATACAACAACAACAAATAGAAGGAAAGGTATTTAAGATAGATAGATAGATAGATAGATAGATAGATAGATAGATAGATAGATAGATAGATTAGATAGATGACGGATCAGTCAGAAGTAAACATGATTTCCTAATATCTGTTACTGAGTTATTGTTCTAGTTCAGAAAGAGAAAATAAAAAGAAATAATAAATTATAGTATCTAAGGAATGGATGAGCAACTCAAAGTGAGTCTGTGTGCTTCTACTGAATTCTACTGAATAAAAAAAGTGGGAGACACTTAACAGAAAAACATATGGAACAATGATCAAAATCATGCTGTCTAGTGTTAGACCACCTGAATTCATTTCAGTTGTACCAAACTGCTTGCCACACAGTTTCTGAAGTTCCCTTGATATTTCTTTGATTCAATTTTATCACCAGCAGAACATTGGTAATTATTCTCGTGAAGACAAAATGACTCAGTGCAAGTGTTCTTTCCAGACCACTAGTTCATTACTGTGAACATATTCAGACACAAGATGAGAAGCAGGCTGGGACAGGACTAGTATTTGCAACATGTCAACATTCCCTACCTAAAAACAAATACTGTCAGTGACTGAGACAAACAGGGGCCACAAGATAAAATAACTTAAAGGCATGTAGAAGTGCTAGTAATAAAGACTTGTTATAGAATCTGTGAATGTAATGGCAGGTCGGGAACAAGCAGGTTTTAATTTTAAGACAAAAAGAGAGATTGGAGAAAGAGAAACATAATTTAAGAAGCTTCTTGGAGAATAAATACAGTCAGGAAGTACTAAGGCATAAGTTTGAGAACCTTCTCTTTTAGGAGTCTGTGATTTGTCTGTGAGAAGAAGTTTATGAGAGAAAAAATTTTACCTAAGACATATGCACTCAGATTTAATGAGAGGTGGTGTCTAAGGTGTCATAGTCATATATTCTGACAAAAGGAGCTGAGTTTGTGAGACCAATTACTTCAAAATAAGTGACATTAAGTGTTGTTGTTTTTAGGTTGAATGTAGCAGTAGGGAAAATAAGAGTTGTGACAAACCTGACAACACATAAAATCAGCAAAAACTAGATAGACACTTTATATTTTACCTGCATGCATCCATTTTTAAGTTTTAATAAATATTATAGAGATATAATATACTACATAGAAAAATGTTGGTAGAGTTGTTTATTCAAACAAATGAATTTTTTTTTCAAATACTTTCTTCTGCACTCGTTCTGCCAAATGAAACAAAGCCTATTTGTCAAGAACAAGTCAAGTTACTTAAACTTGGAAAAACAAATGTTGCTCTCAGTAGATGTCTGTGAGAGTTTATGATCATGTCAAACCCATCACCCGTGAGAAAGGCGACAATACTAAGGAGCATGCTAACACAACATCTTCTGGGGCTAGCCTAGGCAGATCAGTACAGAAGTTTGGTTTCTTCATTTCCTCCACATTGCAGTTCTCGGTAGGCTTTGGGGAGTGTGATTTGGAATTTAGCTTCCACTCTGAACACAGGAATGCATACACCTGCTGCCCAGCAATCACTTGCTGTTTAGTGGATGAGCAAAATGACAAATTTTTAGTATTGCTATAAATAAATGTTTTAAAAGTATTTAGCTGGGAGTATGAGTTCATTACTGGTGAGTAATAACCTCCCTCTGGCTACAAAAGCAGGAAGATTGAGAAGAGTCTAGGGAAACCCGGAGCTACATAGTGAGTTATAACCTAGGCTGTAGAGTAAGACTTTCTTCAACAACGTAGGAACAGCCCGGAGAACCTGACAATCTCCTCTTGTTTCCATGGGCACCTGGTCTATACCTAATGTACATAAAGATATGTAGGCTCTCATATGTATACATCACATAAAGAAATATATTTCAAACAAAGAAACAATTGAAAAATTATCTATCTGCCTTAGCTACGCTTTCCATTGCTGTGAAGAGATTCTATGATCAAGGCAACTCTTATACAGGACAACATTTAATTGGGCAGGCTTACAGGTTCAGAGGGTTCAGTCCATTGTCATCAGGTGGAAAGCATGGCAGCATCCAGGCAGTAGTGGTGCTGAAGGATCTGAAAGTTCTATATCTTGTTCTGAAGGCAAACAGGAGAAGGCCACACCTACTCCAGCAAGCCACACCTCCTAAGAGTGCCACACCCTAGACCAAACGTATTCAAACCACCATACTGTCCATCTAAGGTATCTTTCATTTTATTTATGAACTGTATCTGAATTCCATTATTGTATGCAACAATTATATAAGGTAACAACACATCAAAAAGTTGCAATGGAAGTATATATATATATATATATATATATATATATATATATAGAGAGAGAGAGAGAGAGAGAGAGAGTATATATATATATATACACACACACACATACACATGTTTACAAGAACATATATTGCTGTTACTTATAAAGAAACAAATACAGATAAAAGAAAATGTACAGATATAGACATATACACATTTTTCAGGATATTAGTCTGTAAGTGATTTTTAATTGTTTAGGACATAATAATTACATAATACCCTGTTCTTTATTACATTGGAACTATTAAGTTTGCCACATTAAATTTATTCTTATAAAATATACTGGAGTTGTTTTCCTTTCCGTACCGCTTGGCTTCATTCTAATCTGCATTATTAATGTTCATCTTTCATCAGGATGGCAAAGCAATACCTTGTTCAGCAGTATTCCTTGCAGTCACAGAAAATTTAAAAATATATATATATCTAAATGCAAATAAAATTGTTCCTCTGATCCTTCTTTGTTGCAACTGTATTCAGTTGCTCTGCCTTAGGGAAAGTAGCTACTGGGAAAGGCTGACCAACAGCCTTAAATAGGTGAATTGCTAGAACACAACATGGTAAGGATAAGGGTAGTCAATATACAAGAGATGGATAACAGGACTTGGGAGAGATGATTCAAGTACTCAAGACATAAATATTTCACCAAATAGAATAACATGAAGAACATCGTTAATTTACAAACATCAGAGATTGTCTTATATGTCATATGCTATGGTAAGTAAAAAAAAAACCCTCACTGGACATTAGCTGTATAAAATTTAGTACGAATGCAGACAGGTATGCCTTAGATTACTGTGTGACTCCCCTCTCTCCACACCAGAACCTACATATTCCCATGGCTTTATCCTTGGACCACACTTTAAATATACACATCAGTATCAGGATAATATCTAATATCTGAGCATGGAGACTACCAAGTCTCCAGGTCTCTATATAACATCTGTCCCCTTTCAGTGTCTTTCAGTGCTCCCATTTCTAAAACACGCCAGGCATTAGTTTAAAAATAAAATCCCACACCCCATCTCAAATCAGAATCCCTAAGGAAAGGCTATGTATCGCACATGCGCACTGAGCCACCTTAGCAATTAGACTGAAGCAGGACATTATAGCAAGAGCTCCTTGGAATCCGTGATAAGACAAGTCAGAGAAACTCTAGTTTGGGGGCGTGTAGCCCCACAAGTATCAAGGCCTCGGGTCATTGACTGTAGTGTGTTGTCAACACAACCTACCGAAGGCGCTAGCACCACTAAACAGCGCCTCGGAACCACAGAGTAACTCAGTACACACTGACACATGTTCTCAGCCTTTATAGCAAGATCAGAGTAAATGCTGCACTGCTTTCTCTTTTGTAGGTCCAACTTGAATTTACTGAAGGAAGCATGCTGTAACATCAGGAACATGATGAACTGTTACAGGGCTTTGGGAAACCTGGGAAAGGATCTGTTTTTCTCTGAGAGCAAGGGGTAGGCACAAGTGGAGGCCTGGAGCAGATGCAGGACATCTGGACTGTTCTGAGGAGCCCGTGAACACGTAAGATAAAAACTGCTAGTACCAAAGGAAAAGTCACCACCTCAGACAGTCGCTGTTACTATATTTTACAGACACAGGGTCTTTTTCTTTTGTTACAGAAAAGTATTGTATGATAAACATAAAAACTAAATACCAATTGGAAATGGGGCCAGTGTTCACAGGCCACTGTGCCAGGTCTGTAAGCTTTATTAAAAATTTATATTATTTTCCCGATTAAGCTGCAAAAAAATAATGCTCATAAATAATTTATGGAGGAAAAGGAAATCACCCACAAACAGTGTAGACAAACACAAAATTGTATTATCCTATTCTTGAAAAATCATCAAAACAAGACATCTTATGTGCGTACATATGAAAGCCTGTTACTAGAAACACAATAACATTTTTATGCTTTGGTGCATCAACATTTCAGCGACTATATCGTGAACACTTTTTTCACATGACACACATATCAGGTTTGTTCTTCTTAAGTGATGAAAAATATTATATTACATAATACAACAACCACTTATTGATGCATATTGAAGGTGGGGTTTTTTTTTTTCCAGTTTTTTTATAGCTGGTAAGAGTGCAACCAATACTTTTATTCCTGTATTTTAGAGATCCACAAGCACTTTTATTCAATAAACTCACAAAATTTGATTTGGTAGATTAAAGAGTATTCATATCTGTCTTCGTATTTTAGACGTGGGTAGGTCTCCTGGAAGCAAAGACGTCACACTGCTCCACAATTTTTTGTTGCCAAATATCTCTTTTAGGACAAACAGCTTTGCAAGTACAACATCTATGAAAGTAGATCTATTGGCATGGTACACAGTGTGCTCTGTACTACACTCTTTAAACAACTGAATAAGGTGGGCAGAGTGGAACATCAGTATACCATCATCCTCCTCTGACCTACACACATGTGCGCGCACACACATACACACAGAGAGAGAGAGAGAGAGAGAGAGAGAGAGAGAGAGAGAGAGAGGCTTTTTAATAAAAAAAAAAAGAAAGAAAATATACACAGGTTCAGGCAACATCCTGGTTGGTAAAGTGTTCTCTGTCCTGCAGGAGGACCTGAGTTGAAATCCCCAGCAGTCAGTAAAATGCCAGGTGCAGTGGCATACATCTGAAACCCCAGTGTTAAGATGACATGGATATCCCTGGAGCTTGGTAGCAAATCAGTAAAATCTCCAAGTTCAATAAGAGACTCTATCTCAAAGAATAATGTGGAGACTGACTGAGGAAGACACCTAATATTGATGTCTGCATGCTACATATGCATTCAATCATTCATATACATTTAGAACCATACACACAGTACAAACACACAGAACACACACGGAAAAGAGAGAGAGAGAGAGAGAGAGAGAGAGAGAGAGAGAGAGAGAGAGAGAACAAAGGTTTTTTTGAGGGGGAGAGTACTAAATTTTTAAACTGTTTCTAGGTCTTAAAAAATCAATAAAGATGGCATTTTTGGACACTTAACTGAGAGGCTGTATATTCCCAGAAAATTTGTGTCCCCATGTTCAATTCATTCCTAAAATTCAACAAACTCTTGAGTCCCCTGGCAAACACAGTCTCTGAATATTATCTAGAATTTATTTGCTAATGAATGATTTATTCTATAGCATCTTCCATATTCAGGGACAAATCTTTAAAAATTTTCCCATACCTATAGTCTAGGGACCTAGCTGTGGAATGACTCTAATTTAGTTTTAGAAGTACATACATTTCTGGGATCCCACAAGATGGTTCAGTAGGTAAGGGGCTTCCCGTGCAAATGGTGACCTGCATTTGATTCCTGTTACTTGCATAAAGAGAGAAGGTTGGAACACACTCCACATAGTTGTCCTCTGATCTCTTTCTGTGCACCGAGGCATATGCACAAATACACAATAATAAAATATTGCTGTTCCCCATCCTTGTGTATGTATTCTCAACTGTATAGAAATTGTGACATTATGTATTCCCTTACTATTGATATGCAAAGACTTTTATACACACACCACCTCAGGCAAGGTAAAGGACAACCATATTGATGTGTGTCCCAGCAAAATAATCTTAAGATGGAGAAACGTTGATCAATATATAGGGCTAATATTATACTTAAACAAAAATGCTGGTTCTCCAGGTGCGATCCTCAGACTGGAAGAATCAGCAGTACTCGGAAATGTGTTATAAACACATGCTTTGCCTATGTGGTTATGCCCACTAACTCAGAGTCCTATACTGATGGGACCTCATCAAACCCCTCCCACATTGTGTACCCTAAGTGATTGTCACACGAGCCCAGGCTTGACAGACATTGAAGATAAAGCCTTCTTTGTCTTTCCCATAGGACAACCATGTCCTCCAGGGACCAAAACCATATACACAATTTTAAGTAAATATATATGTACCTTATATTTTAAATGATGTACAAATCAGTAGACAATAGTCACTATGTTTGTGAATGAGCATAAATTTCTGTGTTAAAATTGATGTATATACAAGAAATTATATACAAGAAGTGTATATAAGAAGAAAATTTCTTTTTCTTCTTTTAAAAGTTTCATTTATTTTATTTATACAAGTACACTGTAGCTGTCTTCAGACACACAACAGAAAAAGGCATCAGATCCCATTACAGATGGTTGTGAGCCACCATGTGGTTGATGGGAATTGAACTCAGGACCTTGGAAGAACAGTCAGTGCTCTTAACTGCTGAGCCATCTCCAGGCCCCAAATTTTCTTTTTCTTCTTAATTTAATTAAATTTATGACTGATCACTAGCCCCATTTATCTAACAAGAACATTTTGTTCTTTTAAAGATGGGTGTTTCCAGCCAGGTGGTGGTGGCGCATGCCTTTAATCCCAGCACTTGGGACTCAGAGGCAGGCAGATTTCTGAGTTCGAGGCCAGCCTGGTCTACAAAGTGAGTTCCAGGACAGCCAGGGCTACACAGAGAAACCCTGTCTCAAAAACAAAACAAAACAAAAACAAACAAACAAAAAAGGATGGGTGTTTCCAGTTGTCTATCTTGAACTCATGGGCTCAAGTGCCCATTCTGCCTCAGTGTCCCCTGTAACTGGGACTAAAGATGTGTACCATAGGTCCTGGCCCTCAACACTAATTCTCACTCACTGTCATAAGGCCCTTTCTGTCCCAAGACTTTACTGAAACTCAAAAGGCTTATATGATGCTCAAAAATGTGGAAATTGATGATTATCACTGAGGTACAGTGTGATATTTCAGTGCACACATACAAAGAGCAGGGGTCACATTGGGGTAATTAGCATCCCCATTGCTTTATCATGACCTTCAGTACCTCTCTTCTTGATAAGATAGAACTCTAGAACTGTCGATATCATTCTGCTTGTTTTTGTTTTTTGTTTTTTAATTGAAATGGATTCTTCTCTCATCTCAACCACAGTTTCCCCTCCCTCCACTCTTCCTAGCTTTTCACCACACCCCCTACTCCATTCCCCTAAATCCATTCTCCCTCCCTCTCCTCTTCAGGAACAAGTAGGCTTCCAAGAGATGACAGCCAAACAGAACAAAACAAAATACAGCAAGACAAGGTTAAAGATCTCATATGAAGGATGGAGAAAGCAACCCAATTGTAGGAAGAGTCCTAGGAGCAGGCAGGAGGCCCACTAAAACGTCAGTGTAACAGCCACAGCTGCTTGCAGTCCTTTAAGGAATACAAGCAGAAATAAGTTAGTATGTCTAGATGTCCCTGTCAGTCGGCTTGCTGGATCTCATGATAAGTACACTGGTGAACATCTTCGAGAGAAGGCTGCCAGGAAGCAAACAGAAAAGGGGCAAGTCCATGGTCCCAATATTCTCTTCAAGGGCACATGAGAATCTTCTAAAGTCCTTTCATTTGGTTCCACCACTTCCAACAGCACCACGGGCTGGGGAACTAAGCATTCAGCACTTGTGTCTTTGAGGGACAGTTTAGATCTAAACTATAGCAAACACTTAAGAAGTAGAAATCTAAAAGAGGTAACCACATATTTTAAATCCTACTTTGGGGTGGAAATCTGGCGGACCAGTTTAATAAGCACTCGAATAGCAAAATTACAGCAGCGCCTGAAAAAGATTGAGAACAAGCCCAAGCCAGGCTGTGATTTTTTGCGGAACTCTGATTTTTCTGCGCCACCTTGTGGCCCCGACACGATTACTACACGTGTCAGGTAAATCATTTTCCCTGGTCAAGCACTCCACTAAGCCGCATTGCGCAAATCGGCTTCCACAAAAATGCTGAGAAAATGGAGGCTGCCTTTGTTTGCAGGGATGAAAAGCGGCATGGCTCTTCCTCCTATTTCCTGCTTCATCATCTTTATTCTTTAATCTCATATCTCTCGCTCCACCCCACCCCTCCTCCTCGCTCCGTTTCCAGGCTGGACCTCCCTCCTGTGACCCCACAACTCGGCGGCACTCAGGGCTCAGCGGATTCCAGCCTCAGTCGCCCTCGCGGTCCTCCCTCGGGGTTCCCTCCTCGCCTGCTCCGGGGGCCCCCTCCCTCCTCGCCCTACAACTAGGCTCCGCCCCCTCGCGCCGGCAGCCAATGGAGATCGGGCCACGCCCCTCGTGCCGCCCGCCTCGTCCCTTAGGGTTTGAGGGTCCGGGAAGTGGGTCTGAACCCCTAACCCTGCGGCGGGCAGCAGTGGGTACCCTCCGGGTAGCCGGCGGCCATGGACTCCCAGGGGCTGAAGGTGAGCAGGCGGCGCGGGGCATGGGCGGGGCGAGTGGACACTGCGAGGTACAGGGTGGCTCGGGCAGCCGATGGTGAGAGCCTGCGGCCTTGGCGGAGATGCTGCGCCCCCCGGGATGATCCCGAGGCCGGGGCTCAACCCCTGCCTTGCCGTTAACGGACAGCCCCCAGCCTCCTGCTTGTGTCGGCTTCCTGGGGAGGCCTGCTTAGTCTCCAGGTGTGATTTTTAAGGACTTAGCCATCTAATGTCCTCTACCCTGCACTCTCACCTGTAAAGGAGCAGAACAAGCTATGCAAGCGGTTAACGAAAGGCTTTTAAAAAGAGGAGTATTATGGTTTATGCAAATAGTCTTCCCATAGATGCACTAAGCAAATATTTCAGAAATGGTGAAAAACAAGGGCAAGGTTTGGAAGTGCAGGAACTTTCCTTTTGAGATCATCCCCCCCCCCCTCCCCTCTATCCACTTTGGGACCTGTTCAGTATTGGTGGAGCGCTTTTTCCTGGGTCACTCCAGGAAGTTGGAGCTAGCCGAACAGACTCCTGGACATGAGATTTACTCATTCAAAAATCCAACACTGGAAAAAGTTCTCAGTACACAAGCGTTGGCTGACTGCCTTCTGTGTGTTTTGCACTATTTTCTAAGTCCTTGCGACACTGCAGGAAAGGTGCCTAGTCTTGCCACTTGCACTTGATTTATGAGGGCTGACTCCACAAGCTGTTAAACACATGAATGTCATGAGAACTGCTGATTATATTCAGAGGAAAGTGGGTGCTGACAGGGAAGGCTGAAAGGTTTTTTTTTTTAAAAAAAAAAAAATGAATTTCTACATTACTTTTTCAAGTTTTTCCTCCAACTCTTTTTTACATTTTTTTTTATCCCTCATTTTGCCCAAATGAGTTCTGCACTAAAGCCACTTTAGTGATAAAACCAGTATTAAACTTCTCATCACTTAGCACAGGAGCAAGTCATGTCCTTAAACTGAGGCTGCTGACCCTGGCTTCTTGCCTTTCCAGCTTGATCAGTCCCATATTCTATCTAGAGCAAGGTTCTTGAACAAGAAGTGGCAAGCACCCTCTACAAATTGCCAGATGGTGCCTACTTTAGTATCTCTGTCCATCTGCAGTGCCGTTGGGAAACAGCTGTGGATGTACCTAAATGAAGGAACATCCTCATATGCCAGTACATCTTCATGAGCTCTAATGTTTGTCTCTGAAATGTTTTCCCTGGCCCTTCCTCTCCAACCATTTTTAGCTCACTGCCCATACAAAACCAGGTGGGAAGGAAGCCAGACACATCTTGGACCTACCTTTCCTTTGGACCTATCACTCTGGTTTCCTACCCTATTGTAGAATAAGGGCTGGCCTTTAGCCCTGCCCATCACCACACCCAGCCCAGGTACCACACTCTTATCTCCATATTGCTCTTCCTCTGCCTTTTACACGCCTGGGCCTTTCTCAGAAATATTCAAAGAGAAATACAGTGTTCTATGTGGAGGAGATGGAGTAATGTGTTTATAATTGAAGAATCGGCTCTAGCATCCTCTGCAGAAGTGGGTTCCCTGGTCACCCACAGTTACCAAGTTGAGTACAGTATTCTGTATTCCCAAAAGCAAAGTACTGCTCACCCTACATTCATTATAGCATTGTGTCCCAGCTGTGTTCAGATTACAGTTCACCTGAAAGTTCAAGATTTTTCTATGGCAGTAACCACTCTTAGTAACGTTTCCCAGCATCTTATTTATAGATTCATACTATAGTATAGTACAGTATAGAACAGGATAGATTATACTCTCTTCTCAGTATCTTACCCAGTACCTAGTACTTGAAAGTAGACAGTGCAAAAATGTTTGCTAGACCGTTGAGCATAGGGATACAAGACTACTCCTAGCACTCTGGCAAAAGAGGCAAGAGGAGAAAGGTTTGAGCCAGCCTGAGCTACATTATGAGCTCCCACCTTAGAAATCAAAAGGAAATTTGTTGGACTAAATGGTCTAGCTTGAACCACAAGCATACCAATAGGTATGGAAAGCAATATGAAATCCAGGGAAAGGGATGCACTTTAAGACTACTTTGATTGGCAGAGCTGGGTAAATGAGAAGGGGGTTGGAGGGAATCATGGTTGGTTTGATGGTTTAGGCAGCAGGGGGCAGAGTACAGACGCTGAGCTGAGAAGAGAGGTATTGGCCAGGCAGCAGAGTTGTGGCATAACTTACTCCTGGGCTTTTAGACAAGGACCTTCACAGCATTATCAAGTCCTCCTCACAGCCACTTCTAGGTCTTCTTTACTAACTGTAGCTTCTCTGTGAACAGCGGTGTCACACAGATGAAGACCTGAGGCCGTATCTTTGCACCTTTAAGTCCATGTCTGCCTCTCAGAGCTGTAGTCTGTGAATCATTTTTCACGAAGCACAGAAGACAAGGAGGATAGTATTGTGGCATAGAGATAGATAGATAGATAGATAGATAGATAGATAGATAGATAGATAGATAGATAGATAGATAGATAACGTTAGTTCATTTTGATCATGGAGATGAGGAAGTTGGGGAAAAACAAACTGTGATTTGCTGAGGTGGGTTGCGGTTGTCTGGGATATGGAATATGGATCACTCTCTCCAGAAATGAAGTGGAGAAAGAGTGTGAAGCAGAAGCCACAAGAGGGAGCAGAGCACATGTTCTAGAGAATGTTGCATGACTGGGATCTAGAAGAGGTGAGGGGTAGCCCTGCAGAATCCAGACTGTAAAAGAGCTGTCTGCATGCACCTATGCCCTTCTGGTTCTTACTCATGTGGTTCTGATGCAGTTAGAAGTTTATGAAGTAAGGGAACCCGGCAGTTAAAGTGATGTCGAGAATGTGGCTTCCCTCTTTGAGTAGGTCAGCAGCTAAACCTTAGACGCATTTTTCAAGAAAAGTAGATCCAAGTTATCACAGCTTGTGTCCTGCCTATGACAACTTGACACATCCAGGGTCATCTGAGAATAGAAAGTTCAGTTGAAAAAAATGCCTCCATTAGATTGCCTGTAGTCAAATATCCAAGGAATCTTCTTGATTGGTGTGGGAAGGCCCTTCTCACCGTAGGTGGTGCCGTCCTGTGCTAGTGATTTCTCTGATATTAAAAAAAAAAAAAAAAAATGAAAGCAGGGTGGAGCAAGGCAGTCAACCACACCCCTCTATGGCGCTCTGACTTTCTCTGCACTACAAACTGAGATGAAGTGAACCCTATCCTTCCTAAGTTGGTTTTGGTCATTGTGTTTTATTAGGGCAAGAAATCAAGGAATCATTCTGGAGATAGGAACTGAAGCAGTCTTAGTTATTTTTCTATTGCTGGGGAGAGACGCCATGACCAAGACAACTTCTAGAAGAGTTTATTGGAGGCTTGCTTGCATTTTCAGAGGGTTAGAGTTCAAGTCCATCATGGTCATGAGCATGACAGTAGCTAAGAGCTTACATCCCAATCCCTAGGGAAGGAGGGAGGGACAGAGATAGTGAGAAACTGAAAGACAGAGACAGAGAAACAGAGACAAAGACAGAGGCAAGGTGCCTCCAGAGACACACCTCCTCTAACAAGGAGGAAACCTAATCCCTCCAAAACAGTTTCACTGACTAGAGATCAAGTGTTCAAATATGTGACCCTAAGGTAGTTATTCTCATTCAACACACCACAGTGGAGGGACACTACTGACCTGTTACTGGCTTACTGATTTGCTTTTCATGACTAACTCAGATACAGATAGATAGATAGATAGATAGATAGATAGATAGATAGATAGATAGATAGATAGATAGATAGATACACACACACACACACACATACACATATGTACATATGTGTATATTTTTCATGACTTTCTGCTCAGGAGTGCCATGAATGGTCTGGAGCCTTCCACGTCAATCATTAGTAAAGAAAATGCCCCACAGCCTTGCCTTCAGGCTGATCTGATGTAAGGATTTTGTCAACTGAGGTTCCCTCTTCCCAGATGACTCTAGTCTGTGTCAAGTTGACAAAACCAAACCAAATACAAAGAGCAAACACCAAGAGCAACTGACTAGCCCTAGCCTCTTCATTTTCTTGGTCCATAATTTTTGTTTGTTTGTTTTCTTTTTCCTTTTTTCTAAAATCTTCAAAATGTTGTAGCCAGAGGAGGTAAAATGTAAACATAGTCTGACTCCAATATTGTTGAAAAAACTAATTAAATGGAAGAGGGGAGGAAATTACACTGAGAAAGAAAAGCACTGACTTGTCAGTAACTCCATGGTCCTTCAGTCCCATCCTTACTATTGAATGTCCATTGTTAATGGCATTTTGAAGAGCAGAGAAGAAAATGTATTAAGTTCTGGATTGTCCAAAATTGATGTCTACTTCTGAATATTAACCTGCTTGTTAACCACTAGCCATTATTTCCTTGTAGACACTGATTAACTACTATTGTCAAGAGAGGTATTATCATCATGTGCTCCTTGTTGCCAGTGAAGGGATGAAGAAGTATAGCAGCGACCCAGTCTTCAGATTTTACCATGCCTATGGCACACTAATGGAGGGTATGTACTCACCAGCAGCAGATGTCTTCCACAGCCTTGGAATCCTTGCTTTGAACTAAGAATACTTTTTTTTTTATTCCAACCCCAATCTTGATTTCCAGGTAAAGCTCAAGAAGCCCTTCGGGAGTTTGAGGCCATTAAAAATAAACAAGACGTGTCGCTGTGTTCGCTGATGGCACTGATGTATGTCCATAAAATGAGCCCCAATCCAGGTACAGTATTTAAGTATAGTGTCGAGATAGATTTTCCATATTCTGCTCATTTTGACTTAACGATTTTTAGTTTTCTACCCATGGTACTGTTTATGTAATGTTTTATCTTCCTGGCCAGAGTGTAAATTCATCTGTTTCATGCTGCTTCATACGTCCTATGACAGACATTTCACTGGTGCATCCTCAGATTTTGAAAATGTAAGCAGTTTAAAAGGGCTAGTTTTTAAAACCAGCAAACTCACTAATTTTGTATTTCTAATTTGGACTTACGTGGTTAAAAGACATTAGTTTTGCTCATGCTTAAATGAAGCAGCAATACTGTCAGTATTTAGCTGGCATGTTCAGCCTGTGTTTTGTTTATAATAATGCTGCCCTTGAGAAATAACTAACTTCCATACCTGGTTAGTCATCTCACCTATCATAAATAGGATAGCCCTGTATATCTCTGTGTAGCCCTGGCTGTCCTAGAACTCACTTTGTAGACCAGGCTGGCCTTGAACTCAGAAATCCGCAGGGACTCGAGGGGCTTATACATACCATGGCATGTTCAACTTTTCTCTCCTCCACTGTTTGAAACAGTTTCATATGTTTCTGCCACAGTAGGAACTTCCAGGTTATCTGACCCACACGTTTCCAGTTGATTTTTGCTGGGATTAAAGGTGTACACCACCAATGCCCGACTTGGGATTTACTCTACTTTAGACCTAATACTGTTTTCCTCTCTCAGATAGAGAAGCTATCCTGGAATTAGATACCAAAATGAAAGAGCAACGCAAGGAGGCCGGACGCAAAGCCCTGTACCATGCGGGCCTGTTTTTATGGCACATTGGTCGCCATGACAAGGCGAGAGAATATATTGAGAGAATGTCAAAAATGCCACATGATAGCAACGAGGTGACCAGTTTTCTTATTTTAGAACGAATGTTAAAGGAAACTTGTGTTATTATATAGTAGTGTCTTTGTTTAACTTACAAATATCTTTACTATATATGGACTATCATAAATAACGTGGTCAGGCTAAGTTTTCTTGCTGCTGTACTAGTAGCTGTGGAGTAGATACTGTGTCCTGCTTTGTTCTTTCCTTTCTGTTCCCCTCCTTCCACCTCACTCCCTCCCTTCCCTCTTGTCACACTGCATCTGTATCATTCATACTTGAAGCATAAAGACAGTGCAGGCCGTATTTTCTTGGTGAACCAGCATGGAGCACACGCCTGTCTACATTCTGAGAAGAACTTGAAGGGCTGTGAGGAGATGTGATTCAAGTGCTCAGGGAGACATTTATTACTTTCCTATTCTGTTTGAGCCACTACTTTGAGAAAGACTGTATCTGCAAGGTTAAGTGATCGAGGAAAAATGTTTAGAAAGGAAATAGCATTTCATCTAAAACCAACAACAAACCTGCCAATCCCTGCCCCCACGGAGCATTCAGTTTCACCAGGAAACCTGGAAAGGAGGTGGAGTTAGCCCCAGGTTGGAAATGATAGGGAAAGATGACGAGACATGCTTTCTGCCTGCCTCGAGAGCCTACCTTCGATGAGACATGAGGTTAGTGATAGCAAACTGTAAGCGAAATGGGAAACCATGGAGAGATGGAGGGATACGATTGCCAGGTCTGAATGTCTATAGATGATTTGACAGACATTGAGAATCCTTGAAGGCTTTAAATAATGGAACTTACAGTATTACAGAACGGATCAAGATTATTTTAATAGTTTATAGGCTGAACTGATTTAGACACAAACTAGAGTTTGGAGAGAACAGTATGTTCCAGCAGAAGATCCTGAGAGAATAGAGGAGTACAAACCAAACTGTTAACAGCCCACCAGGATTGTCCCCTGAACCACATAGAACAATAATGAGGCATGAGCAGAAGGGGAGTCTCAGCGCCCTGACATCCGGGAGAAAGTGTTGAGCGAAGACACTGGCTATAGAGGGAGGTGACATGTTTGTCTTGAAATGTGCTGTGTTTCCAGTGATGGCAAAGCAGAAGAGTAGGTGAGCTTCGGGAAGAGGAAGGAAGGCTTCAGATTCTAAAGTTGAGAAGGTGTTGTCAATTACTCCACAGAAATATCCTCAGAGACCCATTCAGATTGTAAGGTGGTCTCCTGAGTTGAAGGGGAACTGGTTGAGTCTTGCTTATTTTTTCAGGTGAATATTCAGGAAGGCAAGAATAATCTTTATTAAATGCCTACAAGTTAATCTTAAAAATTATTGCTAGAACGCATCCCATTTCTTTTTCTTTTTTCTTTTTGTTTACCTGTCTCTCAGACCTCATTCCATTTTTATTTGGTAGTGCTGCTGATATCATGATGATCATTTGCTATCAGAGGGTTAGGAAGGGCAGCAGCAGTATAGTCACCGACCTTAGAGAGGACAGCAGCAGTATAGTCACCNACCTTAGAGAGGACAGCAGCAGTATAGTCACCGACCTTAGAGAGGACAGCAGCAGTATAGTCACCGCCCTTAGAGAGGACAGCAGCAGTATAGTCACCGCCCTTAGAGAGGACAGCAGCAGTATAGTCACCGACCTTAGGAC
>NC_034592.1:52448711-52452348 GCF_900095145.1 Mus pahari | reverse complement strand
TAGGACAGCAGCAGTATAGTCACCGACCTTAGAGAGGACAGCAGCAGTATAGTCACCGACCTTAGAGAGGACAGCAGCAGTATAGTCACCGACCTTAGGACAGCAGCAGTATAGTCACCGACCTTAGGACAGCAGCAGTATAGTCACTGACCTTAGAGAGGACAGCAGCAGTATAGTCACGGACCTTAGGAAAGACAGCAGCAGTATAGTCACCGACAAGCTTCTTACAGTTCATGTTGACTCCAGTAGGATCTTTCTTTTCCAGGGGCCGATTTTGAAAGCGTGGCTTGATATTACAAGAGGGAAGGAACCTTATGCTAAAAAGGCCCTGCGGTATTTTGAGGAGGGATTACAAGATGGAAATGATATTTTCGCTCTGCTGGGTAAGGTGAGTTGTAGTCCAAGTGAAGAAATTATGTTTTAAAACTTAAAGAATCCCTGAAATGTAATAAAACTAAGTAGATCACAAAAGATGCTCTTTGTGGTCCTATTGTCAGCCGTCAGAGGGACTTGTGTCGTCTGTGTGGGTCACAGCTAGAGAAGTGAATTATCTACCGAAGGGCCTGATTTCTGGATCAATGTTATGCCTATGTCCGTGGTGATCGGTCCTATGAGTTTGCTCCAGCAGTGTTTCCTTGCATCTGTTATGTGTGAGGGATTTCTGGAGAAGAACCAGGTCATGGAAAAGGTGAACACCTCATGTCATGGGCCTTCTCTTCTCTTAGATGAACAGTGAGGAAATGTGTAAGTTAATTACCTCGTGTATAACTAGACTGTAGGTTATAAGTCCAGTATTAAAGCTGAGATGGGAGATAGGAATAGGGGCATGAATTTGCAGTTGGAGATGAGGTAGTCAGTACATTTGACTTTTGAACAAAGACTTATAGGTGATGAGGGTACAGCCCTGATTGCATGGTGGGGAAACACAGTAAGAGGTGACAGATTCAGATACCTCAAGGCACATGAAGGGCATAGCCAGCAATCCATATCAGAGGAGATTTAGTGTGAGAAGTTAAAGGTCAGAGGACAGAAGAGGAGTGTGGAGCCGAGGTCAGAGGTGACGAGGAGAGGTGGACCTAAGAGACAGGCATCTGCCTGTGGACTTTAGAGATAGCAGCTGGGGCAAACCCTAAACAGGTAAGTTGTGTCATCAGACTTGCATTTTGAGAATAAACAATTGGCAATCTTAAGAACTTTCTTGACTTGTATTATTTAAGTTCACCCTTGCATCTGTCTCCACTACTATCTTCTAAACACTTTTCGAAATTGATCAGTGGGCTGCACTGAGGTGGCTCAGAGGGTAAAGGAGCCTGCCACGGAGCCTGACGACTGGAGATAATCTCCACAATGCACACAGTGGGAAGAGAGAACTCAGAAAACTCCTGGAAGCTGTCCTCTCTCTTCCGTCTGTGTGTCCGTGTACTCACCTGCAGACACAGCCACACGATGAATGAATCAAGGAGCAATAAAGGATTGGGACTGGTGAGATGGATTAGTGTGTAAAAATGTTCTCTGAAAACAAGGATGTGATCACTATCGCTTAAAACCACACACACACACACACACACACACACACACACACACACACACACAGGGGGGGGGGGGGGAAGAGAGAGAGTTTGATGCAATGGCTGAGTGCTATCATACCAGCCCTCTCTGGTAAAATGAGGGGAGGGAACAGGAGAATTACTCAGAAGCTTGGAGACTAACTACTCTGGTGTGCGCAATGGGGAGAGACAATAAGAAAGACCATGCCTCAACCAGACAGACAGAGAGAATTAACTCTTCTAATTTGTCCTCTGACTTCCACACATGTGCTGTGGCCCCTGCATACCTGCACTCAAGCACCACCATAAGTAAAACTTAAAAAAAAAAAAAAAGGGTTTCGTGGCCATTTGGGGAGCTGGAAAGATGACTCGGAGTTTAGGACCTCTTGCAGAAGCCTTGGTCCTGTTCCCAGCACCCACATTAGGAGTCTTACCACTGCCTGAGACTCCAAAGCATCCAGTGCCCTTTTCTGGCTTCCGTGGGCAACACTGCTCATGTGTATATACTCCCATAAAGACACAGCATACACAAAGTTATAAATAAATAATTCTTCAAACTACTTTGTTTTGTTTTGTTCTCTCTGTGTGTGTATGTATATGTATGTATGTATACACACACACATACACACACCAGTGCTGTGGACTTCATACAAACTCAGGACTAAGCATATGTTCTACAACAGCTATATTCCTAGTGCTTTTCAACATTTTTAAAATTGAAAATTAATTAATTTAATTCCAGGGTGATGGTAGACTCTTGTAATCTAAGCAATGGGAAGGTAGAAATGCGGAGATCAAGGTCAGTATAGGGTGTGTCATGAGACTGTCTAAATAATGTATGTTTTAAAAGGCTTTCTTATTTATGATAAAGAAGAAAAATAGGCGAGGACTAGCATTTGTTTCCTTTAGCATCACCATGTGTCTCAGTTTCCAAGGATGAGAGTTTCTTCAGATTATCAGTCAGCCTGCAGTCTAGTATTCAGGGTGACTGGATTCCAGATCGTCCCCATTGCTATGCTATCAGAGTTGGACATTGTCAAATTAGTTGTCTTTCTGCCATGAGTTCTTCTAGGCTACATAGAAAGCTGTTTTAGAAGCTACACCCTAACCCTAACCCCAACCCCATGAAAGACAACTAAAACAAAGAAGTCGTACTTACTTTTCAATTAATTTAAAAGTAATTATGTACTTACTTTTCAATTAATCCAGCAGAAGGGCCACATTAATATTCCCACTCAGACTTAAGTGCACACTGGTTCAGTGTAACCTAAGGTGCTGCTCTGTGTTCCTGTGGGGCTAAAGGACAGACCACAGATGTTGACACTGCAGCTCTCTGTGGCAGGGTTTCTTTATTTTCAGTACTGCTATGTAGATAGATTCCAAGAGAAAATGTGCACTAAAATTTATCCTAATCTTTCTTCTATTATTATCAGTTATCTGGAAATTTATTTATTTATTTTGACATAATGAAATTCATTGGTGACTATACTTTTCTACAACTATATGAAAAAAGAATATATATATATATATATATATATATATGTGTGTGTGTGTGTGTGTGTGTGTATACATAAATATTAGATATTGTGACAAAATGCTAATTGTTAATTGGCGTACACTGAGGCAATGATAATCTAGAAGAAAACAATTAAAAGGTGTCAGATGCCTTGCTCTCCTGAGTCGTCTTGCAGACCTCACCGTGAATTTTCATGTATGCTGATGACACTTACAGCTGCCTTTCTCTGTGCATATAGTACACAGACACTGTAAAACTATTTGCAGAAAATATAATAACATTTGAGTAAGTCAATAACTGTCACTACCTAACTGTCAGCTGCAACAGAAACTTTCGGGATAGCATTTGAAATGTAAATAAAGAAATAATAATAAAAAAAAAGTATCCAATATAGTACTTCAAAAAAAAAAAAAAAGAAGAAGAAGAAGTTGCACAGTTCCTGCAGTCCTTCTTAGGACCGCGCAATCTCCTGCTAAGTAAGTGAACTCTTAGGTCACGACTCCTTTATGTGAACTCTTGGGTCACGACTCCTTTATGTGAACTCTTAGGTCACGACTCCTTTATGTGAACTCTT
>NC_034592.1:52444728-52448486 GCF_900095145.1 Mus pahari | reverse complement strand
GGTCACGACTCCTTTATGTGAACTCTTGGGTCACGACTCCTTTATGTGAACTCTTGGGTCACGACTCCTTTATGTGAACTCTTAGGTCATGACTCCTTTATGGACATTGCAGGTTAATTTTTATTTTCCTTTCTACACCAACAGCTGGGCAACAACCACCATGGGTGTGCCTCATTGTGATGTCTTTCTTTCAATTACTTCCTTAAGATAATTCCTTGAACTGAAGGGAGCTCATGGCAGTTGGTAGAACTTATTTTTAACCTGAAAGTAGCATTTCCAAATACAGTGTAGCATTTATAAAATTTCTTTAATTGTATATGCTATTTAAAAATCTCCTAGAGATACTTTAATCTTTAGAGGTAATTGTTCTATTGTAAGTAGCAATATTCTTTGTATTTCTAAAAAAAAAAAAAATCAACAAACAACCAACTTTTTTTCTTTTACTTGTTTGAGTTTGGAGACAGTTTAGAGACTCAGTATCATATCTCAGGTTAGCCGTGTAGAAGACAGGAGACTGACTGACTTTAAGTGGTAGCCATCTTCCTGTCTCAGCTTCCTAACCCTTTTGCACAATATTTTAAGTTTTATCCTCTTAACAGGTTAATCAACACATTAAGAGTCTCTTTTAAAGTAAAATATGCTAATTTTTCTGTGATTATTTTAAGGTGTGATTTTGATAAAGACTTGGGTTTTTTTCTACATAAAATGATGTGCTCTTGTTGAAAAAAAAAATATCCTAAAATGCTAAGCAGCAGTATTCTGTCATAGCCCAGACTGATCTGGAACTTACTCTGTAGCCTAGGCTGGCCTGAGAGGGCTCGATGTACAAGGCCATGTTTTGATGTCATTTTTCTCCTCCCATTAGGTTCTGTGCCTTGAGATTCGACAGAATTATTCCGGAGCTCTTGAGATCGTGAGCCAGATAATTGTAAACTTTCCAAGCTTCCTTCCTGCCTTTGAGAAGAAAATGAAATTACAACTGGCTTTGCAGGATTGGGATCAGATGGTGGAGACAGCACAAAGGTTATGTGTAAAATGATATCACATCCTCTTTGGATCTAGTTAGACATGAGAAAAAAGAAAATCAGATTTTATTCAGTCCATTACAAGATTTACCCAACGTACAATTTAATTTTTCAAGTAATAAGTGATTTTATTCCAAGCATCACAGAATTGAAAAAATATTTAAAACCGTATTGCTTCTAAAAACAGAATTAGGGCTGGAGAAGTGACTTAGTGGTTAAAGTGCTTGCTATCAAGCCTGGTGATTCTGAACTTCTCAATAACCCTCAATTGTAGGAACATAGACGGGGAGTTCCCAAAGCAAACCACACTGCCTCGGTGTGAAGAGCCATTGGAAGACACAGGATGCCAACTTTGGGTGTCCACAAGAATGTGCACAGACACATAGCAACACACATGCAATAACTTACACATGTAAAACGCCCTGGATTTGTTAATTTGCATCAATATCTGAGTATCTTATTTTAAAACAGATACCCCTTAAAACAATATGTCTCTGACATTAGCAAGTTAATATTGAAATGAGGAGCCGTATGCTAAGCAACACAGTTAACTCATGCAGTATGTTGAACATAGGTGCTGGGGAGGAAGGAAAGTAAGCATGCTGTGTCAGGGGTGGGACGTTACGAGGTGGCTGTGGAAGGCCTCGTTGAAGAATGTCCTTTGAGGAGAAACTTGGAGAAAGCATGGATACAAGCCATGCAGATAACCAAGAGAAGGTCTTCCTCAAGTAGGAGCCTGGGCAGAGAGCCTGAGGCCATAGGAGCTTTCATCTGTTTGAGGGACAAAGAGGAATTAAGAGAAGGCAATGGGGAAGGAGCAGGTGCCAAGCCACGAAGGATCTCGTGGACCAGTGGAAGAGTTTGGCATTTCCTCTGACACACAAAGTTGTGAGCGTTGTGAATAAAAGGAATATTGTGGTCTGAATTACATTTAATAGTGTCATCGCTATTTTGAGAACTGCGTGGAGAAGGGAGTGAGGGCACAATCTGAGGACCATTTTTTCATGCCACTGCCATAATGTGAAAGAGGAATGCTGGTGAGAGAGCCAGGGCAGTCACCCTTCAGGTGCTTTGACAAGTGACTGGAGTTTGGATGTTTTCGCTAGGAGGGTGGAGACTGCAGGAAGATGACCCCATGCTGTTTGATCTGAATTTGAAGGACAGTGAGTTATAGATGGCCTGTTGCAAAGTGCTCAGTGGGCCTGGCTGATGGGAAGGTGGTGTAATAACCAAGAGGTAGACATTATTAGTATTCCCCCTTGGCAACTGAACAAACTTATCGTACAAACACATTAAATGTTTTATCCAGCACTACCTGTAGATTTTGGGGGGGAACCTTTCTTAAGTCAAACTTACAAGACAGCTTGACATCTCAAAGAATAAAAGTCTGCAGTGGCTTCTCATGTGCATATCAGTAATCTAAACTGGCTGATCTCAGGCAGGATTTGATTTGCTGGGACTCCGCTTCAAGTTTCAGACCCCAGTAACCACCAGTAACTGCACAGATGAAATATTCCTCTTGGTGACAGCAAAGACACAACACTGGAACAGAAACACAGACTGCCTATGCCCTGTAGGCAGAGGTCTTTGTCTCTCCAGCCTGGGACCAGGTGCATATTTTACATATCAAAGCAGACCTGCCTCCAGGTTCTCCCAGCATCCCACAGTCCCTACCTGGCACGCCCCATCCCCAACCCTGAACTTTCCAGCCCAGGGCCTGGGCTGCCTGTCCCCCAGAGGCTCCTCCCTATAGAATCCAGACAGTTTATGCTCCTCCTCCTCCTCCTCCTCCTCCCCCTCCCCCTCTTATTTTCCTTCTCTCTCTTTTTCTCTCCTTTTCTTCCCCTTCCCCACCTTCTCTCCCCCTGGTGACTTCTCTGGCCTAGGTCCTTGGAGCCTGTGAACCTGCCAGGGAGGAGCTTCCCAATAAACCTGCCTCTGTATATTCTAATCTGGCTTGAATTGGCTCATTCACCAGTGGCAGAGAAAAGAAAACTCTCTGCCATCATCCCTTTGGCTGAAGCAAAGAAAATAGCCCAGCCTGTAGTCACGGTGCCACATAGCACACTCCAACTTCTTCAGAGAAGAACTGCACAGTCGCGTAGCAGAAGACACATTCAAAAGGGACAGAAAGTGGACCCGAAATGTATTGTTTCATATACACATGAGAGGATGCTTTATACACGACCCTTTTTGAACAATTACTTTTATTATGCCATAAAAATTCCTATAGCATAGACTATATCTTGCTAGACCTATGCCTATTTTTTCTTGGTGATTAATAGTTTTCAAATTTTCCAATTTGTATTTTATCACATAGGAGTCTATTTTGAATTTCTGAATAAATTAATACATATGTAAATAGTTCACTCATTTTGGCATTCTTGGAATGGTTTTAATGAAAACCTTGAGGTAAACTCAACTCCTTAAAGTTTTACTTATTTTCTTTTATGTATGTGAGTGCTTTGCCTGCTTGTATGTAAGTGCACCACATGCATGTGCTTCCTGTAGAGTCAGGGGAAAGTGTCAGGGCTCCTGAGACCGCTGGGAACTTGGAACTGAACCTGGGTCCTCTGCAGGAGCAGCAGGTGCTCTTAAGCACTGAGCCATGGCTCCAGCTCCTGAACTCAACTTGTAATACATTGTTGCATATAGTTAACGTAGACTACATTGTTGCATATAGTTAACGTAGACTACATTGTTGCATATAGTTAACGTAGACTACATTGTTGC
>NC_034592.1:52400379-52444583 GCF_900095145.1 Mus pahari | reverse complement strand
TAACGTAGACTACATTGTTGCATATAGTTAACGTAGACTACATTGTTGCATATAGTTAACGTAGACTACATTGTTGCATATAGTTAACGTAGACTTCAAGTAGCATCTCTACAGTGTTAGACAGAGTAGGCACAACCTCTATTTATATCCTAAAACATTAAAGGTTAAATTGCAGATAATTTTTTTTTCCCCCGAGACAGGGTTTCTCTGTGTAGCCCTGGCTTTCCTGGAGCTCACTCTGTAGACCAGGCTGGCCTCAAACTCAGAAATCCGCCTGCCTCTGCCTCCTGGGTGCTGGGATTAAAGGCGTGGGCCACCACGCCCGGGGCAGATGACTTTTTGACTAAAGTATCATTGTTGTGGTTTTCTGGAGTAAGAGAAGAGTTAAATCACTAAACTTTTAAGCCCTCAGACAACAACAATGAAAAAGTTCTTTTATCATTAACTGACTTGTTTTCCTGCAGGCTGCTGCTTCAAGACAATCACAACGTGGAGGCACTGAGAATGCTGGCTTTGTATTATCTGTGTAGGGAAGGCGACATAGAGAAGGTAAGTTGTCTTGTGTAACATACGTCAAGGTGAATTTCATCACACACTATTATAAATGCACGTGGGCGTATTCATTTGAAGCTTGAAGGTCTATCTCAGAATGTTTATTATAGCTTTTAATTGGTCGCCAGAACATTACAAAGACTTTAGCTTCCTGTACCATCTAGTAAAGCAAAAGTATGCGGGGAGATTTCTCTCAAATGTTTTAGGTTATTAATAAGAGTATGTGTATTTTTATATAATATGCTGGTACATAGTGTTGTCTGTGGTCCAGATATGAATATACTTATGCGAAGTAAGAGTCACAGCATGTTTGCAGCTTTGTTGAGTTTGTGTGAGTTAAATGAGCTTAGGGTGAAATCCTTGTAACAGTTATACCTGTTTCAGTGCTACTGTACACACCCACTAGTAGACACTGGCGAAGGACTGCAAAATCTAATCTGTAGCCAAGGGTGTTGTTGTACAAGAGGTCTGCATGTTTAACTTGGCTAATGTAACAGTACCTAGCAAATGCTTTAGTAGGCACTAGAAGAACCTTAGTGGATCAAATCTTCTATGAACCTTTTGTTTATTACTTGAGGCTGGGACTACAGCTCAGTGGGAGAGAGGTTTGCCTAGTATGTGCAAGCCTGATTCTCAGCCCCAAAAGAAACAAACCAGAAACAACAACAAAAATTATTTGTACTAATTACTTTCAAGATTGTCCTATTGTAGAAACCATTTCAATGCCGGACCATGTATGAACTCCAAAGGTGCATGTAGCGTTTTTGTAACTAGATTATCATTCCAACAGCCTTTGTGGCATGACTTCATTATTATAGAGAGTTCAATATGCTCATTTGTTCAATAACTCTGGCAATCTTTACCCATCTAAAAGCTTATTTTCAGTGATGAGTATTAGCAAGAAATAATTGTGTGTAATTACTGGAGCTTTTAAAAACAATAGCAAAGACACTTTAGATTCCATTAGGGGGATCTAGGAAAAGAATCAGGATGTAGATTCTGTACAATCATGAAGGTTTGAATTTGGATCTCTTGCACCTATAAAATGTTAGGCATGATGGCACATGCTTATATTTCTAGCACTGGGGAGGGAGTCACAGGAGTGACTCCTGTGACTACACAGTGGTAGAGCTCACTTACCAGCTAGTCCTGCAGAATTAATAAACTCCAGATTCTCAAAAGTAACTTCTGACTTCTGTACACGGACATGTACCCACAAAAACCATGTGCACACAAACATGTGCTCATGCATACACTTCACCACAGCGCACACACACACACACACACACACACACACACTAGATGGAAGAAGATATTTGTGAAAACAAAGGTCTCTTAAATTATGAATAATGGGGGCTGGAGAGATGGCTTAGTGGTGATGAGTACTTTGTTGCTCTTGAGGAAGATGGATACACTTCCCAGCATCCCCATGGCAGCATACAACTATCTGTAACTCCAGTTCCAGGGGGTCCAGCATCCTCTTCTGGCTTCCACAGGCATTAGGAACATACATGGTGTGTATACATATATTCAGGCATTCACATATGCACGTAAAATATAAATAAGTAAATCTTTAAAAATATATCAGTCATAGTGTATTAGAGCATATATTCATCAATTAAATTCTTTTTTACTGTTATTTTGTTTTAGGCTGCTACCAAGCTGGAAAATTTAGGAAATGCATTAGATGTCATGGAACCACAGAATGCTCAACTTTTTTATAAGATTACACTAGCCTTCAGCAGAACGGTAAGACTGCCTACAAGCCAGACTCTTATCATTAAGAGTTAGCAGTTGGGACTAAAGAGATGGCTCAGTGGCTACGAGTACTGTTTGCTCTTCCAGAGGTCCTGAGTTCAATCTCCAGCAACCGTATTGTGGCTCACAACCATCTATAGTGTGATCTGATGTCTTCTTTTGGCATGCAGGTGTACATGCAGTTAGAGCACTCATATACATAAAACAAATAAGTTAATCCTTAAAAAGAGTTTGCAGTTAGTCAGTGGGTGGAGTGCTGAGGAACATATGGCTTTCAGTAAAGCAGATATAACCTGAGGTCCCACAAAAGGACACTCAGGAGATTCTGGCTTCACCTTTCCAGCCTTCAGGAATCAAGAGGAGGAGGCTCTGGAGCTAGAGTGCCTTCCAGACAAAGGAAGCCAGAATCCAGTGTTTGGGTTTAGTGGTGTTCTGTGCTTCTGTTATAAAACCTTTGGGAAAATCTGTTAAAATGGGTAATAGAGTGTTTCAGTGGAGGAAAAGGCCAGTGTCGTGGATTTGCTGCTGCTGCTGCTGCTGCTGCTATAAAAACATGCTTCTGTTATGTTCTGTTATGAGAATTCTGTACAGGCAAGATGACAGGGATGGAAGAAAAAAATACCATAGAATAGCAAAACCAATTATCAAACTAACTTGAAAGAAAACTATTAAGGATATGAATTGCTAAACTGTAACAGTTATCTTATTTTAAAATATGTAAGATGTATGAAATTTAAGAGAAAGAAAGAACTAAAAGTATGAATTAAGATATTTTTCTTTATTTGTGGTACTACCCCAGATACAAATTCATTATTTTTTAAGAATAATTATAGAATTGTTTATCAACGTATTCAGAAGAATATTTTGCTCTTGAAATTTTGTATGTTCAATAGTTATTTAACAGCATTGGCATCAACAAAATTTTAGGTGAAGTGTTTTGTTTGGTTTTTTTTTGAAAAAATTTATGACACATTTTTTTAAAATACTTTCCTCATTGGTACAGGTTGCCTTTAATGGGAAAAGGGACTTTTAATTAATTATGTACACTTATTTAGAAAGCTTAAAATAAAGATTTTCCTATCTAATTTGAAAAAAAATCATGTTTTTGTATTACAGAACTATGTGTCAAGATGGCGATGTCATAAAACAGTACTTATTAAAATAGACAACTTGTGGAGGGTGGGTCATATGCTGTTTCTTGATGTAGTATCCAGATGATAGAATGCTTTTCCTTCTTAAGGAATCTTTATTCCCCTTTCTTCCGTCCTGTGCAATCCAAGCTGTATGTGTAAGAGTGGAGAAAAATCGGTCTGATATTCTGAGACAGGACTTGTTGTCTAAGTTGGTTTGGTTTTCTCTTTCACAGTGTGGACGTAATCAACTCATTCTCCAAAAAGTTCAAAGTTTCCTAGAAAAAGCATTTAGTTTAACTCCCCAGCAAGCAGAAATTGCTACAGAGCTCGGCTACCAAATGATTCTCCAAGGCAAGGTGAAGGAGGCCTGGAAGTGGTACAGGACCGCCATGACGCTGAATGAGAGCAACATCTCTGCTGTTACCGGTTCGCTGACACTTCCTCCCCCTGATTTTATTTTTAAAATTTAAACTCTTTCAATTATGTGTAAATGGAAAAGTCATATATCTTTAAAAATATCAATTTACTTCTCAAATACTATCTTGAAAGAATGGATTTTATTTGGTTGCTTCTATCAAGTTATGGATTAGGCAGTAAAGGAGTTTACCTCGTAGTTCCTGGCTGCCTGCTTTCTTCCCCACCTCTCCCCCTGCTGTGTTTTATTTCATTTTTTTTCCCCCAGTCATTAACTTAGTTCAGTTGGTTGGAATGGGCCCTGATTGTTTCTGTTTGATTTCAGGACTTATCCGATGCCAGTTAATAGAAGGGCAACTGCAAGATGCAGACCAGCAGTTGGAGTTCTTCAGTGAATTCCAGCAGTCAATGGGGAAATCTGCGGTATGCCGTTTTATCAGACAGCAGATGGCTGCTGCTGTTTATAAACCATGAGACTTTAAGTGACCATTCGTTCATCCGAACGATGAACGGTTCTGCTCTGCATCGTGCATGAGCACCATCTTCAATGTACAGTGTCATGTGTTGGTTTACCTCTATGCAACTTGACTTTAAATACTTTTCTCCATGATCCTAAAATTCCATTCAGCTCACACTTAGGTTTGAATGCTTTTATATCAAACATTTAAATACTTTCTTATCTTTGATATACATTTGCAATGTAAACAAATAAATGGCTTTATAGCCAAATGGAATAACTTTTGAACTCTACTTACTTTTCAGGAATTAATGTATTTGCATGCGGTTCTTGCTACAAAAAAAAATAATTGTCAGGACGAAGTTATAAATTTGTTGAATGATGTTGTGAATACTCACTTTTCACACTTGGACGACCTCCCACTCGGCGTACAGTATTTTGAGAAGCTCAACCCTGACTTCTTACTAGAAGTTGTTACCGAGTATCTGAATCTCTGTCCAATTCAGGTAGGGAATTCTGCCTCTTATCCACAAAGGTGTCCGTGGGTAGGGAATTCTGCCTCTTATCCACAAAGGTGTCCCGTGGGTCCCATACACAGTGCTAAGGAGTTCTCAGTGTATCTGTACTTAATAGACATAATTCTGTTAATTGAAACCATTTTAAAGCAATCTTTATAGGAAGGATTACTACCAAATAATCACAGTATTGATTAATAAAAATTATTTTCAATTTTTTAAATCCTAAAACTGAGTTTAGAAATATTCAAGGTGGTTAATTCTCATGCTTGCTACATATTTGAATCTGATTGATAACATCATCAAGTGTCAGTTCACCTTGGGCAAACTCAAAACTGGATCTCTTGTAAAACTAATGGAACCATTTCCCACATGAACTCAAACACTCCTTTGTGTTAAAAGTGGACCACTGACTCTTCCTCTTGCTCCTTGGAATGACACAGAGAGCATTTAGTTACTTAGTCCAAAGAAGAATCCTTTCTCCTTCATAAAGTAGATGTTTAGATTTGGACTACATACTTCTGGTGTGAGAAGTTCCCTGTGCTTTTTCTATATGCATGCATTGAAATCCATTACCTTTCTTTTTAAAGGAAAGATTTATTTATTTTATTTCTATGGGTATACACTATAGCTGTATACCCATAATCAGACACACCAGAAGAGGGCATCAGATCCCATTACAGACGGTTGTGAGCCACCATGTGGTTTCTGGGAAGAGCAGTCGGTGCTTTTAACTGCTGAGCCATCTCTCCAGCCATTACCTCTTTTTTAAAAAAAAAATATGTATGCCTGCTGAGTTATGAGTTAACAAATACTATTATCTTCCACTCATGCCTTTGAGTTCAAGATTATTTGTGGAATAATTTGCACATTTATTTCTTGCCATCTATCTTCTCTTGTTTATTTTATACTCTTCAGTTATCATGTTCCTTTTAGCTCTTGATCTTCATTTTATATGGAACCTTATTGTCAGCTGCTGTCTGTTTGATCCAGCTTGGAGATAACAATGGTCTTTTGCAAGCATTAGCATTTTTGATTTGTAGCCCTAGACACCTGGAGATCCTTTACAAAGTTCCCTGCATTCACTTGGCAGCATGCCTTTGGTACTGGCAGTAAGCACACATAACCTAACTTCCCTGTACTCGGCTCATGTTTCTCCACAGGCTTTTCAAGTAGGCCTATTCAGTACTCATTGCTAAGGCCAAAATTATTAGCAACACCCCTCCCCTCCCCCCAATTTACAGCATTAGATGCTATATTAACAGTGAAAAAAAGAAAAATGATCTTCCCTGAGGGAGCTCTGCATATTGTAATATCATGTCATTTCCCAGGTCTTTATTACCTTTAAAACCTATGCTCTCCTGGAATCATACTTGATGATTAATTCAGACTGATTGAGCTCAGAGCTCAGTCTCCTAAGTCCATGCAAGTTGCTTGGTAGTTTGAATGCATATTTCAATATTCATTCAGCATCTAGGATCCTTTTTTTTTTTTTTTTTTTTTTTTTTTGTTTTTTTTCGAGACAGGGTTTCTCTGTGTAGCCTTGGCTATCCTGGAACTCACTTTGTAGACCAGGCTGGCCTCGAACTCAGAAATTCACCTGCCTCTGCCTCCCAAGTGCTGGGATTAAAGGCATGTGCCACCATGTCCGGCAGCATCTAGGATCCTTTCTGCAGATGTTTTATAGCATATCTGGCACACTATGTGGAGATGGCAGAATGCTTGGGGAACAACAAGTTACAACATTTGTTCCAAGAGATATAGTTTAAAAGGATGGAGCAGACACCATAGGAAGACTAGAATGAATAGTGGTGTATGGTGTAAGGAACTAATGGAGCAGGGTAGAGGAAGTGAAAATGTATATGAGGGTGTCAGAGTCGGCCTCACCATGTGACAGAGGATTGAAAGGACCTGTGGAAGCAGCTGCTTGGAGGCTAAGGGAACAGTTGATGCAGATGTTCACAGGAACACAGAGGATCAGTGGAGTGGACTGTGAGTCAGGCAACAGGGACAGATAAGGTTTTAGTCCTTGAGTATTTCAAAGAATTTCTTTGTTAACTGTGCTAAGAATGAACCAAAGCATAGGTAGTTCACAAAACAATACATTACTTGATAGCTAGGTCTCTAACTACATATCCTGTTTTCCCATAATGCAGTTTTTAATCCTCATATTATAACTTGGTCAGCTTCATAATGCTGTTTTCATGGGAACATTCAAGAAAAGCAGCTCTGGCCTCAGCTCTATTCCTTGTTCATTGACCTCTTTCGCACATAGTTGTTTTTTGTTTGTTTGTTTGTTTTTAATTTTTTAATCTAACAAGCAGAATCTCAAAGATTGTCTCTAGACTTCTGTTTTAATTTTTGTGTATACAAGGAAACACTGATAAAAGGAATGGCTGGCTTTATTTGGGTGATACTGCCTTAATTCTAGCTCTTTAGTAGCAGGGGCAAGAGGATTGTGAATTTGAGGCCAGCCAGGGTGCAGAGTGAGGCCTAGTCTCAAAATATAACAAACAACATAAGGTAGAAGAAAAACGTGAGAATTATTCTCAGTATTTCTTAATAAGTGACAAGGTCATGGTTACATACCTACCATCACTTATTTTATTTTTCTGGTGGGAAATATTTGTGGGAAATATTTGCAGGCAGGCGGAAGGGTGGAACAGAATGAAGGGTTTGTTTATTTTGGCTCACAGTTTGTGGGCACAGTCCAGCATGATGGAGGATGCAGGACAGCAGGAACCCAAGGTGGCCAGTTAGGAAGCAGAAAAGATGAATGTTGGCACTCAGTTCCTTTCCCTTTGTATTCAGCTCAGGACTGCAGTTCATAGAATGGACTCACCCACATTTAGGGTGGGTCTTCCCACCTCACAGGAGTGCCAGAGCATTGTATCACAGGTTATTGGAGATTCTGGCAAGTGAAAAGTCAGTATTAGTCATCACAACAATTTTAAAGATTTTCCTCGTTTCCATTCAAACAAGTATAAAACTCTGATCTTGAAGATGCAGAAAGACCCATAAAAGAAGCATCTCTAGGTGGGAAACTGCTATAAACCATGTGCTGCGGAGATTTGAAGTTGGGATGATTTAGGCAATAGTCATATTTTGAGTATCTTTCTGGGAACATGTTCTGTGCCTCAGCATAGGAAAGGAGAGGTGAGACTTTATTGTAAGCTATGTGACCCATAATCACAGTGATCTTCTATAAGACAGCACAGTCATTGACCTGAAGGATGAAGATGATTTCACATCAGCTGAAGGGACTGGGGAAGATCATCTATCAGGTCCAAAGAACAGCGTCAATGAAGCAATGCAGAGGGCCTAAGCAAGAACTCTCTCAGTTGTCTTTTCTTTTAACAGGTGTTTCTCTGATAAAATTTGAACTAATAACTACTTTCATGTTATCAAAATATTAATTACATTAACAGTCCCATAATTAACTGCACAGAACTCAATAATTTGTAAGTCTATTCACAGATAAACTAAGGAATAACTTAATATTTGTACAATTCTATAACAAAGGTAGTATGAAAAAAACCTAAGAGAGATGTAATAAGAACCACTAGGTTCTTTTATCATATCAGTCACACTAAAGTTAAGTGTGTGTTTAATCCTGGCTACATAAGATTATAAACTTAGAAAACGGTCTGATTTTCTTTGTTTAGCCTGCAGGTCCTGGACAACCTCTTTCTCCAGTTCTCAGACGCTGTTCTTCAGTCCTGGAGACAATTATAAGAAGTGTACCAGGTCTTCCACAAGCCGTCTTCCTAATGGCCAAAGTGAAGTATTTGTCAGGTGACAATATGCCTTAGCACATCAAATAACGTAGGAGTTTGATTGTGGTGTTGGTAATGGCAGGCGTAAATAGGCTCTGTACTCCTCTCCAGGGAAGACAGTCACATACAGTGTGTATGTTGTCTGTAAATGTGTATGTTTAATCTGAAATTGGAACCAAAATTTAAAACCTACTATTTTAGATTCATACCCCATGCGCATATAAGCAACCCTAATAAATTGTTATTAATCTTTCTTCATCTTACACAGTTTTCGAGAATCTGTCCAAGCATGAAAAGTTACATTACAGTGTAGGTTGTAGATGCTCTAGTGAGCCAAAAGCATATGGTAAAGACATCGAGCAGACTTAGTCATCTAAAATCTCTTGCGATACCATCTGGGAAAAGTTAAACCACTACACATGAAACCTTACTTAACCACTTACCTCTTTTATTTTGTTAAATTTTACTTTTCATAATACACTGTGGGTTGTGGGCTATGATTGGTATCGGCACTCTGTTTGGGTCCTGGAGCACTGACACCCTTAGATGTGTTGTGCTACCCATTCTTGTCCCCTTGGCTTTCACAGTTCTAGGTATTAGACATTGCAATGATAAAGATCCCAGAGTCACTGTTGACCTGGCTGATGGTTGGTTGCCAGACTTTAACAATATGTTTAGTAAGTTACTGTGCTAACTCCACCAGTAAATGGCGTGTTAATTCTCTACCTCTGAGGAGGGGGAATGGTATTGTGTGATTTCAGTTAGTAGGCTGAGCTCTTATGATCCAGGAAACTGAATTTTACCATGTTTTTTTCTATTGACAACAGGTAAAGATGAAGTGTATTTGAACAGAAAATAACTTAGGCCGCTATTCTAGAAAGGTGGGGCGGGAAGTGGTCCTTGTTATATCTACTTAAGCCATATGTGGAAGGCAGCATACAAGTCCATGTGCACTGCATCACAAGGTAGCACATAGAGAATGTGGGGACGGGGACTTGGGGGGCCTCTTTCTAGCCCGAGAGTCTTCTCCCTCTGCAACGCCACCGTCCTTATCACATAAATCTTAACCAATGTTGTAAGGTGACGCAGACTTTTTGATTTACAGATAGTTAGCAGATGTGATACAAATTATTTGCTATTTCATTTGGTGCTGAATTTTAATCTACATTTCATAATTTAGAATTTCAGGGATATGTCCTTGGCCTTTTTCCTATTTTACACAAAACCATGTAGCCTGGTTGTAGAATATGTCCTCTTTGTTAGAGTAAATGACACTGCAGCCTTCTAGGTTTGTAAATGTCTATGCTCCCGCCTTGATGATAATGGACTGAACCTCTGAACCTGTAAGCCATCCCCAATTAAATGTTGTCCTTATAAGTGTTGCCTTGGTCATGGTGTCTGTTCACAGCAATGGAGACCCTAACTTAAGTCACGTGAGCTGTTTGTTCCAGTTGGGTAAGGCTCTCTCACGGCAGGGTGCAGGGCACCAAACACAGGCATGGTGGCTAGAGCAGTCAGTTGACAGCTTACATCAAAAAAGTGAACTAGAAGTAGAGTGACATTAAACCTCTCAGCACCCACCACCAGTGACGTACTTCCTCCAGCAAGGCCACCACTTCTAAACCCCTCAAGTAGTGGCCCCAGCTAGCCACCAAGAGTTCAAATGCTCAAGCCTCAATTCTCAGTTGAAACGACCACAGCCTTGAAACCCATTTTAATGCAGTTATAAACAAAAGATTTTTAAAAAGGAAATAAATGTAGAGTCTTAGTCCTGCCAGTAATAATGGGGACCTGTTGCCATCCTTTTATATTTTCCCTGGTTTGCTGTGACCAACTGTTGTCCTGACTGACATATGAGTCTGTTCTTTAAGTAACTACAAGGAAGGTAGCTGACACAAGTAGGAATGGAGGCAAGGTTCTTGGACAGAGATGTTAAACAGCCAAGGTAACCTTGTATTCTGGTTTCTGTTGGAGCTCTCGCTCTGAGTGCTGAAGCCTGACGGTGTGGCTTCCCTTGTCAGGTGACACTGAAGCGGCATACAACAATCTCCAACACTGCCTGGAGCACAGCCCCTCCTATGCCGAGGCTCACCTCCTGATGGCACAGGTGTACCTGTCCCAAGACAAAGTCAAGCTGTGTTCGCAGTCGCTTGAACTTTGTCTGAGCTACAATTTTAATGTGAGTATTCCAGATGAGTATCCCAGGCTAAGATGTACCTCTGACTTTGAACTTCTAATGAATGTGTATGTGTTTAGTTGTTTCACATGTGAATTGAAATGCTTTGCCAGAAAATATTTTAATAGAATTTTGAAATAACAAGAAATAGGAGAAAAAAATTCAGGTATATTTGATAGAGATGAAAATTTATGTGAATTGCCCTAACACAACCACCACAATATCAAATTTCATGGGCAGAGGGTGCTTGTGATCCTAGGTACTTAGGAGGCTAGAGACTGGGCGCTCCAGGCCAGCCTGGACAATATGGAAAGCCCATCAGAAAGCACACACACACACACACACACACACACACATATACACCAGTTCAAAAACAAAATAAATTCATCTGAGTTTGGTAATGAAAATTCAGGGATCAATCTCTAGACTCTACTCATCTACAAGCCTGTTTCCTTTTCTATATAACTTGTAAAATAGCAGTTGTTAGAATGAGAATTAAATGTAGCAATCACATATACAATCATTTTAGACCATGGAGAAATATACCAAATATTTTATGGATAAGGTTAGTAAATGGTATTGCTCATTTTTTCTTGAAACTCTCTATTTTTCCTCCTCCCTCCCTCCTAGAAATCTAAGAGGCATATCACTACAAGAGGAGCCTCAAATAAAGTCATCTCTTTACTGAAAACTCAAACTTTAGGATGTCTTGGTAGCCTGCAAGGAAAAACTAGCTTGTTCTATCTATTTGACATTCAAGAAAGAAGAGGCTGGATTGACAGTGTCCCTGAATGTTAGAGTCAATATGGTTAGGCTTCCAACTGTATGCTTCAGTGAGCTGTATAGTGTTTGAGCCTGGTTTTCAGTATGTGAGGTTTGTTATTATTTGCAAGTCCTTCTAATGAAAATTTAATTTAAAATCATGATTAGGAAGTGAAAAATAAGAGGTCAGAAACATGCTTTGAGGATATGCTCACAAATGAGCTGTACTCCAGGTCTTCATCTTCTATTTGATTGGTCATAAATTCTGATTTCCATTGTATGCACTCCAAAGAACTGTTGGTCATTTGTTTCTCAGGTAAGAGACTACCCATTATATCATTTAATCAAAGCACAGTCACAAAAGAAAATGGGAGAAGTAGCAGAAGCAATTAAAACTCTGCACATGGCAATGAACCTGCCAGGAATGAGGAGAAGCAGAGCCTCTTCGAAATCAAAGCACAGAACTGAGGTGGACGCGAGCCATCGGTTATCAATCTTCCTGGAGTTGGTGGAGGTCCACCGCTTAAATGGAGAACAGGTACGTCAACTCAGACTGGAGTGTTGTTATGTGTGTGTGCATTTGCACTAATTCTCTACTCTTTGATGTAACATGGAATATATAGATCCATATTTCTAGTTGAATAATTTTCTACATATATGTATGTAATATAGAGAGGTCCCTTGACAAATTGAGAAATGTTATCAACTTATTTTTCCTTACTTTTCACTAAAACATGTATTTTGCAAGTTCCTGGAAGTTAAATGTTATTTGCTCCTGGATGACTTTCTCAGTGTGCCTATGTTGGCCACCATGAAATGCAGTCATGTAATTTACAATTCTGTTCCAAAAATAATAGCAGGGACTCTTTTATTTTGGTTGTTAAAACAAACAAACAAACAAAACAAAAACAAACAAAAAAACCCTAGCCATTTAATTAATATTTATAGTCTCACCTGGTTTTAGACTTTTAAATTCACAGACTTTCCATAATAATTTATCTGTTTATTTTTAAGTACCATGAGCATACTGACATGTATTATTAGTCGCTGTGTTTCAGAAGGTGAGTCTCCACTTCCAGTAACTCATTGCCTATTATGAACAGTCTTTAATTTGTGTTACAGCATGAGGCAGCAAAGGTTTTACAGGATGCCATCCATGAGTTTTCGGGAACTTGTGAAGAATTACGTGTCACTATTGCTAATGCAGACCTGGCTCTGGCCCAAGGAGATACGGATCGTGCATTAAGCATGCTTCGAAATGTCACAACTGAACAGCCTTATTTTATAGAGGCCAAAGAAAAAATGGCAGATATTTATCTGAAGCATAGGAAAGAGAAAATGTTGTATATCACTTGTTACAGGTAAGCAGTTCCTTGTATCCCACACGTCCCTCCTGAAATTAATCAGAATGGTTACTTTCTATACCTGTCATGTATGTCACAAATTCTTTACAAATCTTTGTCTGGAAATGGTCATCTTCCTTCTGCCTAGGACCACTCTTGTCAAGGGGTTTACCTAAAACAGAACTACCGTTGCTTCAGTGTGTGGCTAAATTTAGATTTAGATTTGTTTGTGGAAAGAGAAAACAAGAGATGGCTGTACTCTGATGACAGCATTATACAGCAGTAATCCAGGGGATGCACGGGCATATCTAATATGTGGCATGTCTGCTGTAGAAGAGGAAAATATAAGTTAATGTGCTGCAACCTCCAAAGTGTGGATTCACCTTTTCTTTTGTGAGTGAGCATAGCTTTAATAGCTTTGTCAAACTGAGGCCATAAAAGTTATGGGGACACACATGCAAACATGTTGCTATTCTTCAGCACAAATGAAACAGTAATTATACAGACACACCCTGTGTGTGGTTGGAAGTGAATAGACTAAGTCAGCCCTTGCTCATCAGCGTTATCTAATGTTATAACCAAGAAGTTTGCTCAGATTCTTGGTAAGTATTGAGTATTCAGAGAAACCAGCATCTTCTGTTGTTGGTGGAGGAGTTTAAATACTGGAAGTATGTTTCTACACTGTTTTTAAGGGAGCCCGGTATGGTGGTTTGTAGCACTAAGCAGCCTGAGGCAGGAGAATTGCTGTGGATGAGTTTGAGAGCAGCCTGCCCTATGTAAAAGTTTCAGGCCAGTGAGACTGAAGTCAGATTCTGCCTCCAAAAAAGCAAAACAAGGGCTATGATGGTGCACACCTTTAACCCCAGCACTTTGGAAGGCAGAGGCAGGCAGATCTCTGGTTTTTGAGGCCAGCCTTGTCTACAGAGTCAGTTTCAGGACAGCCAGGGCTACACAGAGAAACTCTGTCTCAAAAAACAAACAAACAAACAAACAAATTCAAAAGCAGAAAAACAAACAAAACCCCAAAGGTTTAGTTTCTTTTGGATGTGCTGTGATGTAATAATGAAATGTATGGTTTGTTTCAGACAAATCTAATTCATTTGTATAGACATGAGTTCTTGGCATCATGAGTAAAGTTGAAGTAATAATTACCTTTATCATAGAGGTTTCAAGCACTTAAATAAGATATATTTAATGCTGCGCAAGAAACCCAACACAGTGTTGTAAACTTTAATTGTAGCACACTGGACAGTGAAGCAGAAGAGTTTGTTAATCTGATTGCTTCAAATAAGTAAGCAGCAGATCCTGAAGCATAAGACCTGGTATTTTTAAGATGCTTCATCATATAGCTTTTACCTTGAAGATGAGAGCTCGGGTTGTATAGAAGGACAGTACAATCCCTTCCTCCTGGAGAGGAGTCCTGGACCATCAGGGTTTATGTTTGCTCTCTACCGTCACTCAGCTCCATGCATGTTATAAAATGCAAAGAATCAATTAGAAAATGGGTTTCAGTATATAAAGTGTATGCATGTACAGAATGTGGCTTTTAACAAGACTATATGACTGGCTGTTTTCTGAGGGTCACTGTATACTTGAGTTTTATAAGCTGACATCTTACCTTACTGGTTTGTAAATGTTGCCTATTTTCAGTATACTGAGTAGTATTGGTCTAATTCCAGAGAAATTGCTGAGAGAATGCCCAGCCCCCGGTCTTTCCTGCTCCTCGGCGATGCGTACATGAACATTCAAGAGGTAAAATTTCTAACTGCAGAACTCAGATTAAAAAAAACAAAAAACAAAATTATAGAATTCTGCAATAACTGTAGCTGTCTGTTAAAAGGAATTTGGCTTTTTCATCGTGTTTAATATTTGAGTTCTGATGGTGGCAATAAAAGGTTAGCTTCTATAATATTTTTAAAATCTTGACTCAATTCAATGAGTGTCCTATATCCAATAGAGATGGTCCTAGAAGAGTGGGAGTCTCCTCTAAACAGAAAGGTGGAGAGGGATCTGTTGACTGTTGTAATGACTTCCAAGAATGATCATTGTGGGTATAATTACAATGAGGAATATCTGGCCAATTTTCAGTCACTTATATGGAATTGTATACTTTTATATTGTTCAATATATATGTTCCGAAAACATTGCTCTTTAATGGGTTCACTTAAGCTGTTTGTTAAAGTTTGTCATTTGTGTCTTGACAATGTTAGCCAGAAGAAGCCATAGTGGCCTATGAGCAAGCACTAAATCAGAACCCAAAAGATGGAACACTGGCAAGAAAAATTGGAAAAGCACTTGTCAAAACTCACAATTACTCAAAGGTAAGTGCTTCACACTGTGTGATACACCTATTAGGTCAAGTTGATGGAGACCTGCTCTAGAGAAGTCTTCAGCAGCCACCCTTCACATCTTTGGTGATTTTAATCTCCACATTTGGGTGAGCAAACTGGTATTTGTGTCAAGTTAGGTTTTCCTGGTGACTCACTTTCCCCAGTGCTGCACTCTATGGAGACTGTTTTGATTCTGCCTTTTCTTTTAAGTTTCTTATATCTCAGTGTTTGCAACCAAATAACGGCCATAAAGTCACTAATGCCACATTGTATAATATACAGTATAATGTAGCCTAGCCATTTCCTTCCTGCTGTACCAGCTTGGTCAAGCTATGTGCTTTAAGGTGATTGTTCTGTTGCTGTTGTTTCGAGTAGGGATAAAGGATTTTCCTTGACTGTGTATTCTTTTGCTATCCCTGGTCGTTGTTAAGTTTATGTGCACCAGCTAGGAAAGCAGATGCATTTCAGAAGGCTTGCTTACCTTAGAATAATCTCTGGAGAAATATTTTTGCCAAGTACTGTTCGATATCCTTTGATTGCTTAAAAAAAAGATGCTAGTTGCTATGATTCCCTAAGGAAAGCGGCATACTTCACTGACAGCACGGATACATGCCTAAATGCTTTAAATATTATTTCTGGTTATAGATATGCCTTATGCCTTGGCTGTACGAAGCCTCTGTGCTCTTTTTAAATCTAACTGACACGGACTTTGTTTAGGCAATCACCTATTATGAAGCTGCTCTGAAAAGTGGACAGCAGAACTGCCTTTGCTATGACCTGGCCGAGCTGCTACTGAGACTGAAGCTGTACGAGAAAGCCGAGAAAGTGCTCCAGCATTCTCTAGCTCATGACCCTGGTATGCAAGTCTTTACGATTGGAAAAAAAAAAAACATTTACTTGATAAACCTGGACTATTTCTTTTTATAATACATAATTGCATATTGATTTTCTCAATATTTTTACATGTAGTTGGCTGTATGCATTCATGTATATTTTTCCAAAATTCAGTTCTACCAAGTGGATGGGCTTTAAGTCTAATAACAGATAAATCTGTTAACAGTCCACTGTGTTATAAAAGAACAAAGTATACAATTTCTAGAATGATATAACAAAGTTATATGTAAATCAAAATTACTGGCCTTTAAGCACATCAACACTTTTATAATCTTTACCTTCTAAGAATATTACATTTTTAAAAGGCATTCAAGCATCCTGAGAGCTGCAGAGTTAGCTCCATGGTAAAGTGCGTCCGTGAAGACTTAGGTTTGGATCCCCAGCTCTGGCATTAAACGGCTTTTAATAAGCCTGGCACACTATATACCCCTCATCTCAAAGATTAAAGTAACAGAGACAGGATTCCTGTTTGATCCTGGCCAGATAGTCTGACCAAGTTATTCAGCTCCAGGGTCAGTGAACCCCTATCTCAAAGGTTAGGGTGACCTGACAGTGATTCTGCCCTCTACATCGTACACACACACACACACACACACACACACACACACACACAAATACACATACACATTCACATGCAAAAAACGTCAGCCATTATAAAAGTATAATAATGCACAAATCAGCTACTGTTCCATAAATTCTGCTTACTCTCTTCTTATTACATTCCATATAAATAGAATGTGATTAAATGTATATTTTTGTGTATTTATTTGTGCTTTATACAAATATGATCATTTTGGTTTTCCCTTTTTAATAAAATATATTACCTATTCGGCAATTTTCTCCATATAGAATGTGAGGAAATATATGCTGATACCTGTACATTCATACTATCTGCATTAATGTTTTATAATTTGGTAATATTTTTAATTTCACTGGTATTATTTTGCTTTGCCACATTTGTACCATAACCCATGTGACAACTAATATGCTTATATCTTAATCATTGGTGTATACTTGGCTCTTAATTTTTTTACATTGATCTGCTTGTGGATTTGTAGTGTGTATTGCAGGTGCACACACTTGCCATTGGGTAGGTGCTGAAGTCAGAGGACAGCTTGGGAACTAGGATCCAGGATTAAACTCAGGTTGGCAGGTGGCTTAGCAGCATTGTTACCACTGAGCCGTCTCTCCCAATACTTGCTTATATTCCAGAAGAGTAAAGTGCTGGACAAACATTTACACATTCATATTTTGCCAATATTTCCACATTGTATTTTTATAAGTGTCCAGGGTTTGTTTTGTAAGATTTTTAAAAGACTTTTAGTAAAATGCAGTGCTTACTTATTACTCATGTCAATTTAGAGATTGCTGAAGTAAGTGAAAGTTTTGCTCTCTCCCACTCACCAGAGAAAACACCAATTAACACCTGCATATTTCCTAAACTAGCCTACTCCTGTCTCTCTTCTGATGCACACAGTTACAGTTAGTGTTCTGGAATCCACAGACCCAACCAAGCATGGCTCATAAATATTTCAAAGAAAAGCTGTTCTTGTTCCAACCGTGTATAGACATTTTTCTTGTCACTCTTTCCTAGTTAGCACAGTAGCAGAGCTATTTGTGTAACATTACATTGTGTTGGGTGTTACTAGACATCTAGCAATGATTTAAGTGTTGTCAGGGGACATGTGCATGTTGTGTGCCAATACTGTATCACCTACATGATATACTTACAAACCCATGGATTTGCGTAGTGGCTGGATAAGCGTGAAACCAGTCCCTCAGAAACTGAGGGATGGCTGTGCATACTAGACTATGTGTAATAGGCTATACATGTGTACATGTATACAGTTTGTTTATACATATATATATATATATATATATATACACACATACATACATGTACAATAGGTTATCGTGTATGTGTAATTATGTAGTGATGAGTTTTCGTCTTATAATTTCTTTCCTTATTTGCAAATACAGCCCTCTATTTCAAACATATGCGTGCTAGAATGTATTACTCACAGAGTATTAGTATTGATTAGTATTTGAAGAAAAATAAGAAAAAAAATGAGATAAGATTTTGGCTTGTATACCTCTGTGTACTTACAAGAATTGACTATTGCTTCATTCTCTTGTCTTGTTTGCCTGTGGGAAGGATGATCTCACTTTAGGCTCTGGCTGGCCCAGATTTCACACCAGTCCTCCTCTCCACCTGCCTAATTTCATGAGCCACCTTGCCTAAAAGTTTATATTTTCTTAAAGATAAAAATGCCCAAGTACTGTGTAGCAGCCATTGTGAGAATATAACACAACCCTGCTTTTCATATACACCTCTTTGATGACTTAAGTCAGTGTTAGTATTGATGGATCACAATCTGCTTTTAATTTGTCCCCTGTACCTTTAATCCTTTGCCTTGTTCTGGTAGATAGTCTTGCTGGGGCTGGTATTTCTTAACCAGGCCTATTTATTGTGCCTTATCATATTGTATCTAACCATCCTCCTTCTTTGATTTCTAAGTTACTATATTTGAAAAGCTTTCCTAGTCAGTGTTATAAAACTGTTTTAGGATGTTACTTAGCCTTTTTTGATTTTATTTTTTAATTAAGAACTTTAAACCACATAGGAGTTCTTTCATAGCATCTTCAAAATGGATAGTCAACTTAAATTTATTTGTTTTGTTCAAATATGACCTTTATTTCTTAATAGATCCCATATATATGACTCTATAAGAAACTCAATTTCATTCCATTGTTGCGGGGAAATATTTAAAAAGACCAGCAGGCTTCCTGCGCTACTGCCAGAAACTCTGTACCCCAGCAATGTCTATTCTCTGCCTGCCAACTCTCCAGCTGGGTTGGAGCTCCCAAGTTCCCTTGGCTGCCGTGCCAGCCCTATGCAACGACCATCCATCCTGCAGTCAGCCGCTATAACTCTGCCCTGACGTCCGCTGACTCTGTCTCTAGCTAGCTCACACAGCAACTGATTGCTATGTTCCAGCTCCGGTTCACTTGTCTCTGACTCCACTAGTTCCTTCTCAGCCATAAACCCCTGTAATCGGTGGTCCCACATTCTGGTAACCAAGTAAATCAAAACTCTTGAAGTTTATAATTAACCAATCAGATTTATATTATCAATACATTCTCAATTCACAAGATGTAAATACAATAATTTCAGAACCAGTTGATAATGATAAAGCTGCCCACCTAGACTAGACAAATTATCCCAATTATTCTAACCTTTATGATATCATAACTACCTGTGCCTATTTAAAGCCATGCTGGTTCAGGTTCTTCGTCCTGTTCGTCTGCCTCCATCTTGGCTTCTCCTCTCTACTGAGACGCTCTCTGTCTCTGCAACTCTTAGCTCCGCCTTCCTTTTCCCTGTCCACTCACAGGCCTCCTGCTGCACTAATATTTTAATGTAATTGGACAGGGAAATCCTGTCACATTCCATTGGTTTCCTTTTGCTAGCACTTTGTATGTCTCCATCTGTCAGAGGAGTCTACGCTAAGCTTTCTAATACTCCCAAACGGTCTTAGTTTAGCTTTAATAAAGTTGACCCATAAACCTCCCAATTATGGATACAACTGAGTGTGTGCTTTCTTACTCATGCCAAACAGGGTGCATGGGTCTGTCAGATCTAGCTAGTAAACACAAAAAGGCCTAAGGTTGTAAGGGAAGATACAAGTATGTATTTTATATGTTACCTGTGTTGTGTTTGTGTAGGAAATGCTCACTGAATATTTGCTGAATACAGTCTGAACCATACTCATACCTTCACACACATTTCATGTGTTATTTCATTCATTATCATTAAACTGTCCCTATTTTTAAAGTCAGCAACCTATAGCTCACTTCCCTTCACATCTACAGGCCTCCACAGCTAATAAATACTAGTACCTGGTTTCTTACAAAGGTCTTTAACTTACTCTGGTGAAACCCGAGTTTCTGATGCACCTCCCCAGCCTGGTGCATTCCTTACAATTTTCCTCTCTTTTGTAGTTGGTGAGAATCAAACTCCTGGCTTCTGCCTGTCATTATGTTTACACAGCTGATGGCTCAGTTCTGAGTCTCAGTGTTCCCACTCCTCCCCTTCTACTTTCTATCTCCAGTCCCTCCCCGGTCAGGATGGGAGCTGGCTGGCCTGCCTGATTCAGCTGTACACTCCCGCTACAGCCTCCGAATCCAGAAGTGATCCATAACTTTTCAGAATAAATCCAGCTACACTATTTTATAGCCCCGCCCACTCTGCCTCTCTTAATTGGGCCAGAGATAAGACAATGGCTACATGGGCTTTCACACTCGCTGAAAACTTGTTGCTTGTGCCCACTTCACAGCTTTTCTTACTGTAAAGTTACTATGACAATTTTTGGAAATTTATTCATGCCAGACTAAGTTTTGTTACCTGGATTTGTTAATTAAATTCATTATAAAACAAGACACTACTTTTCAGGTTGAAATGTTAAACAGGTGTTTGAGCCAGCAAGGTGGGTCAATAGTAAAAATGCTTGATGCCAGCCTGAGGTTGAACTTCAGAGCCCGTATGAAAGGAGAGAACCAACTCCCACAAGGAGTGCTCCGACCTCCACAGGAGCAAGGTGGAGATAGACGTTTGTAGCACAATGTGGCCTGGATCATGCACTCCATAAATTGTGCAGCACACTTACTTTGCCCACATTTAGGGGTCTGACATGCCCCTTAAGTCAAAAAGTATCCCAACGATCACTGCATGCTTTGGGTTGGATTGTTAGCACAAGTTGGCTTATTTGAAGTCTTACCTTAAGCATGCTAGGTAGTTAGTATTGTGCTACAAGAGAAAGGGGAGATTACATAGCTAGCTAGAGATGAACCTAGACTAGAAACCAGACCCTTTGGCATTACAATTGGTGACATTTATGATGCTAATTTATTAAATGTAAACAATTTTCTTTGTAATTGTATCCAGGTATTGTTTTATTTCAATGGCTTCAACAGACATCTTTACACACTTAAAATTTGCAATCTTGATGTGAGTGGCGAGATTACCTGCTAATAAATGTTTAAAAACCAGTGCCAGTTACTGTTCAGCTCTCTACGTTTTCTTAAGAGTCAATTACTATTCTACATTTCCCCCCCCCCCTTTTTTTTGAAGATTTGGCTATACTCTAAAACTTTAAGTTATTCACTGTCAAAATCTTTTAAAGACATTTTTAAATGTATAGAAATATAGACATTTACTTAAGATGACATTATCCCCTTTTCATTCCATTCTTAGTAAGTGAGTTATCAGCTCTCATGGTCGATGGGCGGTCCCAAGTCCTTCTAGCAAAAGTTTACTCTAAAATGGAGAGACCCAGCGACGCGATTGCCGCCTTACAGCAGGTACAGTGTGTGTGACTGGGCATTTGACATTTGCTTCTGTTCTCTATGACAGTGAGTTTGAGAACTAGTTTCTGTGGACAGTGGTGATGGGTTTCTGGCATTAGGGAGTGGTCAGCATATGCCAGTGCCACTGTGGTATGTCATTTGACTTTGTGGGGATGGCACACGCCATGGCTCGTGTGTGACAGTCAGACAGATAACTGTGGAACAAGATTTTTTGCTTTACCTTCTGTCCCTCTGTCAGGATCAGCCTAGTCACCAGCTCTCTGCCTGGCTCTGGCTTCCATGTCGTTCTTGTTTGCACAGAATATGTTTCTGCTTTCAACATCCATTTCCTTATAATGAGAATCTGAAGACCAACAATGAGTACTTTTTATGTGCTCTGACAATTTTTTTTTCTGTTAATCCGTTCATTGGAACATTTAATTTATTATCAGGCCTAGTAGCACAAGTTTGAACTCCCAACTGTTTGTGAAGCTGGGAAAGAAGAAAACCCAAGTTCAAGGCCTGCTTGGGGTACAGAGCAAGATGAAGTCCAGCTCCAAGATCCTACTGGGATGTTCTCTCAAAATGAAAAATGAAGAGATGGCTGAGTGCACGTAGTTCTTACAAAGTGGATATTTTATTTGCTTGCACATAGCCTAATGGTAGATTATATTTGAACTTCTATCTACCATCTTACAACTTGTTTTTATTTTGAAACTTTAAAACTTCGTGTTCTCTTTTCTTGACTTTTTCTTTTTTTTAGCTTATTCTGAGTTCATTTTCCCTCCGTGCTCTGTTATCAGTGTCCTGGTTCAGTGTTCTGTGGGTGCTGTGTGGACTGTGTTTCGTGTTCTGTAGGCGCTGTGTGGACCGTGGTGCGTGCTCTGTGGGCGCCGTGTGGACCCCGCGGTGTGTGCTCTGTGGGTGTTGTGTGGACTGTGTTGCATGTTCTGTGGGCGCTGTGTGGACCGTGGTGCATGCTCTGTGGGCGCTGTGTGGTCCACAGTGTGTGTTCTGTGGGCGCTGTATGGACCGCAGTGCGTGCTCTGTGGGCGCTGTGTGGACCGCGGTGCGTGCTCTGTGGGCGCTGTGTGGACCGCGGTGCGTGCTCTGTGGGCGCTGTGTGGACCGCGGTGCGTGCTCTGTGGGCGCCGTGTGGACCGCGGTGCGTGCTCTCAGATTACCCTTCTCCTTGACTCCAGCTCTGCCTGCCCCATCCTGTCTCTCATCCCTTTCAAACTGGCTGCTTGAATTTTATTTATAGTTAACACTACACAATTCATTTCCCTCTGAAGCCAAACAAAGAATTTTTTGTACAAGTAGGTAATGACGTAATAACTCAGCATGTTATATAAGCATTGCTATGCATACATGTTTTCTTACCACCTGTACTTTTATTTAATAGTTTATTTCATGTTCTACCAATTGTCCACTTCTCCCTCTAATCTCTAATAATTTCTTAGTTAATGTCCTTTATGTATGTATATGTGGTGCGCCTGTTTGTCTATATTTGCACCATGAGCATGCAGTGCCACACATGGAGCCTAGAGGAAGACAGTTCATCCCCTGGAATTGGAGTCCTTGGCATCTGTGAGTCACCCGATGTGTGTGGTAGGAACTGAACCCAAGCTCTCTGCAGATAGAGCATGTCTCTTGCCTCCCGTCCCTGATTCCCAGATATCTAAATATTAGTATTAGTATTAGACATCACAGTACGTTCTTGTATATTACAGGATTGTCATAAGAAGAGGTTACATTTTGCAAAGCCCATCATCACTAGTGAACATTTCCTATCACCTGATATAATTGCATTCCGAACAGTGCAGCATGACTCAGCAAAGCTAGCTTCCTCCATTCCCAGGGCCCATGATGCTACCAGCTGTAGCTCCCTCACCTTTATCCAGAATTTATCCACAGCTGTTGAGTCTCAAAACCTTAAGCTGTTAATTGGCACAGATAATTGAAGTATCGGGACAAAGGTCTTCTGGAATACCTGTTTATGACTTAACAGTGATGAAGCCGATGGAGTCCTCCATGGTGTGACCCTCTGCCCCTGACAGTGCACTGCATGCGAAGTCCAATGGCTGGAAGTGTAGAGGCAAGAAACAGTGAGATGGCTTAGCCATTGCATAGAGGAACTTGACTGTGTGACTCACGCCTCTGCAGTTTGATTCCCCTGAGACCTCGTGGTGGAGTAGAGGATTAACCCCATGTGTGCACCCTTCCCAGCCCAGAATACAAAGCAGTACATCTAATAAACAAACTTTAAGAAAGAGGTCTGAGACTTAGCCACTTGTAAGACCCAAGTATTTTCCTCTGTTACCTCATCCCAGAGAAGCACACAGGGCAGCTCTTGTTTCTAGTTTCCTCCTGCTTGGGGCCGATGGACTGTAACAGCTATCTATCTGTTCCTGTCTGTCCTCCACTGATCTTCCTATGTCCTTTATGAATCAATCATTTCCTCTGAAAGTTTTAATAAATCTGTGTTTTCAGAGTGTATAGGCCCAGTCGGTTCTTATTTAACTGACTTTTGCCTATATGTTGACTCGACAGCTTAATTCTGAATAAGATTTTCTAATATACACAGATTATATTTGTTTATATTTCTTATATTCAACATTTGTTTTTCTCCAATATACATAGTTTTGCTGTGTATATTTTTTGTAAAAGTTAATATTACATTCAGTTTAATGGTGTATTTTATTTTGAAGCAATCATAAGGCTTGCAATATAAAGCTACAAAAATTGAAAGGAAAAGTTAGAAGCCATTTTTAAAACCCCACCTGACCTCCAAGATTGAATCAGTATCCTGTTTTCTACTCCTGTGAAAACCATTGTAAAGCTGGTTGTAAATCTATATCTATATTGTATATCTATAAGTCCATTGGTTGGATGGACTTATAGATAAAAGGCAATTATATTTCTACTCATAAGTAAATAAAAATTGTTTGTCTCTATACTTTAGAAGCTAAAAAGTTGAAAGAATTTAGAATTATATATTATAAAATATAAAAGGATTAAAATGTGAATGCTAACAGGGCTTATGTTGTTAGTGTAACAAATTAATTTAGCTTTAATCCTTCTGAAAACTAAGAAGAAACATAATATACCAATATTTTTAATGTATTGTTGGAGCAGTGGAGATGGCTCAGTGGTTAAGAGGACTCAGTTTGGTTCTCAGATTACAACCATCTATAACTCCAGTTCCAGGGGGTGACTAGGAATCTCTAGCCTCCTCGGGTACCTACATTCATATGCATTTACTGATATGCAGACACACATTCCTATACATAATTTAAAATAAATTAAAAATCTTTAAAAGAAATGTATAAATATATGTTCTATACAAAATATTTCTTAACAATGGCTACATTTATTCTTACAGCAACTTAACATTGTTTACAAAATGTTTAAATACAAAAATTGCAGAATTATTTTATTCAATTATCTTTTATTTATTTATCCTTACAAAAATAGCAAGGTCTCTCACTTTCTCTTGCATGTGTGTGTCCCTCTCGATCTCTGGCTCATACACCCCCCCCCCCACACACACACACATTTATAAATGAGTTTCTTCAAAGAGCTAAACAATTGAGACGCACAGCAATAGACTATTTGCCTGGAAGTTTAGCTGATGGAAAGATAAAACTCAGATTACATAAACTGCATATCTTTTACAAATTTTTTAGGTCATAAAATTTATCATTCAAATCACAGAGCTTCTGAATAGGGAGCCACATTAAAACAACTCAACAGGTTGTATTTGTATATTTGTGTATTTATTCATATATGTAACAATAAAAACAAAAGAAAAAGAAGCCGCTGGTTTGAATGGAGGTCGGACACGGAAGGAGCTGGCCAGAGGAAAAGGAAGGGGGAAGTGATGTGATCATATTTTAATTTTGAATATTTTAATAAAATAACTTAAAATAGATATAAAAGATAATACTCCCTAGTTATTCACAGTAAAATAAAGATGCAGAAGCAGCTAGTGAGTGTGCTAAGTAGGGTTTTCAGTTACTTGGAGAGAGCTTAAGTAGTAGTACTTACTGAGTGTTCATATACCCAGCTCTGAACTGACAACTTTGCATTCATAATCTCATTTAACGTTTAGGCCACTGTTTGGTATGACGTGACTCTCAGCCCCGCCAGTCATTCAGCTGACTTGCTGTGTTCCCCAGCTGTGAATGCCCGCTTCTCTGTAACAGCAGCCTGTGCTGTGCCAGGTGGAGTGCCTGAGGGCCAGCTAGCCATCTGCAGGCATGGTTTCTATTGGCATCAGTATCACCAAGGAATTTACAAACAAACATTTTCACACTCAGCTGGTGATTCTGATTCATTTTCGAAGTCTGTCTGTAGAGCAAATGTTCTACAAAGTAGAAGCTTCTAGACGATCACATGCTACCCAAATTAGAAAACAAAGCGACATTGCATCATGACCACCATCAAAGACTTAAAACCTATGTTTGTTTGGAATAGTTGCTATGGTTTAACTGTGTCTCTTAGAAAGTATATGTTAGAAATTTAATTATCAACAAACAGAGCTGGGATTTCTACCTAAGAAGGATGTTTAAAATGTTCGCCATCATGAGTGGCTTAACTTAGACCTCCTGTTGTCTGATCTTCTCACCTTCTGTTACAGGGTGGCACAGGGAAAGAAGGCCCTTGCTTGGTACTGTGCCTTGATATCGAAGTTCCCAGCCTCTGCAATATTAATAAATTTCTCTTTTATAAAGTAAAAAAGAGGGACATGTTATTAATAAGATAGGTAAGCGACTATAAACCGAGGCTACCTCCAAGGTTCAAATCATTAAATCCAGGGCGATCCTCAGGCCATTGCCATGAGTCTCTGTGGCAATACTGTTTGTACTTTATTCTTTATTTTTTCTTTCTTACTGTGGGCAGCTTTCTTTCTATGTATGCATGTCTCTCTGTGTGTGTGTATACATGCATACATACCTATGTATATAACAAAAAAACAGAAAACATATATGCAGTGTAATCAAAATTAAAATTAGCCGGGCATAGTGGCACAAGCCTTTAATCCCAGCACTTGGGAGGCAGAGGCAGACAAATTTCTGAGTTCGAGGCCAGCCTGGTCTACAGAGTGAGTTCCAGGACAGCCAGGTCTACACAGAGAAACCCTGTCTCGAAAAAAAACAAAAAAAGGAAGAATTACTCTTTGCTGTATCTGATGTAGATTCATGTTTTATCATCCTTTCATTTCTAAAAGGCCTAATTATCATTTAGCATTTATAATTATGTATCAATACTATCTAAGGAGCTTCCTAATTGTTCCACCGCTGTGTTTCCTTTATGATGTTTTCTTTTTCTGTGTTCATCTGTGTAACAGTTAGACTCAATATTGCAGTTCTTTGGTTGGACAGATACTGCCTGCTGGCCTATTTACAAGTAGCTGCTTGTCTTTAAAAGGCTCCTTTTGCGGGGCAGGAGGATTAGTTTGTTCTATCACAGACCATCAACACTCAAATAAATCTTATAGTACAATTATACTGTTATGTAAACTGTTGAAAATTGCACTTTTTCCTTTCCCAATTCTTTCTTGTGTTTTAACGCTTGCTTTTTTTTTTTTTTTTTTTTCTAGGCTCGAGAACTGCAGGCTCGGATATTGAAGCGAGTTCAGATGGAGCAGCCAGATGCAGTTTCTTCACAGAAACACTTCGCAGCTGAAATTTGTGCAGAGATTGCGAAACACTCCGCCGCTCAGCGAGACTATGAGAAAGCAATTACATTTTATAGAGAGGCCCTGGTTCATTGTGAAGCAGACAGTAAGGTCAGTATGGTGGTAACAAGGGTAAGTACCTTTATTCCAGGGACCATCGAATCGGCTCAGTGGAGAAGCCTGATTAGACAAATTAATAAAGATTTGAAAATAAATGCAGCAAAAAAATAATATGTTTATAAAAACAATCATGTCTCTGGAAAACTTTCAGCATGCGTGTGGAGCTAGGAGTGGATGTGCTCGGTATAGTGCTCATCTAGCCTGTGCCCAGCTCTGAGGTCAGTCTCCAGCAATGCAAAACCAAAGAAAAAAACCCAGTGGTGCCTTGCATTGGAGGACTCCAGAGCCGGCACCATCCCTGAAGTGTTTGCCAGCCAAGCACAAGGACCCGAGTTTGATCCCTTGCATTCACCAAGAAGCTGTAAGAAAAGCTGGGGGCAGCCCCACACACTTCAGCCCAGCACTGGCATGTCAGAGACAGGCGGAGGATCATGGGAGCAGCTGCTGGACAGTCAGCCTCTCTGGACGGCTGAGCTCTGGATTTAGTCAAAGACCCTGTCTCAAAACGTGTGATGGAAAGTGACAGGTCAACACCTGATGTGAACCCCCCCCCTCTCTCTCTCACACACACACACACACACACACACACACACACACACACAGCTTGTAGTGAAATAAGTAATGTAAACCAAATCTGTAATTTCTTTACCTTAATAGATAGTTTAAAGCTGTGTTTTAGTCCCCTATCTCGGTATAAGAGGTTGGACTTAGTTAGATGAGCAATACCATACACTCCAGCATGTGTATGTCAGTGGCTCCTTGGTGCTGGGACTGTGAAAGGGATGTTAATGACTCTGGTCACTGATGGCATAGCCTTTGCTAAGGCATACACAAGCAGGCCCCTTCTCAGTGGTGGCTAGGAGAGTCAAAACACTGGTTGTGCTCAGAAAAGCATGTCTTAGCAACTGTCTACCTAGCTGAACCTTTCTCGTTTTACTAATGAGAAAACATGTTTAGAGGTTTGCCCTGCTCCTTTCCCAGGAGTTTGCACTGAAATTCCACATGCTGCTTTAAAATCAGCAATACTTTTTGTTTGTATTTATCAAGTGAGTTATCACCTGCCTTTCTGTCTTTTCCTGAAGAGTCAGTAGTGATGAACGCGCCTGTCGTTCATGTTGTCTGTTGTACATGGCATTTTATTGTGGTAGCTTTCAGACAAATGAAGTTTAATCTCATCCAAACATTGCTCACTTTATTTTGAAGCCATTTTCTGACTACTCCTGATTTTGCTGCCCAGATAATGTTGGAACTGGCGCAGTTATATCTGGCCCAAGAAGACCTTGACTCCTCCCTGCGGCACTGCGCACTGCTTCTCCAGAGGGACCAGGACAATGAACCTGCCACCATGGTCAGTGTAGAGTCCTCTGCTTCGAAGGCAGTTGAGTTTTATGTTCTGTGAGGAATGTTCACATTTTATCTATAGAACTGTTACTAGATGATGAGGTCTTGCTCTTACTTGCTTTTGGAAGAATAGCATATTTCTATCATGGGCACGTTTACCAATACAAAGCAAAGATCATTAGCCATGTAGGAACAGGAGTGATAACAAGTCCAGATTACACTTTGCTTTCTTTTGTTTCTGCCCAAGGGATGTGTGGGACAGGTGTAGTTCTGTGGTCAGCCTTCACATGGTTTGGTAAATCCTGGCTTTGACACACTTACAGGGCAATCTGGACTAATATAAGATGTCAACAGAACTTCTGGACTCACAGGGAATAAGGACAAAGCCTCATTGTGTCACTGCACCACCCTCAATGGCCTGTTTCACAGTTTTGGTTTTGGTTTTTGGTTTTGTTTCTCCTACATGGATTGACACTTCTTTCAGCTTTTAAATATCTTGTTCGGGTGACATTGCACACAGCTCATTTAAGCTCACCATTACAACTCAGTAGACTAAGTAGACGGAAAAGGCATCTTGCTTTAAAACACATGGAAAAATCTCAGCCGTTCTTCCATGTTTTACATTTAAGCTTATTTTCATTCCTTTCATGGTCACTTTAGTGTGCTAAGGCGTGTCTCTAGAGTCACACAGTGGAATACTAAGCACCCCTCAAATCGTTTCTAAAGACTGTTCCTCATTTGTATGTATGTGTAAAGGGAGTAGGGGTGTGCACCTCCTCAGTGCAGTGCCCTGGACCAGAGGGATGGCGTCTCTCTAGAGCTGGAGTTACAAGTGCTTGTGAGCTGCCCCTTGTGGGTGCTGGGAATTGAACTTGGGTCCTCTGCAAGAGCAGCGCACTCTTGTAAACACTGAGCTGTCTCTGCAGGCCTCCACATTTGTTCTTACACCACTACTTGAAACTTTGGGGGCTGAAAATTGTGAACAGAGCATCTGATTTGCATGCTTGATTAATTTTTATAAATGTCTGTCCCTCCTGTTTTTCATAAATATTATTGTAGAGCTAAATCTTCATTAAAAGAATATACTTTGTAGAAATGTACGGTGCTGTTTTTAGACCCTGCCTATCTTTACAGTTGATGGCCGACCTCATGTTCAGAAAGCAGGACTATGAACAAGCCGTGTATCATCTGCAGCAACTTTTAGAACGGAAACCAGGTACATGCACACTGACTAATTCCTCAGATCTAGTCGTCTTCCTGTCTCCTTAGGCTGTGTTTGTTTTGCTTTTTTATCTTGGAAATTGTTGGGGAAGGATTAGTGGATTGAGTCAACTCTACTAATGCCACACTTGGGTCTAAGTCATTCAAGTGACTTTCAGGAAAGAAACCCAGTCTGTTAGTCTCTTGGTGAACTGTGAGCACAGCCCGGATGGGCTGGCCTGGAATCCCCTGTGTTACTTCAGTGACTTCAGCTGTCTCCTCAGACTTCTAACAGCGCTGCCACCTCCCTTCCCCTCACCTTCCTTACACACCAAATTGAGAGAGTCCCCATTCCCAGACCCCAACACCACACTCCAGCCTTATCCTTCCCACGTCTGATTCCTCTTGCCCCTGGCTTTTCCTTATGTGCACTACACACAGCCTCATGGCCACCAAGGGCTTGATTCTTCGGTTTCCTCTCTCTGATGTCAGGTTCCCTGATCAGCATGTAGCCCTGCAGTGATAACTCGCAGACACAAATTACATCATGTTCTCCTATGCACTTTGCCCAGACCATCATTGTTTGCCTTCCTTTTGTTTCCCATTTCAAACTCGGTTTTTATTCTATCTCACTGTTCCTGCTTCTTAAAGAGGAATGATCTAGTCTTTCTTCCTATGTATTCTTTAAAGTACAGACTTTTCTTCCCTCGTGAGTAGGTCGAAGCTGTTCTTGGCCACATTGCTCTTGTGTCACATGGTTTCCTCTCACCTAGGTTTCATTACTCAGCAACTGCATTTCTTGCAAACAGCTGATTGTTGGTTGAGTTAACCCACTTGCTGCTTTGGAGTTTTTGTATACAAGTATGTTTTTTTTTCTTTTCTTTTCTACAAGTATATATTAATTGTGTGAAGTAAGAGGTTTCATTATGACATTTTTATATGTTATCAATGTGAATTCCTCGTTGTCATTCTATTAACCTCTTCTATCCCTCCCTGTCACCCTAATTTCCGTCCTCTCTCAGACAGCACCATTTTTACTTTCATGATTTTTAAAACATGAGTTTCCATGCTTCTGTGTGTCAGAAAAATGGGGAGCGGTGGGAAAGGGGACGTGTGGATACCAGAGGACAACATTGAGCATTAGTCTCAATAAGCTGCCCATCTCCTTAGAGACACAGTGATTCACTGGGCGGGAAGTCATGGATCAGGCTAGCCTGACAGGCCGGAAGGGCTAGGCATCCTCCTGCTGTCTGTCTCCCTGCATCCTCCTGCCGTCCGTCTGTCTCCCTGCATCCTCCTCTCTCACCATTTATTCTAAAATATACCACCCTTGAGGGTGCGTTGAGGACCTTGCTTTCTGCTTGGCCCAGGACTACAAAGGTCCTAGGTCCAGAATGGTCCATGCTAAAGAAAACTCCCAGTGAAAGTGGAATGTTCTGATCACCCTAACCCATATATCATGTTGTCAATAAATAGCTCTTGGTTACTTAAGAGTATTTGCTAATACACACATGAATATATATCATCTGTATATTTGTCTTCTCTGTTACTGTGTACTTTTCAAAGTCAGTAATAGCGTGCTCCTTTTAAATCCCTGATAGACACAGGCCAGTCACATAGTGTGAAATCAATGATTATTGATTGACTGGATCTGCGGGTGACAGACAGCAGAGCTCTCTTCTGGCTGCTCATGTCTTTCCACTTAGGTAGCAGTGAGGTTTTCAGGGGAGAACAGGGAATGTTGAGAGAGTATTGGAAATTTGAGAACAGAAAAGGAAATTTGCAAGGAAAATTTGAATAAGTGAATTCATTAGAGAATACATTGCTTATAACATTCATCCAGTAATCAATGAGAAGATTGTTGTCAGCACTTAAACTTGCTACAGTTTAATTAAAATTTTTGTGCCCATATGGACCCTTTTTCCTCATAATGTATGCTTTATTCCTGATAGGATTTTACCTACTTATCTACCCATTTATTTTGTGTCATTTCTTCTAAAACATACCCATGCATGGTGATTTTATGTGTGCATTGTTGATCCTGTCCAGTAGCATAACTTAAATTGTGGCTGTATTTAGCTCATTTTAGAAATGTACTGGTTAGGAGCTAGAGCAGTGATATAGTTGTTAAAGACATTTGGTTCCCAGAAACCCAGGTCACATAGCTAACCACCTGTAAGTCCAGTTCCAGGAAATCTAATGCCTCTGTCCTGGAAGGCAGAGCCTGCCTCGTGTACACACAAACACACAGTTAAAAATCTTTAAGAAAAAGTGTACGGTCCAATTTTATTTGTACTTGAAAGTTCCAGTTATATCTGCTCTCAACACATTGTACCTTGTCTCAAATTTTTCCAATCATGTGGAGTTTTCTCCTTTTTTTTTTTAATTAATTAACAAGTACCCTAGTTCTGTCTGCTTAGTTGCTAAATAGCACAGTCAGTCTGTCATCTTCTTCTGACCCACTGCAACAGTTAATATCCTTGTCACCTCACCTGTGCTTCCAGCCCTGGGCACTTGCTGCTGCTGGAGATCATGGCATCAGATCAGTATTCAAACCCACAAGCTATCCCTTTGCTCAAAGTAGGTTCACGCTTCAGAGTGAAGCCTAACATTATAGCATGATTTTAATAATGCCATGGCCTGGGTTAGCCCTCTGCTTAGATCTTCATTCCTCTTCCTGCTCTTCAGTAGCATTGAGGTTGCCATGCACCTGGGGCTGCACCCTGCTTGGTTGTGTGCATGCTATCAGCAACTGGGAATGCCTCTGTCAGCCTGGCAGTGTCTGGCCCCATCCCTGGCACTGCTCAAAGGTCAGCTCTTTGAGGAAAGCCCTTCTGGCCTCTCTGGTGCTTTATATTTCCACAGCACCATACTCCTGGACTCCGCATCTCCCACAAACCCCTTAGGCAGAAACAAAAGGGAAAGCAAAGTGTAATCTGTATTGGTTGTCACTCCTGTACCCGTGTGGCTAATGATCTTTGCTTTTTATTGGTAAATGTGCGCATATTAGAAATATGTGTTGTGATATCTGCCCATCAATAAAACTGTACCAGCTATTTTTTTACCATATGATATATTGCCATTTTCAAAAATAAAAACACTTCGTTCTCCAAATTTCATCGCTAAAGAAAAGACAATGTAGTTTAGTCTCTCTGTGCTTATCGTTGCCTGGAACTAATGATGAGTACATTTCATCAGTACTAGATGGAACTTTTCAAGGAACTGTCTTCCCAGTATTGATAGATATTTGCAAAATATGCCTCACACATATTTGCAGTAACATATAAAAATTTTGGCCAGATACTTTAACATTAAGTCCTTGCTTAGTTCAGTTCTACTTTTAGCCTCTTTGGCTTTATGGTGGATTATACAGCCTACTGTCCAAAGACTTAAAGTGCAACCCACTTTAAAGTGTAAGCCACTGAATTGTATCCTTAGAAATGATTGATAGTACAGTCATTTTTAGACAACTGAGTCATTTTTTACATACAGATAGTGTACTTGTTATCACAGTGATAAAAGACAGGGCCAATTTTGAATTCCCTTTCCTGGTTCCTTTTCTTTGTAGTGATAGTAAAAGACAGAATAAACAAAATTTACAGACTCAAAATTAGGTTGAGAGAGAGCAAAGGATTTGGTTGTTTTCACTTATATTACTGAATAGAAGCAAACCTTCCAAAGTTCTTTTCCTAATTTTTTTTTATGCTGATAAAATATGTAACATAAAAATTACCATTTGACCCATCTCTAAGCATACAGTTCAGTGGCATTAGGTATGTTCACATTGTTGTGCAAGTCGTGGTTATCCATCCATCCCACAGCTTATGCATCCTTTCAAAACTAACTCTGCACCTCAGTTCCCTTCCACCTCTTTCCACTTTGCTTTCTGCTTCTATGATTCTTAGGAAGTCCAGGTGGCTGATGGGATATCCCACGGCGTTTGGCCGTGTGTCTGGCCTGTGTCGCCTAACATCGTCTTCAGAGTTTATCCTGTTGTCATGTTAAAAGTTTACTTACGTTTTCAAGTCATTAATGTTTTATATGTGCATATGTCACATTCAGCTGGCCTCTGTAATAGATGCTTGTGTAGTTCCCCGCCCCATCCTGATTATTGTGAATAACACTACTGTGAGTATTTGCACAAATATCTCCCTGAGTCCTTATTCGTTGCTCTAGGCATGACCTCATAAGTGTACTGATACATCAGTATCTTCATTTTTAAAAATTAGAATCGAGAATAGTTTGTTCTGAAATTAGGGCTATGTTTGTTTGCTCATGAAGATACCCTAATAACCCTAAGAATTCACATCAAGTTAGTCCTCACTGTAGTCTGTGTAAGAATTTTAACAAATTCTCCATGAGTTCTATGATATTGAAACACAAGAGCCCCAAGACCTAAAAACAAACTTCCAGAGAAATTAACTGTTCATGTGATAGTCTGTAAGGAAGCTGTTAAAAATCAAAACATCAAAGGCCACTTAATAACAATTAAATATTTATTGTTTAGTGTTGTTTGAAAACCCTAAGTGTCGGTCAAATTTCATTTACAAATAGTTGGCTACTAGTCATGCATGACTTTACTCATCTCTCGAATGGGTCATTTTTCTTGTCCACACATGACTCTGTATATTTTTTTCTTCTTTTGGTGTGCATGAATCATTGTTAAAATCATGCTCAAGTCCAAGTAATTTACTAATAAGGGAAAACTAGAAGGAACTTAGAAGAAAGTTACAGTGAAACCAGAGAACTGGACGCGTTATTATCTGTAGGAAAAAAAGATGAAAGAAGATTAAAATCCTGAGGGCTGCAGTATGATCAGCTAAGTCTAGGATTTAGCATTCACACATGTTAAATAAGCTCTGGAATAAAACTTGCAATTGCTTGCCTCAGGCACAGTCTAGCACGACCATTACCATCCTTCCATCTGCAGTAAGGATGAAAAGCATCTCAGGAACAGCTGTCGATCAGGCTTCCTGGATTCTAGAGTCTAGATGCCTTAGATAAAAAACGTTTCTAGAAGGCTTGGCTCTAGGAAAATTGCAAAGTCATTGGACGTGGCTGTACTGTGTTCTCTTCCACAGTAGCTGGCCCAGTGAAGCAGGTGTCGTTTCACAGATGGTCCAGGTTTCTTAGGAATGAATTACACATGAAATAGTCCTTTGGTTATATCTGTCTCATTTGAAGTAAACTGTACCTTAATGAAGAAGAAGAAGAACTATCAGAACAAATGTCTTAACATGTGATCTATACCTGAAGTATTGCTTATTTCTAGATAATTTTATGACTTTGTCTCGTTTGATTGATCTCCTGAGAAGATGTGGAAAACTTGAGGATGTTCCGAGATTTTTCTTGATGGCTGAGAAACACAACACCAGAACAAAGTTGGAGCCAGGATTTCAGTACTGTAAAGGATTACATTTTTGGTAAATCTATTGGCAAATAAATCCTACATTATAATGATTTTCTCCCCTTGTTGGGCAGAAAGTAGAAAAGGCTTTTTATCATATTAAAAAAAACTGCACTTTGAAGTGTTTTAATTGCTTTATTTATGAATCATAATCTAGTATAAAATTTTGTAATTAGTGATTGAATTTTTTTCAATCAATAAGGTATACTGGAGAACCAAATGATGCCCTTCGACATTTTAATAAAGCTCGGAAAGACAGTGACTGGGGTCAGAATGCACTTTATAATATGATAGAAATCTGCCTGAATCCAGACAATGAAACTATTGGAGGTGAAGTGTTTGAAAACCTGAATGGAGACCTGGGGTGAGTAGCATTTTACACAGTTCTTTAGGAACCGTTTTTAAAACATACATCAGGAAAAATACGCAGGAAAGCACAAGAAAGTCACCTCCTAGCATAATGCTGAGGAAAAGATGGATTGAATATTGTATGAATATATATTTATACTTAATTTATAGAGAGAGACTAATGAATCTCCATCGCAGTGTGCTTGTTTGAATACTAGTAGCTTCCATAGACTCACAGATTTGAATCTTTGCTCCCCAGTTGGTAGACCTGTTTGGGAAGTGTCTTAGTCAGGGTTTCTATTCCTGGACAAAACATGACCAAGAAGCAAGTTGGGGAGGAAAGGGTTTATTCAGCTTACACTTCCACATTGCTGTTCATCACTAAAGGAAGTCAGGACTGGAACTCAAGCAGGTCAGGAAGCAGGAGCTGATGCAGAGGCCATGGAAGGATGTTCTTTACTGGCTTGCTTCCCCTGGCTTGCTCAGCCTGCTTTCTTATAGAACCCAAGACTACCAGCCCAGGGATGGTCCCACCCACAAGGGGCTCTTCCCCCTTGATCACGAATTGAGAAAATGCCCCACAACTGGATCTCATGGAGGCATTTCCCCAACTGAAGCTCCTTTCTCCGTGATAACTCCACAAGTGTCAAGTTGACACATAAAATCAACCAGTACAGGAAGGATTATAAGGTATGGCCTTGCTGGAGGAAGTTTGTCACTCAGGCCGAGCTTCGAGGTTTCAAAAGGGCTGGGAGAGTCCCAGAGCGCTCGCTCTCTCTCTCTCTCTCTCTCTCTCTCTCTCTCTCTCTCTCTCTCTCTCTCTCTCTCTCTCTCTCTCTCTCTCTCTCTCTCTCTCTCTCTCTCTCTCTCTCTGCCTGTGGTTGTGAAACAAGATGTGAGGTCTCAGCTTTCCTTTGCTGTGTCATCGCAGACTTTAACACTCTGAAAAACATAAGCCAAATTAAACAGCTTATATTTTAAGTTGTCCTGGCCATGGTGTGTTATCACAACAATAAAAAATAACTAAAACAATTAGGAATAAAATGTTTTCCATTTCCTAAATCATAATAAATGGATTACAAAGGCATTCCCCTAATTGCTCTGTCAAAAATAAAATAAATTGCAGAATCTGAAAACCATAATACAAACTATCCACATAATAGTAGCAATGGCTGACACTTGGGAGATGCCTCAGTAGACAGAGTGCTTGTCCCACAAGGATGAGTACTTGAGTTCAAATCTCCGAGCCTACATAAATGTTCTGTGGGCTTGGTCGTTGGTCTGTCACTCAGTAGCCAGAGACAGAGGATCTGCACAGCAAGGTGGCTTGGGAGACAGCTATATATGCAAACTCTGGGCATGAGAGAGCCTACCTTGATAAATATAGTAGAGTGATTGAGGAACGTTCCTGATGTCAGCCTTAGGCTTCCAATTGAGCACATGCAAAATGTACACATACACACATGCACAGCCACACACAGTGCAAAATCACACATGCAAAATGTACACATACACACATGCACAACCACACAAAACCAAAATGAAGAAAAGGATAAGAGTACCAACCTAATACAAAGCAGCTTCATGCCAGCCCTATGCTCTGTTCTTTTTGGTTTTTTGAGACAGGGTTTCTCTGTGTAGCCCTGGCTATCCTGGCATTCACTCTGTAGGCCAGGCTGGCCTCGAACTCAGAAATCTGCCTGCCTCTGCCTCCCAAGTGCTGGGATTAAAGGCCTGTGCCACCACTGGCGCTCTGTTCTTTATACATAACTCTCACTGGCTTTCTGCAACAGCACTGTGAAGTAAGCTCAGAGTCCCTTATCTGAGGTGATGACCAGAAACGATAGAACAAGGCACAGACAGAGTACTAGCAGACCCCACAGTTCTTCGGTGTTCATTGTGGGTTACTGCGGGAAAATGGGGACATCCCCTCAAGGTGTCTGCTGTTCCCCTCCCAGAAGAAGTGAGCATAGATCAAGACACAAAGGGTGTGAAACAGGCAGTGGCTGCCTTTCATCAGCATGTGATCCATTTTTAATGCAAGATGCTCCGAGGCCATTCAGTTGCCACACCACAATAGTGATCTGAAAGGGTGCTCATGCTCAGAGCTGCAGGAGGGCATACGCATGCAGTGCATAGCTGTCCGTGGATGGTGGGTGCAAGGAGTGGAGGGACATTGGAACAAGGAAGGACAAACTTCAAGACTGGATTAGTGAGACCAGTGAAACTCAAGTAGAGAAATGACCTGCGTGTTTTAGGAGGGTTAAGATAGTATACTACTGTATACCTTTGGGTACGTCAACTAAACAGTTGAAAATACAAACTAGAACTCGGGGGAGGAGTTGCTAGTACATGAGAGATTTGGGAGACACCTGAAAGAGTTGGATCTGTGTGAAGAGCCTCTTTGCAAGTTGTTATTTGTAACCGCAGGAAACAAATTAGAATTTGGGCATGCTAAGGCTAGGGGTCTCAAGGTCAAAAATGAAAATCAAATTATACAATATGGAAGCCAAAGCATACATACACACAAGTGGTGTGTAACGAGCAGTGGCTAACTTTCAGCAGAGAATATGGCAAGAGCAAAAGGTGTTTGCAGTAAGATTAAAGTCACTAGGACCTGAGCCAGATGACCCAGTGGTTAAGAGGAAAGGTCCTGAGATTGGCTCTTAGTACCCACATTGCTTGGCTCACAACTGTCTATAACTCTTGCTCCATGGGGGGCATCTATCACCTCTGGACTGTATTAATACACACACACACACCTCATATACATTAATAGAAATAATTGTTTAGAAAAAAGCTTCAAGCATAAGGAAGGGTGAGTGATTTTACTAATGCATGAGTAACTGCGCACGTGTGTGTGTGTGTGTGTGTGTGTGTGTGTGTGTGTGTGTGTGTCTGTGAGTCTGTGTCTGTGTATAATTTGCTATTAAATACTTGAATTGTTACTATGCCTGAAATTTGCTACCTTACATCGCATGTAGTTTCCTCTTTAAGTGTCTGGTGTAACAAGATGAAGGAAAGAGATTCTGTATGTTTGATAAACTTAGACTCAAATGGAAGTTTTCTCTTTGTGATCTTTGAGAAATTATTCTACTTTCTGACTCTCAGTCTTCCAAAATTAGAGTCAGCATCTACAGAAGAGACATGTACCGAAGGAGGTCAGAGCAGCTGGCCCTTTTCTTCTTGTCTCCTCTCTTGTCTGTTCTAAGCATTAAACACTATGGGACAGTATCATGATGCTCCTTTTCTTCTTTGTGGAGCTAGGGACTGAACCCAGGACAACACCTGTGCTAGCCTATGAAGAGACTATTTTTATTCTGGTTAGATAGTAGCTAACATTAACATGTTCACCTAGAGATATTGTCTACTTTTCCTTTTAAAGTGACTTGGGATTGAATGGTGTCTTACTGAGGACATACTGATTTTGGTTAAAATTCACTTGTACCACATCCTTGGTATTGGAAGAGTAAGAGCACTGATCCTCCCCGGGAAGTCTTTAATGAGTGATAAAAAGGTGCCACTGCCTTGAGGGACAGATACATACGGTTTATCCTTCCTGTCCACAGCTCATCCCCTGAGAAGCAGGAGTCTGTGCAGTTAGCAGTGAGGACGGCAGAAAAGCTCCTTAAGGAACTGAAGCCTCAGACTGTCCAGGGCCGCCTGCAACTCCGCATCATGGAAAACTGCTGCTTAATGGCCACCAAGCAGAAGTCCAGTGTGGAACAGGCTCTGAACACCTTCACCGAGATCGCAGCCTCCGAGGTCAGTGGTGGCCCTTTTTGGCTTTGTCTGCCTCATCCTGGTAAAACCAAGTGCTGTTTTGGATGACTGATTGGTTCCTGAACATGACCTAATAGCTCACGTAGTGAAAAGTAGATACCTACTTCTGTGTAACCTTCCATGGTGGGCCATCCATTTTGGTGTGTTATTGTGTGTTACTCTCTGAGGGAACATGGAAATATTCTACAGAAAAGAAATTCTTCAGAAGAACACAAGATAATTCTGAAGAGAAGAGCTTTGTGCTCTGGAGGCTTTTTATGCTGGAGGTGTGGAGGAGGCTAGCTTCCTGAAAGGAAGGCCTGGCTGCCCGCGCTACTCACCTTCTCACCCAGGTGTGCTCAGCATTGCTCCAGCTCAAGAATTAACTGGGATCGGGACTGGCAGTGTGGGACTCAGTCGTGCAAACAGTGGTTTCTCCTTAGCAACACTGAAATGACCTCCCAGAAGCTTTTTACCGCGGTTACTTTCTTTTCCTTTTCTGCTCCACTCAAATCCAGTCCCTCCCCGAGTGTTCACTTAAGCCTTCCTGTACACAACACTACTGAAAAGGGATAGTCCCAGTTAGTAATACCTACTTCTAACCACCATCACTGATCTTTTTTGCCCTTCTACTTACTGAGCAATGCTCGAGGTCACTGAAAACTCACAATATGTGCCTCTAAAAGGATATTAAAAGTGTCTCTACTTTGTTTGGCTTGGAGGTAACGGTGGTGGGTAAGCTACCACTCTGGCCATGCTCCCATTTCCCATTTTTCAGGACCCTAAGGAAGAGTAAACTGTCGGGGATTTGTATATAGCTGCCTTAGGTGGCAGCTTCAGCTCACTGTAAGCCACCAGGGGACGAAGCAGAGCCCTTCTGCAAACACTAAGAGGGTATTCTCAGAAGTATTGCCTCATACCCTGTAAGGTGGAATGGGGACAAAGGGAGAGATGCCTTGCAGGATTGCTACAACTCCTTTTTCAGAGAAACAATGTGATATTGTTAAGGTCATGTCTGGCTCAAAACTCAGGAAAAGATGTTTATGAAAACTCCATTAAATGAAGTGCTGATTTGTATAGATTTTTCTCATGAAAAATAATTTACAAAATATTAAAATAGTCTAAAGAACTCCTGTAATGCGATGTTAAATGATTGACTCAATAAAGGGAAAGAATTATCCTTTGGTAACATAAGACATTCAGTAAAGTAAATCACAGGGTTCTTTAGTAAATTTGTGTATTATAGGTCAGATCATAGTTTTTAGAAATATTGCTAGAGATTTTATAAGATGCTCTTACACAGCTTAAATTTCAGAACATTACTCTTAAGAGAATGTTTGTTAAGTTTATTGTCCCCATTTTAAAGATGAGCAGTCCACGTTCAGAGTCAGCAAAGGTGTCATCTTATGTACTTTTTAAATTAAGTTATTTATTTACTTTACATCTCAGCTTCCTCTCCTCTGTCTTACCCCTCTTCACCTACTTCCCACCCCCTCCTTCCTTTCTCCTCAGAAAAAGGCAGGCCACCCATGGATATCAACCAGCCTTGGCATATCAAGTTGCAATAAAACAAGCAAACATATATTCAAGATAATGCAGCCCTATTTTATTAAAAGAAAGAAATGATCCACAGGTTACTTGTGGGTGAGCAGGACAGGGCACTTAGCCATCCATCCTTTGAGCAGGAGCATGTTCTTCTGCTGAGCCTAGACAAGGCAGCCCAGTTTGGGGAAAGGTATCCAGAGGCAGGCAGTGTAGTCAGCCCCTGCTCCTGCTGTTAGGAGTCCTACATGAAGACCCAGCTGCACAACTGTTACATAAGTGTAGAGGGCCTAGCACATACATGCTCTCTGGTTGGCGGTTCAGATCCTCAGGGCCCCTATGGCCCAGGTTAGTTGATTCTGATGGTTTTCATTTGGTGTCCTTGACTCCTCTGGCTCTCTGAATCCTTCCTCCTGCTCTTCTACAGGATTCCCCAAGCTCCACCTAATGCTCGGCAGTGGGTCTCTGCATCTGTGTCCATCAGTTGCTGAGTGAAGTTTCTCTGAGGACAGTTATGCTAGGCACCTGTCTGCAAGTATAGCAGAGTATCATTAACAGTGTCAGGTGTGGACTCCCTCCCATGGCATGGGTCTCAAGCTCGGCCAGTCATTGCCTAGACCTTCCCTCAGCCTCTGCTCCATCTCTTATTCTTGCACATCTTGTAGGCAGGACAGATTTGGGGTCTAAGGTTTTGTGGTTCTGTTGGTGTCCCAGGTTCCTCCTGGACACCATTGGAAGTCATCCATTGACTTCCAATGACATTGGAAGTTACAGGAGGTGGCTGTTTCAAGCTCCATATCCCCCATTGCTAAGAGTCTTAGCTAGGGTCACCCTCATAGATTCCTGGAAGTTTCCACTGTGCTAGATTTCTAGATGCCCCCACCTATTCCATTTTTTTCACTCAGTACTCTCTCCCTCAGACCTCCCCCACCCTGATATCGCCTGTTCTCATGCCCAACCCCTCCACTCCTCAGTGCCCTCTCTCCACCCTCCCCCGGTTTCCCCTTCTCAATGAGATTCAAGTGTTTCCCTTAGGCCCTCCTTGTTACTTACCCTCTTTGAGACTGTGGATTTTACTTTTCATAAAGAAATATATATATATTGTTTCTGCGATGTGTTTTTTAAAAAGAAAAATGAGAATGTGACTCCTCAGAATTGGCATTCTATAACAGACTGATGTCAGCTACAGAAAGAAGAAAAATGGAATGTTCATGTAAGTCTAAAAATTTTAAGGATACAGTTTGCAGCTAGGTGTCAGAGCCACCAACTGCTGTGAGGTGGTATTGTATCATATAATTAGGAGTTATAGCTAGCAAATCCATTATTCCTACTGTATGTTTAAAAGAAATAAAAGCCAGTTACAGCTAACAGCATTGCAGCTCTTACCTAGAAAGCCTGAGCAGGGTTTTTCATGGAGATGCTTGTCTGTGCTGCTCAGACAATACCCTCAACGTGTTCACTAACCATGTCAGCCTAGTGATGATGATGGGTGAGCTGCAGTTCAGGAGCACTGTGTATGTGTTGCTTCTTTTTTCACATAACTCATAGCCTGAAGATATTCAATATGATGAATATTCATTAAGCAGCCAGCATCTATTCAGTATAGTGGGAATCAGTAAATAATGTATCCTTCCCTTCACTTTTCTCATAATCTTAAGAAAAAATGTAGTAAGTGTAGTGAACAAAATAGTTACTAAATCAAAGAAAATGCTTTATACTCTCCCCTGGACTTGCAAATGAAAGTACTATATATATAGGTGATGTTCTAAACCTTAGACTCAGACTCAGCGTGGTCAGTGAAGTACCCTAATAACCTCTGCACATGAGTGGAACAGTCAAAGCAGGTAGGACAGCGCAGCACAGGCCTAGTACACCTGCCATGCACTGCTTCCTCCATGTCTTCCCGTCACATTCCCGTGAGTGACGGAGACTCTGAGGAGATTGGGAGACTGTTGAAAGGAAGCTGGGATTCTAGAAACAGGTGTGATTCAAAATCTAGGGAAATCCACATTTTTACAAATAAGTGAGCAAAGTGTCTCAGAGAGTAAAGGGGAAATACAAATCCGTAAAGGCAGAGAGACATGTCTAATACAAAACACTGTGTCACCCCCGACTGTGCCGGGGGGCATGGAGGAGGATGGTGCATGCTAACTAGTCCCATGCTCCTATTCCCGCTTAATCTTCTGGCACCTCTTGAACCATAAACAGAAATCAGAAGGGCCCTTTATTGGCCACATCTGACGCTGTCCTCTGTGGCGACTGAGATAAAAGAACTGTGCTTCCTAGGCTGTACCAGGAAAGTGCAGAGTCCACATTGAAGCTCCTGAGGGCCTGATGGTCTGGTGCTGAGATTGAAACTCTGTTCTCAGGTTCAGAGAATTTTCACTTCTGGAGATTCGGGAGATGGCTCTGTTGGTAAAGTGCTTGTCAAACAAGCATGAGCTCAGATTCCCCAATACCCACATAAAACGTCAGAAGCAGAGATGCTCTTGGGAGGCTGAAGCAGCCAGATCCCTGGAATTATTGACCAGCCAGTCTTAGCTTATTTACTGCACTCCATGTTCAGTAGTGACCCAGACTCAGAAAATAAGATCTGGAAACTGACTGAGAAAGAAACCTGGCATCAGCCTTTGAATTCCATTCACACAGACAGATAGACAGATGTACACAAAGACAGACACACACACACATGAAAATATTCACTTATCAAGCTATGAAGAGCTGGTTCATCCTAATTATACTGCAGACTGTAAAATCAAAGACTTATTTTAACTCTCCCACTTGGACATCTTTGTTCCTGTGACTATACAGGACTCATCTCTTCTGAGATCCTTCTAGGACCAGTTGACAGATACATGATGGGCCACCATGATCTGCCATCCCCTATCCCAGTGGGTACCCTGTGAGTAGGGTGAGGTTTTATAATTTATCACAGCCCAGTTATCTCTTCAAAAATTACTACAACTTGATTGGATTTGGTAATCAAATAAAACTCCCTTGCTATCCCTCCTTATCTGTGTAAACAAACTATATTTTGAAAATAAAATGAGAAGCCGAGTTGGTTCACATTTTTAATCCCAGCATTAGGGAGTCAAGGGCAGGTGGATCTCTGAGTTCAAGGCCAGCCTGGTCTGCATAGTGAGTTCCAGGACAGCCAGGGCTATGTAGAGATCTTGTCTCAAAAAGATGATGATGATGATGATGATGATGATGATGATGACGACGATGACGACAATGATGATGATGATGGAGGGGGAGGAGGAAGAGGGAAGAAGAGGGAAGAAGAGGAAAGAAAGGAAGGAAGGAAGGAAAAAGGGAAGGGAAGGGAAGGGAAGGGAAGGGAAG
>NC_034592.1:52361991-52400112 GCF_900095145.1 Mus pahari | reverse complement strand
AAGGGAAGGGAAGGGAAGGGAAGGGAAGGGAAGGGAAGGGAAGGGAAGGGAAGGGAGATGACCGTTTCATATTCCTTTCTGGATATTTGCCATTATTTGCTTAAATTACAGACAGCCAGTGTTATAGCCACAGCATTGCAATTTCTTATCATACTTCTGATTCAAGACTTTAAGCTTAGAGGTCCTCCTCCGGAAACTGTTCTAATCCCTCTGCAAAGCTTAGGCAGGAACTAGCACGCTGTTGCTTAAGTCCGTTCTCTTGGCCACCATTGTATGCCAGTTCTGACTAACCTCTTAGCTTTACAGAAGACGGACTTTCAGGGGCTTTTACTCTGTCTAAGGGTACATCGTGCTGTATAGACCCTATCAGGAGACCGCAGACTCTGCATCTAAAGTCTTCAAGCCATGAGTGTGCATGAACTGTGCAGGTGATTTAAGACATACCCTATTTATGACACTTCATTGGCCAAACTTCACTGGCAAAAGAGGTTTCGTTTCTTTTAGTTTGCTTGTTTGTTTGTTTGTTTGTTTGTTTGTTTGTTTTTAATGAAAGTGGGGAAAGATAGCGGTAAGGTAGATTAGGAAGTGATTGTGTTACTCATGTTTAACAAATGAGAAGAACCTCAGAAGCAAAACTGTAAATCTAAAAGAGAAACCGCTCAGGAAGCATTGCAGTGAAGTCAGAGTTCATTCCTTCTGTTATGTACAAAACTGCACCAGTCCATCAGCCCCATAACAGATGAAGTGCCACTCATGGTGGGGCCTATGCTTTAGCGTCTGCATAGTTTGTGAATTTGTTTGGGCCACATCTTTACTGGTTTCCTCATAGTGACTTAAGATGACTTGCGGTGTGAAACAGTAACAGTCACGTTTACCCAGCACAGATCCAGAGAGAAGGCACAGGTGGGCATTTGCTGCTTCCCCGGTGATGCATCTTGTGGTCTAAAGTTTCGTTTTCCCACAGAAGGATCATATCCCAGCTCTCTTGGGAATGGCAACAGCTTATATGATCTTGAAACAGACTCCAAAAGCCAGAAACCAGCTGAAGCGGATTGCAAAAATGCCTTGGAATCCTATTGAAGCCGAGGATCTGGAGAAGAGCTGGCTGCTGCTTGCTGATATTTATATTCAGTCAGCAAAATATGACATGGCAGAGGAATTACTAAAGCGGTGTCTCTGCCATAACCGGGTAGGTTACTGGGAAATAGCGGTTCACTGTTCTGCGTAAGCTTCCCATAGCAGAGCATTGGGTGCGTGTCTTGAATTTTAAATGTTTAAAATCATAATCAGGAAATGAATACTAATGATAAAAAGAAGAAGCTGTGTTCCCTTGAAGGAAGCGAGAAGATAGATTTGTGCAGCTTCACGTCTCAGCTGGCAATGCCCTGCTTACAGGAAGCACTTTCGGAATGTCAAGCATCCGACATGATTACCTAGCTCATCCCAGAACTAATGAAAATTGCAGAATATTAATTGTGGTCGTCTGTCCCTCCCCTTAAGAAGTGTTCTTGATGAACTTACTGCAGCTGCATGTCATTTCCACATTATTAGACCAGTATGCATAATATATATGGAGGCTTCTAATTCAATTTAATGAAAGTCCTTATCTTTAGGTAAAAATGGAAAATCTTCAATTCTGTACAGTGTGAACCCTATTTGCTTATGTTGTTTAGACACACAAAGAAGATAATGTATTATGAATGTTTTTTTAAATATAGGTGTAAATTAGTGTTTGCTGAGAAATAATTACATTTGACTTAGAAAGTCGAGGCTATTTGTAGACACAGATTCATACCAATTAGCTAAAAATGCTAATCACAGTAAATCTGTTTTTTGTTCTCTCTAGGCAAATTATATTATAACATGAATCATTTACTTCTTAAGGAGGAATTATTATTACCTAGTAGTATTAAGATAATCTTAGGAACGAAAAACCTAGAATGTGTGCCCATTATCAATTGGTAGACAGCTTTAAATGACCAGTTTCATCAGTTTAAACCTAAATTGGCCTTGAAGACAAAATACTTATTGATAAGCTTTAAAATCTAAACTACTGTGTAGTTGAACACTATATGCCTAGTCTGATATTAATCAACCTTGAATAGGAATCAAGGCCTTGACATGGATAGAATCCCGGCTCTCATCAACACTGACCACATAGTAATACCTTGTGACATTAAACTTAGTTGCTCCTTCAGACCCTTCATTCAGCCCTGTTGCTTTGGCATATCTATTTGAAAGAATGAGAGGCTCAGGAATCAAAGTTTAGAAACCTTGAATTATATAATTTTAGAGGGAAATCACTGATATTTGGACCAAGAAAGCATAAAACGACACTAGAGCATCTTGCCATACCAGATGGCAAAAAAGCTATCAAATACAGTAAGCGTCATGCCAGGCACTCCAGAGCCGCCTGGAAGACAGTCCAACAGCAGAGTTGGGACGCCAAGTACCAAAAGGAGTGAGAACTGCAATAGATTAAAACACATCCAATATGTTAAATACATGACTACATAAAAATACAAAAAAGAAAATAGAATTAGTCAACTGCAGTATGCTAATATACTGAGTGTTTCTGTCAGACAATGGAGAAGAATTCAGCACTTACCCTGGGTTTTCTGTATAAACTACACTTGTAAGTAGCCAATTATTTGATAAGATATCTCAGTGTATAGACTGTTCAAAATAATAATCAATGATAAGTATCACTGTGTTTCAACATAGATGAGTTTATGAATGGGCAGAATATTACAGGGGAGAGAATCAAACATGCTGTGCTTTGTTATAGAAGAACACAACGTCTATGACAGAGACAGAGGTTAATGAGAGGAAAAAAACACAATCACAGTGATTACAACAGTGTACTATATTTTCAATCAGGTGAAATGAAAAAAAAGTAATATCAAAACATTAAGACTTTACTGTGCTGAGCTATGGGATATTGGATTGGGGGCTTTCCCAGGGTCACATTTTTGTCTATGATTTAATGGAAAATGGTTTTAGTGAAAATACTTACTGATGAAATTTCTTAGAATAAGGAAGACTGTTACAATAAATACTGTTGGTATATAAAGAAAATATTCAGACTGAGCCCCTAAAACAGTGGTTTTTAACCTGTGGGCCATGACCCTTTCACAGGGTTCGTCTAAGACCATGCCGAATATCAGGTATTTACATCACAATTCAGAGCAGTAACAAAATTACAGTCAGAAAACAATTTTACGGTTGAGGGTCATCACAACATGAGGAACTGTATAAAAGGGTCGCAGCATTGGGAAGGTTGAGAACCAGTGCAAAAAACAGGAAACATCAATAATATTGGAAACCCCACAAAAAAACGCAGCCAAGGAAATCTGTGTAGAGAGAAATACTGTTGTAAAGATTCTTTATACTTTTTTAATCAAGATAATAGAGACAGAAGAAAAATTCTCCAGATGAAAACAGACTTGAGCTATTCCAAACCACTCACAATCTGTGACATGGATTGGATTCTCAGTCTAAAACCTTCTTTAAAAATAAATTATATTTCAAACATGACAGTCTCTAAATATATGGGTGAAGTTGGTATATTTTAGGTGCCAGGAGTTTGGCTTATACTTAAGGAAGTCTTTATCTTTTAGAATAGCATTCTAGCATATATATGGTTAAAATTATGCAGTACCTGGGTTATTTTTCTTGGTAGTATGGAAGTGTAAATGTGGGGCAGGATCTGAGTTAATGGTTAATTTTTTCAAGAAAGTTATGTGTTCATTATACTCTTAAGTCTAAATATGTGTTTAAATTAGTCACAATAAACTGGATACCTGTCTGTGAGTAAAATGCCCATACCATTGCATGTGTTCCTGGTACTGTAAAAGTTCTGCTTCTGAAAGGTATGGGCTGGCTCTTGGCATAAAAACCATTCAGTGTGTCCTTTCCATCCTTCGGTGGTACCCTCGGGTTGGAGTGCCATTCCCTTATACACCATGTAGAGAGGTTAATATGACTGCTGTGCATGCTATATACGTCCCGTAAAATTTTACTGGTATGGAGCTTAATCTGTTTCTATCCTCCATTTCCCCCTCAGTCCTGCTGCAAAGCTTATGAATATATGGGGTACATTATGGAGAAAGAGCAAGCATACACAGATGCGGCCTTCAACTATGAGATGGCATGGAAACATAGCAACCAGACAAATCCTGCAGTGGGTGAGTTCAGTAGACTGGACCCAGTGTCTTCACAAAAAATAGTATATCATTTGTAAATATTATTTGAAATGCACTTTTAGGGCAATACCTACTGCAACCCGACCTCTATTGCCAATGCTTTATCCTCATCATGAGTTATTACCTGACCACTAGGTTCATTCTGTGTCTCTTTTTTCTTCTCCCTTCACCCTTCTATTTGGAAAATGGTAATGCTGTGGACAAAAAGTATCCCGTTGTCAAATATATTATGCAAAGGTTACATTACATCATCACCTAAGGTTCTTTTACTGAGAACCTTCTAAAGCCTTTTAACACTTGAGTAAGGTTTTGGGTGTGTTATCTTTCTCCTGAGCATCTATCAACGGAATGAGTTGTGTGTGTAGACTCTTGTTTGGGAGTATGAGTCTACAGTGTCTGTGCAGTTGAGTGGCATCAGCAGTGGGCTCAGTGACTAACCTCAGCCTCCTGCCGGTAGGGCTCCTCCCAGTGAGCTAAGTCTGACTCGCTGAAGTCTGGGTCAGTTCTGTGACGCCATCTCTACTCCCCTCCCTCTCACAGAGGCTGGTCCTTGAGTGGGAACTTCCTCCTGAGGTGAAAGTATTTCCTGTGCTCTCTCAGAGGGCTGTCATCTTTCCCTGCTTGACACTGTCCCTTGACACCACTAAACAGGTTCACCAACTCTCCCTTTAAGTGTAGGTGAGGTTTTTTTACAGTTGAGAGAGATGCAGAGTTTCCGTGGCCACAAAGCATGAGAAATTGCTTTGCTCTCTCAATCCCTTCTGAACTGTTCTACTGCATGTGAGTGTGTTTATAAGTATGGCTCCTGTGAGTATAAAGGTGTTGGTGTTTTTATTAGATTAGGTGATTTCAAGCTATAACTTAACCTAAGGTGGCAGCAGTCTTTACCAGCTATGTCACAATGTTTGGCTGCAGCCACAGTCCTCCTCACACTCTGTGCCATCTGTCCTGCTGGCCCCTGACTTGGGTTTCTTTAGGATCTGTTAAATTGATAGATTGGGAAAAGTACAGGAACTAATGATTGTTTATAAATTTTCATTTACATATTCATATTATATATCATATGAGATAGTCTCCTTGTAAAATTGAAATGTATTAAATACCCAGAAAATATAAATAATTTTGATAATTTATTCTTTCAGAGTAATATGTTTCAAAGTTATTGATATACTCTGTTCCTTAGAAAGCTTCAGAAAACACAGAGACTCCAACTCACCAGCTTTTCCCTTATTCTAGTTTATAAGTGATCTTGGCAGCTCTCCCGGAGTTCCTTTCCTAGGTGTTCCTCTGACATTTTCAATCATTTAGTTTGTCCCTGATGATTGTCACTATATCCACTATTCCAGTCTGGCTGGCCAAATTAACCTTACACTTTCACTTGTCAAGAACTCCTCAGAATCCACACACAATTTCCATAGAATTCCAAATGGGGTGCTGTCACTGCAAATGGCCCCAAATAGCTATGCTACTGTGAGTGAATATGTGTGTGTGCGTGAGTATGTGTGTGTGTGTGTGTGTGTGTGTGTGTGTATGTGTATACAATATATATGTGTGTATATACATACATATGTGTGTGTATATATATATACATAATGTGTGTGTAGTGTGTGTATGTATGTATATGTATATATGTAGTTATAGTTATATTCCTTGTATAAATATTCACAAGAACACATTTCAAGTGAAAAACACATTTTAAACACATTTATACTAAGGTAAGGATGAACACTAACCCAAGGCTATGTGTTCGAATCACTGTGGACTTCTATCTTTTTAAATGAATAGCTTCTCCCTCTCAGATATAGCATTGCTGGAAATCAGAATGTGAAAATAGGAGGCCACTAGGAACCAAGAGTGTGTGAGGAGAGGACCTCCTCTCACCTACGCTCGGGATACATGGTAGTCACTAGACGTCTAGACTCACTTCCTCTTGTCTGCTGGTGAGATTTGCCCTTTTCAGTGAGCTAAAGAACCCACACTTGGGGAGCAGCAGTGCTCCCACCCAGAATCTACTCACTGGGGTCCTTTTCTCCAGCTCTGCTCCATTCTGTTTGCTCATCTTAATTTCTCTTTGCTTTCTCCTGCTGTGTCTCTTTTCTCTGTATTGTTTGACCAACAGTTTGCTTTAGAACTTCTCTAATGAGTCAACAAAAGAGGAAGAAAGAAACACGTATCAGATTTTTTTTTTTTTTTTGTCTCAACAGGATACAAATTGGCATTTAATTACCTAAAAGCAAAACGATATGTGGATGCAATTGACGTATGTCACCAGGTAAATTTCTTAAAATAGTACAAGTGGAGGCTGGAGAGATGGCTCAGCCCTTAAAGGCTAAGGCTCATAACCAAAAGTACAAATGCACAATTTCCTTTTACTCTCAAATGTCACTGAACAGTAAGAAATAGAAGATGTGGTCGTTTAGCTAAGTAGTTTATTAAATAAATTATGGAGAAATTATTAGTGTTCAGTTAAAATTTAAAAATGTCTATTTAAAGCAAGGATATGTTTATAATTAGGGTTCAAATAGTAAAGTGTTTGTGTCAGTTTAAAGAGATAGGCTGGTAGGAAAAACCGTTTAAACAGAACCCAGTTTGGATGGTATCTGAAGGCCTGGAGAGATGGTTCCACCGTCAGGAGCCTCTGCTGCTCCTGCAGAGAACCCAGGTTTAGTTGCCAATGCCCGTGCACAGCTCTCAACCATCTGTAACTCCAGCTCCAGGGCCTCCACCATCCTTCTCTGCTCTCTACAGGCACCAGGGACACATTTGAAGATAGCATTCGATTTCCCAGGTCATTGTATTAAGTGGGATTTTTGGGATTATATATAAGTCTATCTATTGAAGAACTTTTTATTTATAAATTATAGCTAAAAATACTCCATAATTTAGGAAGTATTTCTGCATTTCACTAAAACCCTACAATTAAAATGACATCTTTAACATCCTTCCAGCTTTAGAATTTCTGTAGCTCTTTGTATGTGCCATGTCCCAGTGGTGCTCTGTGTGAGGAGGGCCTTACCATTTTTCACAGCTCTTACTTGAGATATTTGTGTCCCAGTGTTATTGTGGTAAATGCCTGGCTAGGGGATTGCTATTGACTGCTTACTTCTGTGAGGCAGCGTTTCAAACTAAGGTAAGGATGAACACTAACCCAAGGCTATGTGTTCGAATCACTTGTGGACTTCTTTTTAAATGAATAGTTTTTCCCTCTCAGACATAGCATTGCTGGAAATCCAAATGTTCCAAAATCAGTCCAGATAAATCTGATGCATGCTCTCGGTTAGTACCACTCTCCCAGAGAGAGACATGACAAGATGCTAAGTTACAGAAGTATTATAAGTTGTCTTCTAAGTCACCTGTTAAGGAAACTTGTATGAGATGTTTCCATGGGTGGTTCCACATTCTGTGACTCTTATCTGTTCATCTCAATGAGTCACCACTCATGTGATGATTATCACCTTTGACGGGTGTGACAGTTACAGTGTGAAGACAGTGAATGAACTCTTGGCCATAATGCACAGTTAGATTCAGAGTCCCTTGTTCTCAACAGTTCCTTACAAGGTAGTTTGGTTTTGTTTCCCCAGGTTCTTGAAGCACATCCAACTTACCCCAAAATCAGAAAGGATATACTTGATAAGGCACGTGCATCTTTAAGACCTTGAAAATGATTGTTTTTACTGAAGTGTTGGGCAAGAGATGACAGGGGTCCCTCGGCTTTCACAGCCTTTGCAGTTCACACAGGCTCCAGCTGACAGTGTGACAGGAGTGTGTCCTGCCTTCTCCAGCAGAGGCTGCTGCTGTCCATGGACAACACTGGCTATGGCATCCTTGGTGGAGTGACTGAGAGCTCCCTTTCCCCCTTCCATTAGGCACAAATGGTAGTTCTGTGATAAAGCCTAACTCGTTTCTACAGAGGATATTTTTGTTAAAGTCTAGGTGATATATCTTTTCTGAAGAGTATTAGATTTTCCAACAATTCTATTTAAAGTACTGTTATCTGTTAATTTTTATTATAGTTTGTGGTATAATCTCATGTAATTTATGAAAAAAGAATAAATATTTTAAATGTATATTTTAATAAAGATTTTTGTGAATATCTGGTTTATATTTTTTTCAGAACTCAAAAGATACAGGGCAGTCTGCAGTGTTATGTAATAATATTGAAGGAAATGACATTTATTAGAAAAATCTTCCCTGGAAATGTTTAAAAGTTTGTGTTTGCCTCTCTTTGTTATGTTCCTGCGTCCTACTACTCTCAAAGCAAGTGTGACCTTAAGAAATGGTCTTACTCTGAAACCAGGTTAAATAGGTAAACCCTTACAGCAGTATTTAACCAGGAGCCACAGAGTGAGCTTAATGTGCCCCAGACAGTGGTCTGGTGAAGAAGGGTGACTTGGGGTGAATGGGGTGGGTGGAGGGCAGGTGCCCTGGCAAATAGCACTCTCTGGTAGCCGGCTTCTGCTTTTTTATACCAAATTACCCTAATCTTCTCAACGTTAGTCCTTAGCATTCTTCTTGGATGTCTTATCTACATCTTAAGTTCTTTCAAAATACAATAGTCTTCAGTTTTATTTTTACTTGCAATAAAATATTTTTAATAATTTGTTTTTCTTTCAAATAGATTACGTTGGGGATCGTATCTCCATGATTTTAGTGTCCTTTTATTTCCAATTATATGCTATAAAATTCTAATCATTCATCACCAAAATTGCATTTATAGTATTTCATAAATACTTGGATAATAACTTAGGAACTATTTAGTAGCTAATAAAAATACTTTTACTATCGTACAGCATTTGTTCATCACAAGCCTAGGAAAACGTATTATTCCTTTAGATTCCAAACTGTCCAATCCCTAGGTGAAGAGCTGTAGGCCTTTAACAACTGCTAGAAGAGACACAATTATTCTTCCCTCAGTGTGATACTCCTAATTAGCTATTCTCCACCACCACCACCCCCCACTTCCAAAGCCTGTCTATTCCTTTCATAACAAAGAATGAACATGTGCACATGGTGATTTGAATGAGAATGCCCCATTATAGGATTGTATATTTCAACACTTTGTCCCCAGTTGGTAGTGTTGTTTGGGAACATTAGGAAGCCTTTAGGTCCACCCTCGATGGAGGGAGCACATCACTGAGGGTGGGATTTCAGGTTTACTGTACTCAGGTGGCTTATTCGTTTTATTGAGTGTAGAGAAGCCATTGTCATGTCCACGCTTAGTTTAATGTAGCTATCCTACATCCTGGCTCTGGCCACGCTATCTACAACATTGACAGTCCCAGAATTTTTTCTTGTCTGAGAGTTGGTTTTTGTGACATATACCTCAGTCAGAAATATACAAAGTCTGGAGCCCAGACCAGGTAGTTACAACCCCAGACTGCAGCTTCAATAACCACCTTGCACTCACTGGAAGGTCACTCCTGCCTGCCTGCCGGTTGGAGGAGAGTCAGAGAAGCTGGCTGAAGAAGCTCCTGTGGAGCCTGGATCTGTTTCAATACCCTCAGTTCGGGGAAGGAAGTGATCGGAAGTGTGATCTGCTTCAACTCTAACAGTTCTTGTGTGAGAAGTGGGGGGACCCTGGCGAAATAAAGTGTCTTCTGTAACCCAGCACAACCCCAGGGCGGGCTTCCTGTAGGCTGGGTGGAGCAATCAAGGTTGAACTTTAGGACCTGAGAAGAGAGGAATTTTCAAACAAGGTCACGTGGCTCTCTTGGTGCTGTTTGAGATTGTTGGGTTTCACACATGGGCCGAGGGGCCGGCCGAGGTGCATATTTAACATACCAAAGTGGACCTGACCTCCAGGTTCTCCCAGCATCCCTCAATCCCTACCTGTTATGTCTGGCATAGCCAGCTTTCTACCATGAATTTTCTAGCCCAGTGGGTGGGCTTTCCCTCCCCCCAGAAGCTCCTCCCTATATGGTCCAGATGTTATAGTCCCCCTCCCTTCTCTCTGCTTCTGCATTTTCTCCCTCCCTGAATGTGCACATTCTTTCTTCCCTCCCCATAGAGACTTCTCTGGCTTCCTTGGTTCCAGTGAACTGACTGGAGAGCAGCCTCCCAATAAATCCAACTTTATAGAATCTAATCTGGCTTGAAATGACTTATTTCACCAGCGGAGAATAACTTACCAGAACTCTTTATAAAAAATGTATGGGAAGGAAAATGCTGCGCTCATGCACTTCTGGTTGAAAATATGCAGGACAAATGAGAGTCTGTCCCCTGATCATCTGTCCTGTTTAGAGAAGCACCATTGTGAATACTCTGGGATGGAGGTGAGGGGGTAGCATTGCTCCTCCTTGCCCCCTTCTGGTGTTACTGAACTGAAACTGTCCACTTGAAAAAAAATATGGCCAACTATGGTCACATCTATCTAATGATGGACTGTTATGCAATTAACTATTGTCAAACTCAGTAAATATTTTCCAAAGATACTTAATTGTCAAAATTTTAAAAGCTGGAAAAATATAATTAAGGTTATATACTTGCCAAAAAATATAGACCTATATATAACAATCACCACGTACACACAAAACTGAATGTATATTACCCAATTGCTACCTGAATTATAATTTTTTTCTTTGCCATGATGAAAGTTAACTATAATAAACATTTTATACTAAGAATAGGACATTTAAATTTAAAAGTTAATTAAAATTTTAGAGGGCAACCTTTCCAAACTTCCTTTTCACTATTTAAAGATCTTTTCTTTAAAAGCTGACCCTCAATTCTTAAATTTTTCTAATTGTTCCTAGAAAATATATTCTAATCCGCTTTGATTGACAGAGATCCAGAATGAGAAGAGAGAAAAAAAGACTTCCTGAAAATGCCCATGAGTGTGAAAACAACTGAATAACGGAACACAAAGAACACGTCACCCTAAGGGGCCCAGAACACAGCTTTGGGAGGACAGACCTGTGAGCAGGCCAGCTGCCTGCACTTTGGGCTTTTGGGTAGTAATGGGGTTTTAATAATGATCTTCCCACATGAAATGAACGCAGAATGTCATTCAAGGTTACTATACCAGGTATAAATAGTCTTATATGTCACCACTCCTTGGAGGAGAAGAAGGAGAAGGAGGAGGAGACCCCTTTCAAGTTTGGATAAACCTTCCTTGAAGATTAGTGACACACTAAGAATGCAAGGTGAGGAGACATAATAGGAATATATTTAGATATGAGGACAGAGGAAGGACAAGGTAGACGTTTTTATTTGCCTGATTACTTTTTAAGATAGATGCATTTGGTATATTGAAATATTTGGGGGGAAAGTCAGAAAAAAAATGTAGGCACAAGAAATAACAGATGGAGAAATATAAGGAGGAAAACTGGGGCCCTGGAACTTTAGAAGAATGATTGAGGGATGGGTGCACAGTTCCTGTAAAGGAAACGGAGAAACAGAATTTCAGAAGGCACCGGAACATACAAAGGTGGCTGGAGGAACCCTCATGTTAATGGGCTTCCACTGTATGAAAGCCTTTGACCAAGGGCTGCCCCTTATCCTACAGAAACATGGCGTCTTGGCCTCCTTTGGCTCAGACTTGAGGAATTCTTCATTTATTTCCTTGTTCCTGGTTGTGGTTGCTGGAAGTCGGCCCTGGGGACTTGAGGTGGGGAGTGGGAGGGTGTGGCACTGTGACGTAATAAATCACATATAAATCTTAGGAGCAAAAATGTGCCACCTACCTCCTAATACTTTTATTCAGAACCAGATGTTCTTTTAAAGAAATGCTTCACGCAACGATCTGCCTTCCCGAGCTGGCTCATCAGCGCATCTGGCACGGTGCCTGTGAATGTAATCTGAGCCCATAAATGAGAAAAGCTGAGTAACCAGAGGATCGCTGAGAGCCGCCTCCTGAGGGGGACAGCCTCAGGAGAGAAGGCAGTCTTTAAGTCAATCCATTTTCACATAGTGTTATTTTTATCATCTTAAAAGAAAAAAAAAAGAAATTTTGGCAATCTTAAACTGTTTTTAAGAAAGCAGGGATATTTTGAGAAAGTAATTACTACTTCCGTTTCTGCCCAAGGCAGCCTAGTTGTATTTTTAACGTGGGAAGTGATGTAAGAGCCTGAGAAAACACTTTGCTGCAGGACCCGGTGCTATGGCGTAACAGGCGGCATCACATTCAGATTCAGCACACACTGAAAGGCTCGCTCAGCTTATCTGCTTGCAAGAAAACTGATGAGCCAAAATCATTGAAATCAACTGATTCAATATGTGAAAACTGGTAACTGTTTATTGAAAACTTCTGTTCACTTCCCACCAGGACCAAAATCACAAAGTTCACAAAGTACAGAAGGTACTTTGATACAAGAATCACAGAGGAGAGGAATGTGTGTGTGTGTGTGTGTGTGTGTGTATTTGGGTGGGGGGAGAGTGTTCCCTACTTTCCAGCATGAGGAGATTCAATATCTAATTACCCTGCCCACCCCACCCCCCACCCCCAGCCTTGGAATCCAAGCATCTCCATGCTGTGGCATTTAAACAAAACTGAAAAGACATGATTCCCTCTACTGAAGTTGGTATCTGAAATTAAAAATCCAAGGCAGGAGAAGAAACAGCAAGCTCAGCAGGTTGAAAGCATTTTCTACCAAACCTGATGGCCTGAGTTTGATCCTTAGAACCAACAGGAGAGACATGATTCCACAAGTCCTCTGTTTTCCACACACTCATAGAAAAACTCTTATACACGCACATAGAAAACAAATAAATAAATGTAAGTATAATTGAAATTTGGATAAAAAAAATTATTTTTTGACCCCAGAGTGTGGTACTGTGTCATTTCTACAGTTAGTAAACATGTGTTCATGCAAGAACACACAGACATGGATCACGCAGGTGTACTTTGCATGTATACATGCATATTTTAGGAATCGCAAAACTCACATCAATTCCAACTCATTCAACAGAGCTCTTTCCTCCAGAATTATTTACAGGAGGCTTCACACTGAAATCCCAATCGCAACACATTTATTTCTCATTAATCCAACTAAGGTTCAGAATTGCCCCACCCAAATAACCATGACAAACAAACCCACTGAGCCCATTTGTTACAGTCCTCCCTGCCTACGCCCGCGTGCACACACACACTACCAACTTTGATTTTCAGTCCTGGTAAATGCAAATGTATTTTAAAATGTCCCCATAACCGTATCCTAGCAGCACAAAGCATTCAAAAAGTCGCACTGAAGAAATCTCTTGCTGATAAGAGTATACGCTGTGCTCCATAGAGCAGCTTTGCCCTCTCCTTGTGTTTCTCTCCTTGCAAAATGAATTCCATCTTTTCCCATGCCAGCCGTGTCATACTAACGATGTAGTGACAGAAAGGTGAACAGGAGACTCTGGAGCTTTAAGCAAAGCACCATGGGGTGAAGAATGAGTTGAGCATTTTTGTTAAAAACAGCGTAGAGAAACGACGTTATTAGAAACTGATTTATCTTCCCATGGACCCTAAGTATTTTCAGATTCTGCTGTGATGTTCTACGTGGCAGCTATAAATATCTACAAAAGAACTCTGGGGGAAATGTTGTCTTCCTATATTATTAAAACTATGAATTTCTGACCCATAGCAGCCAACACTACCTTCCCGATCCTTTCAGACTGCTGCCTAGCTCATTGAGTGAATCTTGGTCTTTCCTTGAAAAGGATTTATTTCCCCTATTCTTTATTTTGTATTTACATTTTATATCTACTTTCTTGAGTCCTGCAGGCTCATAAAAATGGTTTTGAATAGCATAGCGGCAGAGATGATGGGGAGGTCAGCTATGTTAATTTCAAAGTGCCCCAGACTTCGGTGTGAGGTTGCCTAGCAACCCATCTCTCAGGCCTCCTTTGTGGATGAGAGAAGAGAAAGCAATTCTTCTGTATACTCTCAAGCTGAGACGGCTTTATAAAGTGAAAAATCCTTTGCAGAGGGTCCAGCATAACCCCTGTTTCTCTTCTCCTGCCCACTCTGTGCACTTCACACATGATGAGAGAAAGACCCCATCCTTTGATGCTTCAGATCGGATACAGACATAAAATAAACCTAGGTGCGACATGGTCAAACGGCACAAGTGACCTGTTTCCTCACATTAGATTGAGATACATTAATTAAACTACTCAGCTTCCCCTTTCTTTCATATAAAAGCATACTTTCCCCCAACAAGTTCTTAAAGCCAGTAATGTTAAATGAAACAGCAACAGCCCGCTGCGCATCGGTTACCATGGCGACCCGAGCCCGTGGCGGTGTTTTTCTCCTTAGGCACAGAATGGCTGAAGTATGTTCAACCAGGGGACCCAAGCAACATGCTGACTAGAAATCAGCATCTAGGAGGAACCTGCCCTGTTCCCTCTTATCCACACGAAGTAAAATAAAATAAAATAAAATAAAATAAAATAAAATAAAATAATGAAACCTTCTGCTCTTTCCTCAACTGAGAATCGAACTTCAGTGGGTGGCAGAAACACCCTGTCGAAGGCATATAGGAGACTAGGAAAGCTAAAGACTAGTAAAACCTACACCAATGGCTGAGAGATGGAGATGAGATGCGCTGCCTTTTCAAACAGCACTAAAAGTACAAAATGAAAGGGGGCAGCTGGAGACTCAACATCGTAAAAAAATACTTATGTACGACTCTTAAAATCATTTATAATCTACTCTCTATTTTCTGAGCAGACAGCACTACAAGGGAGGGAGCAAATCTTGGTTCAGATCAATGTAGCTTTACTAGACAGTCTTTCTGACTTAGAACAGTGTGGGGCCCACTGCTCAGTACTAGTCTGACCCACCTCTAATCCTGGATGACTACGGGGAGGCCACATAGCATCTTGGGCTTTGGAACCAGACAACCTGGATCTTCATCTTTGGCTCCTTCTTAACAGTGCAACTTGGGGCAGATTTTCTAGGCATTTGTAGTCTCTGTTTTCTGGTATTTAAAATGGTTCTTACCAGTTGATTGTTGACATGTAAACAAACAGATAGATGTGAACAGATAGATAGTTGATTCAACACTGGCCTGCTGGAAGGAATTTGGCTTGAGCAGGAAGTGCTCACACAGCAGGTAGAAAAATGCTCTGCCTGGTGTTATGCTTAATAGGGGAGTAATAATGCAATCGCAGCCAAAAGGACACACCCGCACAGGAGCCTCGCTGCAGATTTTCACACACACGTTGGTGGCTATGTCATCGTCTGTGCATCCTGACACTCGCACCCCTTGAGGGTCAGCCTCGAGGACCAGTTCAAACAAAAAGCTGCTTACTCACATTTTACAGCTCAATCTTGTGTTCCTAGCAATAACTTGCCTTTATGGATGTAGTGAAAAAGAGTGGGTGAGGACATCCAAATGCAGTTCACTAATGGAATGGTCAATATTGCTGGCAGTTATACAAAATGCAACACGTATTAATTTCTCAAATGCCTTTTCTGGGCACTCATTTTCTTTTATTTACTTATTTATTTATTTATTTATTTATTTGGTTTTTCGAGACAGGGTTTTTCTGTGTAGCCCAAGCTATCCTGGACTTGCCTGGTAGACCAGACTGGCCTGGAACTCGCAGAGCTGAGTCTGCCTCTGCCTCCCTGAATGCCAGGATTAAAGGCCAGGCACTCATTTCAACAAACAGTGTGCTTCCTGGAAATTAGCCAGTCGCACTCACAGCTTCTGAAATGTGTACTCCTCTGAACATTGCAGACTACTGAACCCAGTCCTTTCGGTCCAGAGATGAGGGGTGGGGTTCAGATTATGACTGATATACTACATCCATTCACAATGTGCATATATTTACATATGTATATACATATAAACAATGTTATATAGTGTGACCCCACACACACCAAGGGCTCATGAGCTCAAGGCAAGTCTCCTAGTGTGCTGGCACTAAAAAGTATTAGAAATTTGCAGACGTGAGACCTAGTAAACAGTGATTTAGTCACCTCAATACTCCCTTCTGAAGGGTGTTTCTCCCAAGACTCCTGTTAGTGCCCCCCCAAACTAGATTATTATGAAAAAGTGTCCATCCCTGCCTTGGGCTTCCTGTTTTACTCTGTGATCTCTCAGAAACCATGATACATACCATCACTGGAAGCCAGATCAATGGGGTGGCCCATAACTGACCACCAACTTCCAACCTTGTATGCTGAATAAGCCTTGCTTTCTCATAAGCTATCCACCCTCAGGTATTTCATTATAGCTACAGAAAGTAGGCTAAGGCATGTGTGAGTATGTACATACACACGCATTAGCCACGAAGTTTGTTAATTTGTTCCAGGTTCACAGAGGCATAAAGTTTTTCACTGTTATCTCAAAGTAGACTCAAAGCTACCCCCCAGTCTAGCTGTGGACAGGGCTGAGCTTGTCTCCTGTTCCTGCATGTTTGTATTCACTCACCTATCTAACCACTTATTAATTCCGGTGAAGAACTCTTCCATGCCAAGCACTGTGCCAAGCAGAGAGCCCTCCCACATGACAGAGCCACCCTCTCCAGGGCTCACAGTGACGGCATTGCTTCCTCGGTGCCAAGCTAAGACTGCACCATATGTATGTAGTTCATGGGGCCCCAGTCCCTATCAATATAGACAGGAGCAAGGGTCTACAATAATAGATAAGAACGTTGTTAGGTGTGGGGCAGTGGTGGCTCATACCTTTAATCCCAGCACTTGGGAGGCAGAGGCAGGCAGATTTCTGAGTTCAAGGCCATCCTGGTCTACAGAGTAAGTTCAAGGACAGCCAGGGCTACACAGAGAAACCCTGTCTCAAAAAGATAGAAAGAAGGAAAGAAAGAAAGAAAGAAAGAAAGAAAGAAAGAAAGAAAGAAAGAAAGAAAGAAAGAAAAAGAAAGAAGGAAAGAAGAGAAGAAAAGAAAAGAAGAAAAAGAAAAGAAAAGAAAAGAAAAGAAAAGAAAAGAAAAGAAAAGAAAAGAAAAGAAAAGAAAAGAAAAGAGAAAGTTGCTAGGTCCCAAGGTGTGCGTTACAATCATTTCTGCCTGCTTCATTAGTACCTGTTTCTATAGGACTAAGTCTGATAGCTAGCTATACCAGGCATAGCTGATCGTCTACATTTTAAAACTGTATTTTAATTAGAAATAGAGAAAATATTCAGCTTTAATTGAAATAGCAATTTGAAATATGGTAAATTGTTTATTTTGTAATTTTTAAAAGTACATTTTGATTAGAAATGTTGTTTTGCCTGCACATATGTCTGTGTACCATGTGTGTGCCTATTGACCTCTGAAGATAGAAGACACCAGATCCCTTGGACATGAAGTTACAACTGTTTGTGAGCTGCCATGTGGGTGCTGGGCACTGAACTTGGTTACTCTAGAAGAGCAGCCACTATTCTTAACTACTGAACTATCTTATCTCTCTGACCCTTTCTGAGACAGTGTACCATTAAGCAGTCCAAGATGGCCACAAGTGTACGCTCTTCTTGCCCTAGGCCTCCCAAGTGAACCAACACACCTGTCTTAACGTAGTAATTGCATTTCTTTTCTTTCTACCAGATGTCTGCTCTCTATTATGTCTATGGCAAAGGTTTTCTGCTTTTCACTTTCCACTTTCCAAATGCAAGACAGTCATAAACATCCATGGTCTATGTTTTGGTACTGTGTTGATATAGAACGAAGTGCTTTAATTTTATATTGTTCTTACTATGTTATGAGTTTAATATTTATACATTGTTTAATCGACATGTTTCTTCTCAACTGTTTTGAAAGTTGAGAAGAAGCTGGGAGAGGACCAAGTCAGGCTGGCTCCCTTGAGCCCTAAGGATTCCCTATTATACCATTCACCCAGTATGTATAATAACACTTCCATTTTCTTGGGCTCATATGTCTCTCCTGGGGCATTGTTGAGCAAGCATCAGTCAAACACGGAAGCACAATTCAAGGAGATGGATGAGCATCACCCCCTCAGGTCAGCACAAACAAGATGCTATCTGGTGAAGTGAACTTATCAGGAGAGGCAGGAGGCAAGTGAAGATGCTGAGCCCTTGAGGGGGTAAGATGATCCTCTGGATGCATTCTAGGGCTCTGCCTGGTAATGGCTCCACTGAAAAGCTGCGGCTTGCTGTCTCATACTTAGGGTAAAACTATCACTGCAAGGTTATTCAAGGTCCTACTGATTGAACTATAAAATTTTGACCGCCTCAGTTTTCCTCCACCATCTCATATATACAGTTTACTGTCCTCTCTCTTTACCTGTCTCCATGGAAGAACCCCTTATTTTATTGAAGGGAAGTCAATTCTCTTCTGTTTATGGTTAAGATATTTTGTCAGGGCTCCCAATTTTCCTGTTGTGTCTCTTCTCTAAGAAATTTTATCATTTTCATAATAACTAATATATAAAAATATTTCTCTGAGACTCAGCTTTTGTATAATAAACCTTGCTGTCCTGTAGACCCAAATGTCTAACAGAGTAAACCAAAGCCAGTCTTTTATTGCTCAACTGCAAGGGAATCCGAAGCTAGACCTCTTCCCAGTGCAACAAGGAACAAGAGAGACACAGAACTATTGGTTCCAGATGCAAATAATAGGAATGTTTATCTTCCACTACCACACACTGAGGAGTTCTGGAGAAGCCGTAGTCTTCGTACTGGAAAAAAATATTACAGAACCAGAAAAGTAGAAAAAAATGTGCTTGTAAAATATTATTTTAGAAAACCAGGACAGTATTGCTGAAGACTCAGGCAAAATATTACTGAGAAATCAGAAAAGTAAAACAATGTCCTTGTAGAAAGGGTTCCTGGATGGTGCTTGCCTTTTGCTGTCAATCATCCTTCTGCCTCCGTGTAGATGCCCCGCCTAGCCTAGACTTCCATCTGTTGAGAGAACATGGCCATCTGTACCAGGACTGATAATCAATCCTTGTACACAGCCGAGCTCTTTTTTAAAAAATGTCTAATATAGTACAGCTGGGGAGGCTACATTAAATTTGGTTCTTCTTGCGTTAGGGCTCCCCTCAAATTAAGGATCAAGTCAGAGTGACAGGAGCACTGATAAAAAGCACTGCCCTTAGGGGGTCTGTGTCAGCTTCCCGCTGCTGTTAGGATCATTGCACAGTCACAGTGGTTGGCTCCCAACAGCACAAATTTATTTTCTTCTGGTTCAGGTCAGAAGTCTGAAATGGGTCTTACATGGCTGAAATCAGGGTAATGCCAAGCTGTCTTCCTCTGGAAGTTCTTTGAACAACTCCCCAGGTTCCAGAATCCTCCTGTATTTGAGGGGGGTTGTTCGTGGGCGCCTCACTCCACTCATCTCTGCTATCACATCTTTCCCTAGTTAGGAGACCCCCGTGGCGCTAGTGGTTCCCTGTGCACAAACCACGGTGCTCTCCCATCACTTAATGTGTCACACTTTCAGTCTTCTCGCCCTGTCAGTGAACACACTCACTGTTCTAAAGGCTAGGATGGGGCATCTCTAGGAAAGAGAGTTACACTGCTTCTCACATGGTTGGAATCATCTCAGGCCTACAGCCTGAAAATCACCTGAGTCGGGACAGTGTGTAAGGATTGCTGGGGTTCTTACTTTTGACTTCTTAGACCACGCCCATCCTTCAGGACATTCACCAGGCTGTAGGACAGTATGGTGACTTTAAGTCGACCAAATCTGGGTTCTCAGCACATGGGAACTGTGAGAACTTGGACCCTCTGTGCCTCCATATCCATTTCTCTTGTCGGGCACCATCTAGGAGTAACAGGCAAATGTTCAACTGAAGAAACAATTTTCAGAATAACACTAATGAGAGAAGGTTTGGTGAAAAGCAGGGCTGGACTGTGAATCAGGTCTCTGCTGATCCCCAGGGGGCATCCTGCTGCTGGGGTAGCCTTTCAGGGCTGGCCTTTTTAAGTCAAAGGAGACAGGTCTTTATCCCTGAGGAAGCCAAGCCAGTAGAGAGAGCTAGGTTAAAGTGTGTGAGTGAGGCACTTGCCTGAAGGCTATTTAGGCCCACTCAAATATTCTGCAGCCAAAATAACGGCTGGATTAATATATTATTGTGGGAAAATATAAAATAGTGGAAAATAACAATGTACAAGACATTAAAACCTGTAAATAAACAAGAGATCGGCGTTAGGTGGAGATATATTCAAATCTGGCAGAAAAAGAAAAACTGTGGGATGAAGTTTCCTTCCTAGAAGGATACGCTTATGTCATCTAGCCACCGAGGAAGATGGAGCGCTTGCAGACTCCTGCAGCACACAGGCTAATTGTTTCAGGTGCTACCGGGGATGCCTGCTCAGCCCAGCAGGGACCTGACCTCTCCATTCCCTTCTCCTGACAGCCTGAGCAAATGAATGGTCCAGGTCACTGCCTCAGACCTGAAGCTACCATTAATATTGCTGATGGAACCCTGCTTTGATCTATGCCTCACTGGCTCTGGCTAGGGTTTCTAAGCAAATAGTCCAAGCGTCATTCTCCCCTCTGGCCTTTTAATTCCCAAACTGCCATCTTACGGCGGTGATCACAGTCAAGTTGCTGGACAGATGTGAATCCTTTTATTGCTGTAAACATGAAAATTGGTCAAGTATGAGCTCAGTGCACACGCGCACGTGCGCGCGCACACACACACTCATACGCACACGCACGCACACTCACGTACCCCAAATTCTAGAAAATCAGAATGAAGAAAAACTAGATAATCTCTCTTTTCATTCAAAGATGAGAGAGGGGGAGTCCATTCTCATATTAGGGAATATGGGTGATTTACAATGCAGGGCAGAGGGGTCTCTGGAGAAAGATGTTCACCTAAGGCAAAGTCTGTCGGGAGTTGGTGGTGGGTTGAACACTTCACATCATCTCTCTGAAGGGTTTCTTGCTTACTGCTGCAGATCACTGTGACTGCTACGAGGATAGGGCTGCATCAGATAAGCTGAGACATAAAGGGAAGGATTCTGTCATGAGCAGGAGCAGATGCAATTAGTGCACAGGAAACTCAAGAGTGAGCTGTTATACCAGTCACTGAAATGCAGGCAACTATAGTTTTGTCGTGACTCATATTCAATCGTACCTATTGAATGAGATTTTTAGTATATAACTTGTTGCGGGGTGGGGGGGCTGTTTTCTGGACCACTGGGGATGTTTTTAATTTGAATTGTAAGTATAAATTAACAGAAGGAAAGGGGAGGCACTTGGTCATCTTCACCGAGCCTCCTTGGAAGTGAAGACAGTTTATATCTCAGCTTGACAGGCAACAGTTCCCTGGCTGTTTTCTTTCTGTAGATTGCACCACCTGAGCTAATGCAAACTGCACACTGATTCCCATGAGGAAAGAAGCTATGGACTCTCCAGGTGCTTCACTGTTTATAGAATGCATTTCCACAACAAATAGGACTCTTTTCCTAACTTTCAGATCCATTAGCGGAATGTTTGTTCTAAAGTGGTAGAGCAAATGCTTAGTCATCACACGGCTGTGTTTGTTTGGTGTACTGTTTTTTCCTTATTTCCCTTGATTTTTTTTTCCTTTGTGGTTGAACTTCCCTTGGGTAAGTCGTGTGGTGATAAACCCACATAATTTAATTTCCCTCTGATCACCTCTTAAAGTCAGCCCTCCCTTCCTTTTCCTTGTGACAGTCATTTCTTCCCAGTCTGAAACCACTCCCCTGCGCTGTGTTCTGGTTGATGTTATAATGTCTGCAATGGAGCACAGTGTATATAAGTCATTGCGTCCTCACTGTAGGCGTCGTTGTGTCTTAGTGCTATGTCACAGTGATGCACTTCAACCAGGCTGAGCTTCTGAACAACCCAATTTACCTCTTTACTATAGTGTGCTCTGCAGTTGCATATCTAGATGGCTAGGGGGAGGTTCCAATTTAAAGTTGCTCATTGAAAATACCAACGACTTATTTTCTTCCCCTTAGTTAAGACAATGTAGATGACAGCCGGGTGTGGTGGCGCAGGCCTTTAATCCCAGTACTCGGGAGGCAGAGTCAGGCGGATTTCTGTGAGTTCGAGGCCAGTCTGGTCTACAAAGTTAGTTCTAGGACAGCCAGGGTTATACAGAGAAACCACACCTGGCTAGGAAGAAAATATTTTTTACCCCCTAAATAGAACCTTTTTCCCTTGAGTGTTGAAGGGAAGTTGTAGATGAGTTAAACATAGAAGTATGCTGTCAAATTATGATGGATTGCCAAGGAACCTGTAGCAAGTGTAACAATTACATATTTTAAATGTTTACATATTAGCCACATAAAATAGGCTTCTTTGTAACTTTTCTTGTTCTGTTTTATTTTGATAAAAGTTTACACATTTTTGAAATTTTATTTTATTTTTTACTTATTCACTTTACACCCCATTCACTGCCCTCTCCTTGTCACCTCTCCCATAATCCTCCCCTTCTCTTCTGAGCAGGTGGAGGTATCCTTGGTTCTCCCCCCCCACCCCCCACCCCTGCTGCAAGGCTAGGCGCTTCCTCTTCTACTGAGGCCAGACAAGACAGTCCAGCTAGTAGAATATATCCCATGTACAGGTAACAGCTTTTGGGATAGCCCCGACTCCAGTTGTTCAGGACCCACATGAAGGTCGAACTACACATTAGCTACATATGAATGGGGAGGCCTAGGCCCAGTCCGTGTATGTTCTTTGGTTGGTGGTTCAGACTCTGAGAGTCCCACGAGTCCAGGTTAGTTGACTCTGTTGGTCTTCCTGTGGAGTTCCTGTCCCCTTCAGGGCCTGCGATCCTTCCTCCTATTTTTCCGTAAGAGTCTTCAAGCTCCATCCACTGTTGCTGCGGGTGTCTGTATCTGTCTGAGTCATCTGCTGGTTAGAGCCACTTAGAGGACAACGTGCTCCTGTCTGAAAGCATAACAGAGTGTCGTTAATAGTGTTAGGGATTTGGTGCTTCCCAATGGGATGGGTTTCAAGTTGGTTCCCTCAGTCTCTGCTTCCTTCCCTGTGCTTGCATTACTTGTAAACAGGATAAATTTTGGGTTGAAAGTTTTGTGGGTGGGTTGGTGTCTCTATCACTCCACTGGGGTTCCTGACTGGCTACAGAAAGTGGCCTCTTCAGGTTCTGTATTCCCAATGTAGCTTGTTAAAGCTAAGGTCACCTCCATTGATTTTTGAGCACCTCCCTTATTCCAGGTCTCTGTCTCATCCTGGAGATGGCCCTGTCTCCTCACCCCCATCAGCTGCAGATGTTCATTCATTTTCATGGCCATCTAAGCCATCTTTCCTGTCCTTGAACCTCCCATTCCCCTTTTTATCCCCTCTCCCATCCATTTTCTTCCCAGCATCTACCTCTTAGGACGATTTTATTCCTCCTCCTAACTGAGATTCAAGCATCCTCACTTAGGCCTTCCTGTTTGTTTAGCTTCTTTGAAGTGTAGCACGGTATCTGTATTTTGTGGCTAATATCCACTTACCAGTGAGCACATACCATGCATGTCTATTGGGACTGGGTTACCTCACTTAGGATAATATTCTCAACTTCCCATATGCAAGTAACATAATTTGATCATATTTGTTTTTAATGTCATGTTTTGATTATTGTACCAAGTCCAAAAGCACCTTTCCAATGAGTACTCTTAAATCAAATTTCAATTATATTAAGTTTGAATTTACATTACATTTATTGTGGTTTATGTGTCTAGCAGGAAAAAGTTTGAATATTTGTGTTAGTGCTTGTATCACTGAACAGAAAAATATCTTGTATTACAGAAGGATCAAGCGTGGACCATTCTATCACTTTCACCTTTCAAATTCTTCTAATTATTTTCTGAATTTTCCTCATCACAAATGCTTATCACTTGGTGCCACATCCAGTCTCTTCACCCAGCCAGATCTCCTACATCCTTGTACAGGGTCTAGCCTGGCAACTCTCCCTGAGACTCCCCATCTACGCACCCTTTCCAAACCACCAGCAGATGTACAGTACCTCAGCCTGATCTGTCCACCCTGCTTGTAAAGCAACAGATCTCTTCAACTTCTGTCAGGACCCTTTCTATGTATCCCCCAAGTCGTAGGCCTCCAGACCATATTGAACCTTTTCAGCCAGCTAGATCTACAGTAGGCATACTCTTATTGTGTACTGTGTAAAGATTACCCTTATATTATTCAGATGTTGATTTCTGTGCATCCATATCTGGTTGCCATCCTTATTCTGAGAATCTCCTGTCTCAATGTTGTCTAAGTATTGGTCCCCAACTATTCCCTGATTGGTCAATAAAAAAGTTGATCAACCAGTGACTGAGCAGAGGAAAGAGTATGGCTGGTCTTCCTCCCAGCCAGGTGAGTGGAAGGAATAGAGTGTAGAGATTCTCCAGAAGGAGAGGGTCCAAGAGACACCATGGAAGAAAATTCCTGGAGCTGAGAAAGTCAGATCAGTACTAAAATGTAAGTACTTCGGGGATTTTGGTTAGAAGGTGGCCAGATTAGTTTGGAAGATTAAAATAGATTAATATTGCCCAGTTATTGAACATTAAAGCTATTAAATGAATCTAATAGTCTTGTCTCAATTATTTGGAAGCTTGCCTGGTTAAGAGGAAAAACTGCAACACTTACAAATTTGCACTAACACTAACCCTCCAGGAGGCACCCATGTACCAACCCAGCCCCACATGGCTTCACTCTACCTAAGCCATTTCTGATTTCTAAGTCCAACCAGCCCATACATTGTCTCTTCTGTCCCAGCCTACTTTGTTCATATCAGACTCAGAATTAACAAAAGAAGTCACACGCATGTCATTGCAAAAATACCAACAACGTGAAAGATCAAGCCAGTGTCTTCTCCCCAAAACCTACAAGTCCTGCAGAGATGGTTGCCAATGAGAATTACTTAGATGATCACAGGACACAGAATTTAAAAAAGAACAATCCTAAACTTCATCAAAGAATTCAAGATGGTTTTAAAAGGCACAAAGAAACAATTCAATGAAGTGAAAGAGAAAGAACGTAAGCAGGATAAATATCTGAGTGATACCCAAGAACACACAAATATGAGGCGAATGGAAATGATAAAGACAACGTAAGGCTTGAGAATGAAATTCAAAAGTCAGAAACACGAAAGAAGACAAGCTGAAATGAAGATGGAATTGAAACATCCAAAACTCAACTAGAAAACTCAAAGGAAAAGCCTTGGGGGCCAGAAGTAATCAAGCATACCAAAATGGAAAGCTTTCAAGGCCTCAGCCCTACACACACACACACACACACACACAAACACACACACACACACACACACACAAAATAAAGAATGCTGAGAACAGGAAAAGTAGTCCTACTCGGAGAATACAATTGGTTATCCAATACCAAATGGTCAGCTCTGAAAACATATAGATAAATAGCATTATACAGATCAAGTAGGTTTACTTAGAAATGAATATTGTGTATATGGGGTGTGTGTGTGTGTGTGTGTGTGTGTGTGAGTGTAAAGATCAGAGGACAACTATGCGGAGTCAGTTCTCTCCTTTCACATGTACATGGGCTCTGCAGGTTGAATTTAGCTTACCATGCTCACTGAACAAGCACCTTTAGCCCATCATGCTGGCCTTGTATATCCGTATTTAGAAATATTAAAGAGATGTGAGGCGCTCCGGGGAGATGGTTCAGTCTGTTAAGTAACTTACCATGCAAACCTAAGGAACTAAATTCAGTCCCTACCGCCCACATAAAGGCCACTCTGGTCATTACCCTCAATAGCCTATGAAGTGGAAGTTTCTGGTTGTATCGTGTGATGCGGACTCTTGTGGTGTTTTGCTGAGGTAGACTCACAGGATGTTTTGCTGAGGCAAGACCTGTGGGAGGACCCGTGATGTTTGGAGAGAGTATAAGTGGGGCTCCATGGACAGTGATGGAGTGCTTGCATAGCCTTGCAACACTTCATTGGTCTTCGCTGATCTTCAGTTCGTTGAGAGAGGCACACAAGAGAGCTCCTGGCATGCCGGCTGGTCCTGGTCACTCCTCCTGACTCATGTGAATTCTTTGGATGACTGGTGGTTTCTGCTGGATCATGCTGCCATTGCTGATTCATGTTTTGTAAAACTTTGGAACTGGACTGCTGGTATCTCGCCCGATGAAGACTGGGATTGTCCCAAAGAACTACTTCTAAACAGGTCCCATCCCCTTGTCCTATTTACCATCTTTTTCTCCCCTATCTTTGAGTGATGGGCAAAAGGGGATCAAAGCCTTTGAGAGCCCTTATTAAGTTAGGTTTTGAAAAAATCTAAGCCTACAAGCCCTAGTGTTGGAGTGGCAGGGACAGTTGGGTCCCTGGGACTTGTTGGTCAGCTGGTCAGGTCAAGTCAGTGAGTTCCAGATTCAGTGAGAAATCCTGTCTGAACAATCTAAATAGAGCCATTGTGATGGCTCAGTGGGAGAGGTTCTTACTGCTCTGCTTGAGCCTGATGACCTGGGTTCAATCCCTCAAAGCTAAGCAAAGGAAGAAATAGAAAACCAACTCCATGACACTGTTATCTTACCCCATATACACTGTAGTATTCCTAAACACACACACACACACACACACACACACACACAATCATATACACAATAGTGAATGAAGTTTAAAGATACATATATTACATATATATATATATATATATATATATATATATATATAATCACATATCACACACACAAGAACGAATAAATTTAAAGATTCATACACACACACACACACACACACACACAGTAGAGAGAAACTGAGGACACCTGATATTGACCTCTGACCTACAGCACACACACATATACATGTGTACCCATATACAGGTATATACCTCCCCCAAATTAACAAGCAAACACACACACACACACTATAAAGAAAATAAAAATTAAAGGATCATCGATTGTTTCAGGAAAACAATTTGAGAGACTTTGAAAATTGTTTTCTATTAGTATTGGTTTAAGAAATTATTGGATTAGAAAATGCCCAGCTCCCCTTGGTCTTGCAAACTTTATATGCCCCATACAGGGGAACGCCAGAGCCAAGAAGTGGGAGTGAGTGGGTAGGGGAGCAGGGTGGGGGAGGGTATAGGGGTCATTTGGGATAGCATTTGAAATGTAAACGAAGAAAATATCTAATAAAATAATTTAAAAAAAAAGAAAATGCCCAGCTCTTTGTATTTGACTATAGAAATCTGCATATTGCAATTCAAAGCCCAGCCCTTTAAGCCTTTTAAATGTGGTTTTCATTGTGTATCAATAGCTGCTTCATGTATATTTAGAATGATCCCTTCAGTAACTTACTTGCCCTTTTGTTGGCCAATGGTCATCTGATTGAACTGGGAGCACAACAAACACATGGTGCAGAGCTCAGACCACACAACCTTTCTTTAACAATTACACTTCCGCCAAAAGAGCTGGTGTCTGATGCATAAGGGAGAGCAAGATGAAAGAACACCGACTGATGTGAGCACACTATTAAACGCCTTTGCTTCCGAGTTGAGCAGCTAGGGGAATCAGATCCATCTTTTGTCATTGTGTCCAGTGAGGTCAAGTGACTATTTCTATTTTCATTTCTAAAAATGAAATAACAGCATTCACTAGTGAAGGTTATTTTAAGATTAGTTGAAAGTAACGCCTGTCCCATCGCTAAGGCGAACCCTGGTTTTCTTTTTTTTATTATTATTATTTTTTTTTTTTGAAGGATTGATGTTTGCAGGGCACGCTTCAGGTAACGTGTTAAAAGGCCAGCTTCAAAGGACTTCCAGTGAAACTGTGACCTGGTTCCACATCCTATGGCTGAGTGTGTAGACACAGCTACAAGTGTGGGGATTTCTTACTCTAGCCATCTGGAGGGTGCTGTTTGAAAGTGAAGAAAGGCTAGGAGTTCTCTTCAAGTCTTTTCAAATTATGTAATGCTTAAACCTTCAAATGCTAAACTTTGTTACTGTTGCTGCAACTAGAGACAAATAAGATTCAGAGGGTTGTTTTTGTTTTTGTTTTTGTTTTGTTTTGTTTTAGCTTCTGAAAGACTACAGTTGGCAAAAGAGAGAAAACAAAAATATTTCAAACTCACTGGTAAAGTTCAAGAGCTATGGTAGGTAAAATTTTATTCATGTCTTTGATTGAACACCTTAAAAGATGAAATGAACATGTGGTTTTGTTTCTGGGTCTTCGAGTCTATTCCATTTATCAACCTGTCTGTCTCTGTACCAATTCCATGCCATTTCTATCCCTATTGCTCTGTAGTACACCTTGAGGTCAGAACAGTGATTACCCCAAAAGTTCTTTTCACTGTTAAGAATTATTTTTGCTATCCTAAGTTTTTTTTTTTTTTTGTTTTTCCATATGAAATTGAGAATTTCTCTTTCCATGTCTTGGAAGAATTCTGTTGGAATTTTGATGAGGATTGCTTTTGGTAGGATTGGCCATTTTTAACTATGTTAATCCTACCAATCCATGAGCATGGATGATCTCTCCATTTTCTGAGGTTTTCTTCAATTTCTTTCTTGAGGGACTTGAAGTTCTTGTCATACAGATCTTTCACTTGTTTGGTTAGAACTACCCCAAGATATTTTATATTATTGTATGTTGTTTCCCTATTTTCTTCCTCAGCACATTTATCATTTGTATAAAGGAAGGCTACCGATTTGTTTGAGTTACTTTTATATCTGACCACTTTGCTGAAGTTATTTATCAGCTGAGGTGTATCACTGTAGTTTGTCAAGTTGTTTATCATTCCAACAATATAAACTCTAACCGAGATGCACAGCCTGCTAAGGCCTTATGTTCAGACCTTCACATGTGCATTTTTGATTCTTTTGCTAATTCATTCCTGAACTCAGATCCATTTCCCCTCCTCTGCTCTAGACATTCTAGAAATTTCCGTGCATGTCATTGAATACATAAGTGTATTTGTCATTGAAAAAAAAATAAGTAAGCTCATTATATGCATGGAATTAATCTACATACTTAACAATACATCCTGTTCTCTGGCATACTTTGCATTCTCTCCACACTATAGTTAGAATGGAGCTATACGTCATAACTCATTCCACCTACCCACTAGATATTATTCCATAGTATGCTTCTAATATATTTTAGTTATCCACTCTTTTCACATTAAATCTTATCTGTCACCAGTTCCCATACCTATAAAGTAATAGTAGATGTCATTGCTAGGTCTAGGGTATGCATACTCATTTTTTTCAAATATTGTAAACTGTCTTCATTCTAGAAGACCACACAGGGTTCTTATGTCTTAGTCTAGACAGTACTTGGTATTCTGGAAGGTTGTAATGTTTACAGATTCACAGTGTATAAAGGGAAATCTCAGTTTAACTTGAGCCTCTTGATTATCAGAAAGGTTTAACACTGCCATATCTATATCAGCCATCTGGAGTTCTCTTATATGAATAGCCTTTTCGCAATCCTGCTTCACTATACAGTACATTCCCTGGTTTGTTGTTATTAATATAGAATGATTGGGGTTGCTTAGACTAGTTGCCCGTCAAGCTTCCTTGGGTGTATAACATGGACTAAAATTAAGAATTAGTGTTTAAGATGGCTCCATGGGTAAAAGTGCTTCCCATACAAGTTTGATCATCACATGCCACAGTAGAAGAGAACCAACTCCTTGAAGTTATTTTCTGACCTCCACACTGGTGCTGTGACAAGTGTACTCCTAAAGTCATATTCACACACACACACACACACACACACACACACACACACACACATACACATACACATACGCACATACACTAAGAATAAATTAAATGCCGGGTGATGGTGGTGCATGCCTTTAATCCCAGCACTTGGGAGGCAGAGGCAGGCAGATTTCTGAGTTCAAGGCCAGTCTGGTCTACAAAATGAGTTCTAGGACAGCCAGGGCTACACAGAGAAACCCTGTCTTGAAAAAAAAAAAAAAAAAAATAAATAAATAAATAAATAAATAATAAAAAATAAAGAATAAATTAAATACATTTATAAATTATATTTTCTAGGGGATTCTACATAGCAAGGATGGGAAGCATGAATTTGAATCATGAATGCTGAGAAGCATGAGCCAAGTTTTTTTTTTTTCTGTGTGTCTCGTTGTACATGTATGTAAAATCAGTGTAACTTATCTTTGAAAGGGTTATTTACTGTAAAACCAACTTGTAAACATCTCAGTGACATGCATGGACATTTAAAGGTTCTCCAGAGAAGTCCTGCTGCTTCTCTGCTGTCTAGCATGGATGAAGAATTCCAGAGGGTGCTCACATTCGAATATTGATGTCATCATCCTTACACTTTGGAAGAATTTAGAAAACGTTTTGTTTGAATGTGACCATAGACAGTTGGTTTTCTTGACGTTCTCTCCAGTCCTATGAAGTCACAGAATTCACTCATAACAAATTGCCTGGACTTTAGTAGTCATGCTCAGTCAGAAAGCTTATATCATCCCTCAGACTTGATAAATACCTGGGGTTTTGTCACTTTCTTAAAATCTTAGAGGAGAATTTCTTTGGATATTTAACATGGATTGAAAAGCCAGCAAAACCAGCCTTGAGGGAAGATGGGAATGAAAAGAGGGCACACCTCCAGACTCTCTATTTTCTCTTGCGAAAGGGCCTCTTGTGCTCATGCATCCAGGCTCTCTCCCTGTGCTGGGCCACACTGCCCTTGAACTTGGCAGAAATCTTTGTGCCTCTGCTTCCCAAGAACTTGAATTACAGGTGCAAGCCATCATGCCAGGATTTCCAACTTCACCAAGTCATGATAATTTGAACCTCCAGCAGTGGTGTCCTACAGGGGTGGTGTTGTCATGTGGCTGACATTCTATGCCTATAAGTTTCTGGAATATTCCAGTGCAGGAAAGGGGGTACGGTTGGCTTCACTTATCCTAACATCATTTACCTGGCTTCCTACTGAAGAGTATGTTTGCATTTGAAAACTCCTCTTCTCCCCTCCTCACCTCTCTTCCTTTCCAGTCATTTTTCAGCTCTAGTATAACTATACATAAAATGTTTTGGAAATGGCAAATCAATCAGATTTAAAAGGAGAAATCCTCTGTCAACCAAGAGAAACTTACCATTTGCTCTTGCTGGGTAAGGATTCATCACGCAGAGCTGGCTCTGCTCCAGAGCCCTTAGCCAGCTTTGCCTTGCTTTCCTGGGACCCCACAAATTCCCTTAGCTCCTCCTAAGCCTTAGGACTGGCTCTCAACCTTGATAAATGCTGTGGCCCTTTAATACAGTTCCTCACGTTGTGGTGACCCTCAACCATAAAGTTATTTTCATTGTTACTTCAAAACCCTCAGAAGCACACTGAGAGGTGGATGACCCATCTGCAGAAGAAAAAAGACGTGGAAAAAGCTGACAAGGCTTCTTATGAAAGAGAAATAAAAACCTACATCTCCCAAAGGGGAAACCAAAAGGAAAGTGCAAGGACCCCGAAGCACACAGAGGCCTCCTTCAGCCTTCTTCCCATTCTGTTCTGAATCACGGCCTCGGGATCAAAACCGACATCCTTGCTTATCCATTGGTGATATTGCAAAGATACTGGGAGAGATGTGGGGCAGCCCCTCTGTGGAGGACAAGCAGCCCTGTGAGGAGGCTGCTGAGCTGAAAGAAAGAGGAAAGGGTATTGATGCCTAAAGAACCAGAGGGAAACCGGATGCAAAAAAAAAAAAAAAAAAAGCCGGTCTACAGGGCTGGAAGAGCAAGAACACCAAAAAAACAAAAAAGAAAAACAACACAAACAACAACAACAAAAAACCTGTAATTTTGCTTCTGTTATGAATCATAATGTAAATATCTGACGTGCAGGGTATCTGATATGCGACCCCTGTGAAAAGGTCATGTAACCCTCCAATGAGGTTGCAGCACATAGCTTAAGCACCACTCACTATCGTGCCAGAACTTGTGGCTACAGGGAAGGCTGCCTGCAATTCCTACCCAGCAGACGTCTTTCTTTGGATAATCTCTATTTATAAGTTTTTAAATGCCTAAAAGCAAATACTTTCTCTTGTGTCTTAGCTGTTGACAGAAGGATAGTCTAAAACAAATTTGTTCCATTTTGGCTGGGCAGATCCAGTAAAGAGCAGACCTGAGTCTAACAACCCAATTGCTACAATACAGTGCCTACACACACCACAAGACACAGTCTAAGTGGGAGACCTTAACATGAAATCATACACTATAGTGAAGAACATACATATACAAAACAATACAATGGCGAATGTTACAGAGAGAGCCATATATAATACACAATAAAGCACTTCTCTAGAAATAAAATTGTACTGGCTTCAGTCAACTTTATTCATCATTGTAATACCATCTTGTGATTATTTATTAATCACTAACTGTGTGTCAGTGTTTTTGCTCAGCATTTGTTAATTACCTAATGGTATTCTCATGATGCTAAGCTGTTAACTATATTCACTTTAGGAAGCCCTGTTTATTTTACGAATAATATGTTAATAACTGTTAATGAAATAGTAAAAATGTATAAATGTCTCCCTTGAAGGTTCTAAACTGAGACAGATAAACATCTACCTACATTAAAAAAATATCCAGGAGATGTTTTAATTTGGAAAACAAAACAAAACAGCTGCGGTCTATGAGTTTGCATCCTAAGGTTTGGACCTCCTCAGGGCGTGGTTCCTCTTCCTCCTTTGTTTGCAGAGAACATGTTAACCTGCTTTTTATGAGGGGTAAAAACCCTTTATTTATAATGATTTGTTCATTAAATTGTTGGGGTGGGCAGCGTTCTCCTGCATTTCTTTAATAACGTCCTTGATAAAGTCCTCTACAGAGCAATTGTGATAAAAACTACATGGTACTGGTACAGCGACAGACAAGTAGATCAATGGAATAGAATTGAAGATCCAGAAATGAATCCACACACCTATGGTCACTTGATTTTTGACAAGGGAGCTAAAAACCATCCAGTGGAAAAAAGACAGCATTTTCCACAGATGGTGCTGGCTCAACTGTCATCCAACATGTAGAAGAACGCAAATGGATCCATCCTTATCTCCTTGTACAAAGCTCAAGTCTAAGTGGATCAAAGACCTCCACATAAAACCAGAGACACTGAAACTGATAGAGGAGAAAGTGGGGAAAAGCCTCGAAGATATGGGCACAGAGAAAAAATTTCTCAACAGAACAGCAATGGCTTGTGCTGTAATATCAAGAATTAACAAATGGGACCTCATAAAATTGCAAAGCTTCTGTAAGGCAAAAGACACTGTCAACAAGACAAAAAGGCCACCAACAGATTGGGAAAGGATTTTTACCGATCCTAAATCTGATAGAGGACTAATATCCAATATATACAAAGAGCTCAGGAAGCTGGACTCCAGAAATTCAAATAACCCCATTAAAAAATGGGGTACAGAGCTAAACAAAGACTTCTCAACTGAGGAGTACCGAATGGCTGAGAAACACCTGAAAAAATGTTCAACATCCTTAGTCATCAGGGAAATGCAAATCAAAACAACCCTGAGATTCCATCTCACTCCAGTCAGAATGGCTAAGATTAAAAATTTATGTGACAGCAGATGCTGACGAGGTTGTAGAGAAAGAGGAACACTCCTCCATTGCTGGTGGGGTTGCAAGCTAGTACAACTGCTCTGGAAATCAGTGTGGCAGTTCCTCAGAAAATTGGACATAGTACTACCGGAGGACCCAGCAATACCTCTTCTGGGCATATACCCAGAAGATCTTCCAACTGGTAATAAGGACACATGCTCCACAATGTTCATAGCACCCTTATTTATAATAGCCAGAAGCTGGAAAGAACCCAGATGTCCCTCAATAGAGGAATGGATACAGAAAATGTGGTACATTTACACAATGGAGTACTACTCAGCTATTAAAAACAATGAATTTATGAAATTCTTGGGCAAATGGATGTATCTGGAGGATATCATCCTTAGTGAGGTAACCCAATCACAAAAGAAGTCACTAGATATGTACTCACTGATAAGCGGATATTAGCCCAGAAACTTAGAATACACAAGATATATTTTGCAAAACACAAGAAAACCAAGAAGGAAGACCATCGTGTTTATACTTCATTCCTCCTTAGAATAAGGAACAAAATACCCATGAAAGGATATAAGTACAGAGACAAAATTTAGAGCTAAGATAAATGGATGGACTATCCAGAGACTACCCCATCTGGGGATCCATCCCATCATCAGCCACCAAACCCAGATTCTATTGCACATGCCAGCAAGATTCTGCTGAAGGGACCCTGATATAGCGGCCTCTTGTGAGGCTATGCCAGTGCCTGGCAAACACCGAAGTGGCTGCTCACAGCCAGCTATTGGATGGAACACAGGGTCCCCAATGGAGGAGCTAGAGAAAGTACCCAAGGAGCTGAAGGGGGCTGCAACCCTGTAGGTGCAACAACAATATGAACTAACCAGTACCCCCTGAGCTCATGTCTCTAGCTGCATATGTAGCAGAAAATGGTCTAATCGGCCATCATTGGGAAGAGAGACCCCTTGGTCTTTCAAACTTTATATGACCCCGCACAGGGGAATGCCAGGGCCAAGAAGTGGGAGTGGGTGGGTAGGGGAGCAGGGGCGGGGGGAGTGTATAGGGAACTTTCGTGATAGCATTTGATATGTAAATAAAGAAAATATCTAATAAAAAAACATAAAAAAATTGTTGGGGTGGAGTTTCATGTATTTTATTCAAGTCTTTAAGATTGTGATTTATTTTAATCATAAACACTACAGTGATTTTTAGAAGGATGCACTTTAAGCTTTCATACATTCATTTACTTACAGAGGCTGTGGGCAAGTGCCAGGGTGCATGTGTGAAGGTCAGAGGACAGCTGGAGGAATGGGTTCTTCCCGTCCAGCAAGTGGGTTCCTGGGATTGAAGTCAGTTTGTCAAGCTTGGCAGCAACTGCGGCTACCTGCTAAGCTCTCCAGCTCTCCAGCCTGTCGTAGAGAGTGTGTTCAGGTAAAAGTAAACAGGTGGCAGACGCCACAGTCTCATCAGGATCTAACAGTTTTCCTTCCACTACTCAAAAGAATATCTTACCTTTAAATGTAACGACAAAGCTACCGGCATTCATAATTGCTTAAAGCTAAGTAAGCCCAGCAAAAGCAAAAAACAGTCTGTTTCCAATTTTCATTAAGTAGATTGATCTAAGTACATCACTGGCAGTCAGCTGACCCCCATGCTGATTTAGTGAAGACGAGCAAGATTCATACCATGATTTCTCAGACTCCCAGATTAGAAACCATGTTCTCTTACAGTTGCCACTTGACTCTGACAGTAGTAACCTTTGAAGGCAATACTTTATCCTGAGGAACAGCAGTCAGGCATCAAGCACCTGCATCTCTGTGTGCCAGACACAACAGGAAGTGCTCTGCATATTCCTAGCCTACTTAACTCCCAAAACTCTTACAGATTAGACATGCGTTAGCAAGCTACAGACAATAAATATCAGTTAGCAGTGAAAGAAAGCAGAAACTGATTTTCTCTGCAAGCCCAGGTCGGTGGACTAGAACTTTGTCCGGACGACATTCTCATGAATGTAGCAGCCCAGGCCTCTTCTCTCTCTGGTGTCCTATTCCCATTGGATGGCTCACAGTGGCTGCCCCAGCTCTGCCTACCACCGAATTCTGACCATCATAGAAAAGCCCAGAGGAAGTGTACCCTCCCCTCTGCTCTAAGGCTATTTGTCAGAACTGACTGACACATTTCTGTGATGTACTCCGCTGACCAGAAATCGACTGTGCCATGCACTGAGCTGCGGGGAAGTCCAGGGATGGGATTTTGTTCTGGGAAGCACCTGGGTGTAGCTAGTTTGAGAGATTTTTGTAAAAATGAAAATGAGCAGGAGAAATATGTTTAGGTCTACACAAATAGTTCTATTTACAATGTTATGGCTCCTGTTCTATGAGTAAGATGTTAATAAAGATGTCTAAATGTCACCATTAAATAACAGCGTTTGTTTGATTAAAATTTATGGTCTCTACAATAATATGTGTCTGGACTCTTAATCAACTTGCTAAGATACTTGCCACTTAAGTAGCCATACATAAAACACTTTTAACCCAAAGAGAAATGAACAAAGACTTGATTCTAGTCCTTGCATAACTATTCTACTTGACCCTGGAAAAACCAGTACTCAATTCATTTATATTTCCAGTCAATGTGTAGTTGAAAGATCAGAATTCCTAGAATGCACTGTAATATTTCTAACCAATAGCTATAAAGTGACTTTCTATAGAGAATAATAAGAACATCCTTAAGGACAGATGAGGTCATGACATCCCCTATGCCCACCAAGGTTACCTCTCACCTCAGTAATAGAAACTATGACATGTAAGTTTGCATTAAATCAGACATGGGAAAAGAATAACACTCGTCTAATACTGCTTCAGAGAGCAAGGCAATACAACTTGCTGCTATATATTATGTGCTGAGTATTGTATGCTGTGAATAAAACAGAGAAGATACAAGTATAACCGTGTACTGTCTACTGATCCCTTGATAGGCAGCTAGCCAATAACAGAGATATGCTGGAAGTACAGAATACATGTAAGCTCTGAAAGACAGTATGAAATGAATACTGTCAATGAGCTTGTGAAATTAATATAAAATATATCTCATTAACTGCATTGTTACCAGTTCTGTTATCTTTTAAAATGTAGATATTTGAAAAGTATAAATTTGTATATGAGGGTCAGTGATGAACCACACAGGCAACAAAGGAAACAGAACAAAATCGAAGGGGGAGGGGTCTCTATCATCGTCCTAGGTAAAAAGACCAAAGAAAGTTAGTTCTAGTCTCTGGCATCTCCCAGTGACTAAGGAAAGGAAGTTTCTTCCTAGGTAGTTTCGAAAAGGTTGTTAAAACTCTCTGGACACCCACAGCATTGCCTTTTTAATGGCTCCACACCCAGCAGGGCTCAGGAGAGTCATTTCCAATTACTAACAGGGTTTCCTAGATCATCTAGTATAGTGAGGCATTGTCCTCACTATAACTGTAGTTATTGTAAAGAATATGCTCCACGGGAAGTAAAACATCCATCTAGAATCAACTACAATGCATTTATTTAGCTGCATAACAGGAAAAGAGATTTAAGCAATAAGGCAACATATTGTGTCACCAAGTTCAGCAGGAGCTCAAGCTTCTGTGTGACTCTCTGCAGGCTTGTCAGGTTCCTCTTTCCCAGGCATCTTAGCTTTACATTCAGAATGTATGTAAATGCATAATGAATCAGTTGCGCGTGTCTTTTTACCATTGTGTTTAATTGCCACACTTCCATCCTTAAACTTCTCCAGTATAATCACAGGAATTGTCTCACAATCTTTTTGCTGGCATCCATCTACATAGTCCTTTAGTGATAATTATGATCTCTAATGTGATGTCAGACATGACACGATCGATCCTCAGTTCTTTCTCTTAGTGAGTGAGGTTTACCCTTTTTCTCATAATAGAGAAAACTGACAAAGGTACAGCAGTCACAACATCAAGTTTGTCTTCTCTCGGCTTTAAAGTTTCCTGTCCTCAAAACATGCCTTTAAGGTTTACATCTCTGAGATTCTGAGAGTAAATGAATAAGAAAACAAGTCTGGCCAGTGTTTGGCATGCCTGACAGAAAGCCTTGTGCAGATGGCTTTTCTGTTTCTCAGTAATGAGAATCCCAGCATAACTATGGCTCAAGACATTTCTAATCAAATGTCCTTATCAAAGCAAGCTTTGAAGTCGGGCGCGGTTGCGCAGGCCTTTAATCCCAGCACTCGGGAGGCAGAGGCAGGAGGATTTCTGAGTTTGAGGCCAGCCTGGTCTACCCAGGGCTATACAGAGAAACCCTGTCTCGAAAAACCAAAAAAAAAAAAAAAAAGCGAGCTTTGATTCTCTGTGAAATTCTGTGTTTCTTCCTGTTCAGCAAACACATTAAGGATGTTCTCTGGAGCAGGATCCCAGGAAGAAAACAGATGTCTGTTACTCAAATGGCAGCATTTCTCAAAACACTTCTCAAACCCCTTAGGACTTGCTCATGTATATTTGTATGGGAGGGCATACCTGCTCCTCCCCTCCCCTCCCC
>NC_034592.1:52345942-52361837 GCF_900095145.1 Mus pahari | reverse complement strand
CTCTCTCTCTCTCTCTCTCTCTCTCTCTCTCTCTCTCTCTCTCTGACACACACATACACACAATTGGTCTCATTACACCTACCTTACAGTATTGCACATAGCATAAGATAATGCATATAGTTATTCAAATGAGGCAGATTACATTAAATAATAGACATAATGGTGATAAGGACAGATGTAACACAGAGTCAGTGTTGCTAAAGGCATGGAAACACAAGCACTTTGGTCAAAAGCAACCTATTGTCTCACCTGGCCTCTAGTCTGTGAGCTTCCCAAATGTCTCCTGGATACTCTTTTTCCAATCCCCGATTTATCTCTGATTTCCTCATTATTGGCTCACAGTGATTCCTTGCTTTGAGTCTACAGATTTCCTTTAACTGGTTGTTCCCATCTGAGTGTCTCTCCTTAACCAACCATAATTTCCTGCAGAATTGGGTTCAGGAATGAGCCATCTAGAAACCCACCTTTCCCCAAGTGAGTTCTTACCATATAGAACTTCACAATTTCTTTAATGTGACTGCTGCGTCACACGTACTTCATATATATTTAGCATACAGTGAGCGATTCGCCCATCCTTCCTGCTCATATTCACACCCATATGTTCTGCTTTCATATTGGGTATGCCTGACAAAAATCTCACTTGCTTATCAATGTTTATACATCTTTAGAGTTTGGCTTATCCCATGCTTTCTTCTCTAGTGGAATCAACTGTTCTGGAAAACAACAAACATATTATTACAGTTTATTTATTTTATCATTCATTACCAACAATTTGAAATGTGATCTCTTTGCAAAAGACACCTTAGTTTCTCAAATATTAGAGTTTCTAATTTAAAGAATAAAATAATCTGTTTCATTCTCAAAGACAATCCTCAAAAGTCATGTCAAAGGTCTTCTCGATTAACCAGTCCATTCCAGACCCCAGCTTCCTCTACTGTAAATATAAGGCATCACATCAGGCACAGGTTATAGTTCTGCTTGTTTCACTAAGGACACAGAGTAAGCATCTCTCAGGACTATGGATGAATGGCTGGGGTGGAAGCCCACCCAGTAACCCTGAAGGACATACCTGAAGCCTTGCGGCACTCTCTGACTTCCAGTGCACATTCATTGAAAAATAGTTGCCAGGCGTGGTGGCGTATGCCTTTAATCTCAGCACTTGGGAGGCAGAGGCGGCGGATTTCTGAGTTTGAGGCCAGCCTGGTCTACAAAGTGAGTTCCAGGACAGCCAGGGCTACACAGAGAAACCCTGTCTCGAAAAACCAAAAAAAAAAAAAAAAAAAAAAAAAAAAAAGAAAAGAAAGAAAGAAAGAAAGAAAGAAAGAAAGAAAGAAAGAAAGAAAGAAAGAAAGAAAGAAAGAAAGAAAGAAAGAAAGAAAGAAAGAAAGAAAGAAAGAAAGAAAAGAAAGAAAGAAAGAAAAATAGTTGCCTTTTTGTTTAAGACAATCAACCACCCTGGTTTGTCCAGGATTTCTTGATTTTGAAAATTCTATACCTGTGCAAGGCAGAATTCTTGTCACCCTATGTCTTATCCCTTTAAGGCATCAGTTTTTCCTAATGTGCAGGGGCATATAGACACATTCATCCAGTGTTTTTGTGGATGTGAAGTACATGATGTACATAGAGAGCTTAAAGGTGATTTGACCTTGAAAGCCATTGTTACTGAGCGTCACCCAATCTAGGTTTAAGTATTCGTATCTCTAAGTGAGCCCAAACTTACTTATCTTTTTCTTCTCTTACTTTTTTAAAATGGAAACACATTCATTCAAAGAATGAAATTGATGCCTTCCAAAATGGCCGGTTTTGTTGTATCAATAATTAATCGATGGATATTATTTGATACCACCTAGCTTTGGTGGGTCCAAATTTAACAGAATAGAAGTGTTTCAGTAATTTTAAAGGGGCGGTCTCTGAGCCAAGACATTTCCTGAAATGTAAATCCTTAGTCTCTAACACAGATTACAGACTAATGAATCAAAAGCTGGTCCTCCAGGTAACTCTGACATGTGGGGAGGGCTAAGAGCCACAGCTCTCCTTGTGGTTTCCCTATACCATGGTCCACAGCCAAGGTCTTTTTCACATGGAGGTGAACCAGTGAAACTGAAGCTATATTAATATATTATATATTAATATCAATATGGAGACAATACAATTTTAAAGGCATCAATCATTTTTACCAAATATACTGTATACAATGGTTAGATTTTCCTCATCGTCTTCCATTCTTTAAACACAGCACTTAACTACTGATATATTAAAGATTGACCTGTGAATAGTGTTGATGGTAGTTTCAATAAATAATAAATATCTCCCACATAGTTTATATAGTACTACCTCATGTTCACTGTAACCTTATATGATTAAAACAGGTAAAAATTTTTCCTGCCAGCCTACTATTACATACATATTAAGCTAAGAGTTTTGAAACATGTCAGATAAATGTGGAGCAGAACTGCCAGTGAATATAACTGAAATCGCCAGTTATGTGGTGAATGGCTGATAACATGGTTTACAGCTCTGTAAGTGTTCCCAGTTTGGATGCTTAGCTACCGTGTCCCCTGTTTGAGATCCCTGACTCCTCTGCTTCTGCTCTTTCCTCAAACCAATGTCTTCTGAGAGTGAGGACTAATTTCATGTCCAGCCAGCAAGAAAATGTAAACAGAGTCTGTTGACTTGAAATAAATATATCTTAGACACAAAGTCTCTGTCAAGATGTTCAAAGTCCAAAATTATCCTTCCCAGTGTGAGAGTTATGCTATAGTTTAAACATGTAGGCCTTTAGACAATCGTGGTGAATAGCATTAATGCTGAATTATCTGCTTCAAAAAGTCAAGCCTGCATGACTATGGTCATCTCTTTTCATTGGGTGAGGAGTCCTGTGAAATGTGGTCTCCTGGACAGGACACATCCATTTAACTTGTAGATTCACATCAGGTGGCGTTACCTGCAGAAGAATCAGGCAGCTTAAAGGCAGTGATGAGGTAGATGATAAGCAGACCCTACTCTTTATCCAGGAGCTATTGGTAGTTAGTTAAGCCATTGGAGCAGGAAAAATTACTCTTTATTTGAGGACGTGGCCACTTGTAGAATTCTCACACTCCAGTGGATGACCCACATTCATGAGTATATACGCAGCTCTAATTAGACTAGGGGTACAAAACACAAACATGCACACACAAAGCTGGGAGGGGTTAGATACTGAGAGGAATATGGGATGAGTTGGAGGGGAAAGTGGACAGCTTAGATATGACCATATTTCATTGAATACATGCATCAGACTCTTTTTTTTTTTAATTACTTATTTATTTATTATATGTAAGAACACTGTATCTGTCTTCAGACACTCCAGAAGAGGGAGTCAGATCTTGTTACGGATGGTTATGAGCCACCATGTGGTTGCTGGGATTTGAACTCCGGACCTTCGGNAGAGCAGTCCGGTGCTCTTACCCCCTGAGCCATCTCACCAGCCCACATGTATCAGACTCTTAAGACCAGAGAAATGTTTGTTTTACGAGGATTGCTTAGTTTATCTGAAGGCTTCTTTGGAACTCCCATCCATTTCTTTGCTCTTAAAGTACTCTTCAGAGTTTATGAGGTTGTGGATTTCCTGAAATTCTAACATAGAAGCCCAACATGTCCTGACAGCATCCAATCAGCTTTTAGTTCCTTGTTCTTAAACAGAAACAAAGAACTGAAGATCACCAGTATTTAACATTAAAAAGGTACAGCCTGAAACTAACAAAGCATAAACAGGAAACGCATTCAGTGTGACAACTATCAGGAAGGCTCCCTCCTCCTGGTAGTAGTCTTCTGGTACACATACATTTCTAATGTATCTCCCACTATCCTATACAGTGAATTCCCTGTTCCACCTCACTGAGAAAAACAGGGATCAGACCACTTGGCCCAAAAATAATGGCAGAAGACAGTGCTGGTGCTGGCTTCGGAAAGGTCTGCAGTCTGAGCAGAAACTAGGATCCCTTCAGAGAACAATACCACGAACACCTGGAAGCAGTGATTTCAGAGGCGAAGGTAGAGAATGCACCCATGAGAAACAGCAGTGTGCCCTCTGAAAGGAACATTCAGTAAGACAGAGAGAGGTCTTTAAATCTAAAAAAGGAAATGAAAAAAAAAAAAAAAAAGAAGAAGAAGGAAAGAAAATACAGTACTACCAAGAAAACCAGAAGAATTAAAATATAAGATTCAAGAAAACTTTCAGATAAATAGAATTAAAAATAGAGATATGAAATATGGAACGAACAGACTTTTTGTCTAATACAGTCTTCAAGGCTATTGACATGGACCAGACCTGTGCCTTGAAAGATCCCATTAGCTGTTCAGAAACTGGACATCATCGTATCTTGTCAGTAATAGTTCCACGAGGAAGAGAGAAAACCGAGACAGCAGCATTATCAAAGAAAAAAAGGAGAAACCTTTTTTTTAAAAAGGTAAAGTCAAACTGAAGGACATATTTATGAATCGGAAGGACTGATGTCCACATGTGTGTGAAGAGACTGTGCCATCACCAGAATGCTAGAAATAAAAGAATTACTCAAAAGCATTTTATCTTTTAGAATCAGGATCAGATTTCACTAAACTTCTTCAAGAGCAACCCGGACCAGGATGACAGGCCTGTCTCTCGGATTCTGAGGGAATGGTACCTCCAACCCAGAAGTTCTGGCCCTGCCAAACCATCGCCGAGCTTGGGTGGAAACTGCAGGTGCTCTTTTGGATTCCTCCAACATGCTTGCCTCTTACCGCCTCACAGTAAGAGGCTGCTCAACAATTTCTTCAAAACAGGGAAGAGAATAAAAAAGGAAGTGTAAGGAACTTGCACCACAAAACGATTAATTACAGATGAGGGAAAGTGAGATCTTCAGAATAAGTGCCAATGCAGGAAGACAGGCTTGGGAAAAGGTACCAGGGACAGTTAGTTCACTGAAGCGGATCTGATTTTACTAAGAGTTTAACAGAAGCATCAGAACATCTGAGACTACCTGACTGAATGATAGATACAATCAGGAGACAAGGCTACTTTAAGGTCTATAAAACACAAGCATGCACACACACACACACACACACACACACACACACACACACACACGAGCAATATCAATTACAAGACAGTATGGTTCAGATGTGAGTGATAGGCATAGTCATAGCAGTAGTAAAAAATTAAAATTAAAATTTTACTTAACCCCAAAGTGTGTCATAAAGAATGAGAATGTTAAAAAAAAAAAAAAAAAAATCCTTGTTCTTGTACATGGCAGAAAGAGCATGGCAGAGCCCTGGATAGACATTGTTGTTGTTACAGATAAAAGTCAACCATTCCTATTGATACCCCAAATTGGAAAACCAGTAGAACAAGCAGGTAGTGGAGGCATCTGGGGAAGCACATAAATAAATCGAGTGGTTAAAAAAAAAAAACCCTTGCTTTTGACTTGGGACTTGGAACTTGCTGGAACTCAGAAGTGATTTTTTTAAAGAGTCTTCACGAAGCGGTTTAGTTTTTTTAAAGCTAGGATGTATACATTGCTCTGGCAAAACAAAACAAAACTCAAGCGGAACCTGATGAAGAGTTTTTACCACTGGATCCACCAGCATGATTGCTTTACTTGACAGTTGTGGGTTTAAGTGAAACCACCATGTAGCCAGTCCTTCCTTTGTTCTGCCCAGAAGATCTGCCTGCAAGGCTTATACAAAGACTGAAGGAAAAGCCTTACTGTCACATAAGTGTCCTTGGGAAGGGTGGGTCCCTGGGAAGGAATGAAGAGGGCAGGGAAATAATTTCCACAGCGATACATTTTTATTCAAGTGTTGACCGGGACCTTATTTTGGAAAAATGCTGAATCACCTCTGTGATTTTTAACCATTGAACAAACACCCATGGGTTTAAACACATGTAAAAGCAATAACCATAATTCACTTTGGAAAAATTCCCAAGCTTCTTTTTCTAAGTGTATTTGCTTTTGGGGAGATACTGGTTCATCAGGTCTAACCCAGCAGGTCATGATCTAAATAACTCTGAAAGAGGGAAAAGAAGATAAGGGATTTTAAGGGATAAAGTTTTAAACTGTAGGGGCCTTTATTTCCCTCCTATTGAGCAATTAGTAATATTTGAAAGTAGCCGTAGGCATGCTCTCTTGCTGTCTTGTCCAGTCTCCTGAACATAACTGTACAGCTACACTCACTCACACCTCAACTTGGAGGGTTTTTACTCCTCCAGGCCTGCAACCTCAGGTTGTTTCTGGCCTCCTGCGGCACACGCCTTTCTCATTTTCCTCCTACTTAATCTCTTCAGCCTTTCTGTCTTTTCAAATTTCTCATATCTTTAAACTAGATCAAGCATCATTTCCTGGTCTCCCTCACCACTTGCTCCACCTAAAATTTCTAAGTAACTTCTGGGTGAAATGTGAACTACTCTTTAACGATATTAACATTTTCATGTTGAGAAGACAGTGTAGAAATCTTAAATATGAGGATAGCAAGTAAACTGTAGAAAGAAAACCTGAAAAGGCGATCAGAAATGAATCTGCTAAGGTGTTTGCAGTAGTGTTAGGAAAGAACTGAATCGGGGTGATTTCAATGTTTGTCTATGGTAGAGAGCAGACAGCGGCGAAGTGGAAATCAGTAGCCAGTCTCTTTGACTGGTATATTATTAATAGGGGGAGAGTGGTCCTGTAGTAGGGTAAGGTTCAAGGAGCAGTAAATTGTGGAAAGGTGCGAAAAGACCCACAGGAGAAATGTTATAGCAGTGAATTTGAGCAAAAGCTGTAGAAGACTCTGATGGCCAGGACATTTTTTTTTCCTCCTTCTCATCAAAATGATGGAGCCTATTTTTAGGTAGAATGAAGAGGGCAGAAAGCTCTCTCTCTCTCTCTCTCTCTCTCTCTCTCTCTCTCTCTCTCTCTCTCTCTCTCTCTCTCTCTCTCTCTCTCTCTCTTCCCTGCTGTTTTCCAAGTGATCCCCTTAAAATAATCAACACACCAAAGGACAGTACAGCCTGAGCCCTCTCTAGAGAATTCCATTTGCCTTTAAATATATCTGGGCTTCCCTAAGGTCTGCCATCCCTCTGTCTCTATGAAGACATGGGGACATTTTAGCCATAGTTTTCTTTAGGGGCTTAGGAATACAGATAGGGTCTGGATCTGTTTCAGTTAAATGTATATAAAATATATTTTATGGCAAATTTATATTGACTTAAATTCTTTGTACATTTTTCTTATAAAATAATTTCTTTAGTAGGTGAATATATTGTCAATAACAATTGGAGACAACAGCTAAGCAAAATTTGAATTATGAAACAATGATTCCAATTTTTTTTAAAGCAGGCTAATAGTTAAAACCAGATATGATGGCTCATGTCTGTAATCTTGCCACACAAGAAGCTGAAATAGAATTAATACAAGTTCCAAGCCAGCCTGGGCTACATAGTGAGTTCCAGGACAGCTTGGGATATCATGTGAGGATATCGATCCCTTTTGTCACCCCCCCAATTATGCTAAATGCTTTTGTGCACATTCCATAGAAATAATTTAGGCACAGTATTGAAAATATAATGAAGAATCTCATCATGAATCTTTTTTTTTTTTTTTTTGGATATTTTATATATTTACATTTCAAATGTTATTCCCTTTCCTGGTTTTCCCTTCCTTAAACCCCTATCCCATTGCTGCTCCCTGTTTCTATGAGGGTGCCCCCCACCCCACCCATCACTCCTACCTCATTGCCCTGGTATTCCCCTACACTGGGGCATTGATCCTTCACAGGACCAAGGGCCTCCCCTCCCACTGATTCCCTATAAGGCCATCCTCTGCTACATATGCGACTGGAGCCATAGGTCCCTCCATGTGTACTCTTTGGTTGTTGGTTTAGTCCCTAGGAGCTTTGGGGGATCTGGTTGGTTGATGTTGTTCTCCCTATGGGGTTGCAAACCCCTCATCTCCTTTATTCCTTGCCCTAACTCTTCCATCGGGGTCTCGGTGCTCAGTCCAATGGTTGGCTGCGAGCATCTGCATCTGTATTGGTCAGGCTCTGACTCTGCCATCATGAATCTTAACCAGAACATGAAGGCTCTTTGAAAGAGGCAGTTCTTGCTTTTCATAAACAGAGGGTGAGAATCACCCTGAGGTTTCACTACCCGGAGGGGAAAAGCTTACTGTTCCATGCTCCACGTGTGAGCTAGTGAGTGATCTGTTGGGACGCTGGAAATACAGACATGAGTTTTAAGTTTCTGCATCACACAGAGCTTTTTGGAGAACTTGTGCCTGCACCACAAATGCTCTCTCATCGGCAGAAAGCAGCAATAGCCTGAGGAGGAACATTGCCCAAAGGAAGATGGAAACATCTAGAACATGAAGGCAGTATCTGCTGAACTGAAAGACTCAAACTCCCCAATATGGGGATGGGAGAAACCTCAGCTCGCAGAGTCCTGTTCAGTTTCCAGTTCTAAACACAGCTCAATTGCCAGTAGCTCGCAAAACTACCTCTATAAACTACTGGATACTTTTTTTTTTTTAACACTTTGGAGTAATCATTGCTGATTATTAATAAGAACAAGTAGCAGGGTTTAGGACCCATCTAAGCTCTGTGGAAACTAGTTTGGTTTCCTTGCAGAATAAGCCAAGGAAAATAACTGGCTCCATTCATTTATTAGTCCAGATGGACAAAGCCCGTTTTATTCTAGGCATAATGCTTATCTGTGTGCCTGACCTGGACTGAAGCAGAGGGGAAGACAGAAGGAAACCATGAAAGGCAGAAACTGAAAAAGTTGGCCCATTGCCCCCAAAGCCAACTGTGCTCCAGAGCAAAGAGAAATATTACCCTAGTGAGCTGCAAGGCAGAGCGTGGGGCTCCCCTGAGCTTTGGGCCTTTGAATAGAGGGAAATTAAAGCAATTATGCTGCTCTGTATAAGACCATTCTAAAGATAGTTTCTATTTAGTTTCTCTCGTCCTCCAACATGAAAGAAACATACTTCCTTTGAAAACTAAGTTATCATTTAAGACATTTTATTAATTTTTGAGTCATTAGGAAATGACCTTTTAATAAAACCAGTTTTGAGAAATGGTGCTTTGTTAATATGAACATCATGTCAAAGTTGCCTTTATTTGGTCTTTTATTGACCATTGTGGAATTGACCTGAAAATGGCCTTTCTCCATTTGCTATGTTCTTGCTTTAATTAAGCATTTTAATAAAAAGATATTAGCATGATGAAAGTTGAAGAATTATAAGGCTGTGAAGCTGCCTTAGCAATGTGCCCACCCACGAAGTAATCATTGTGTGTACTTTCTTCTTATCTTTCAAGATGTTTCTCATACTAACACACCCTTTAAGTGTAATGAATCATGAAATGCACAATCATAAATATGTTTATGTCTCACAAACAGGAATTTTCTGCCTTATCCCAATTTCCTTCCTTCCTTCCTTCCTTCCTTCCTTCCTTCCTTCCTTCCTTCCTTCCTTGCTTGCTTTCTTACCTTCTTCTTCTTCTTCTTCTTCTTCTTCTTCTTCTTCTTCTTCTTCTTCTTCTTCTTCTTCTTCTTCTTCTTCTTCTTCAAGTTCTTCTTCTTCTTCTTCTTCTTCTTCTTCTTCTTCTTCTTCTTCTTCTTCTTCTTCAAGTTTTGACAATTTGAAAATCTGTCCAAGGTATCATTTGAAATGAAACTATTCAAAGTCAACTCTTCACCCTCAGTACCCTGTAATTATCGATGTAGCTATACCACAGTTTATTATATTAGTTCTGCACTGAATGGGGGGGGGGTTGGGACATTTCTCTGGCTCCTTTGTTTCAACAGCAACTCTTCAACTAGCAGCAAACAAAGATGATGTAAGTCTGCACACACCTGTGAGTATGTGTGTCAGGAGAAAGTGCTATGAACGTAACTGAAGTAAAAACTCTCCTTGGTTAGATTTGACAAAATTTTGGGGTTTTTTTTTTAATAATTTTATAATGAAAATATGAAAGGTCATTAAGTTGACTATGTCACATAACAGTAGTGATGGGCATTGGTTTAAGGTGAAGGGTATATAGCTTTACAGTGCATTAAAAATTAGCATATGGATGCTTTCCCACCATAAAAAAAATGTTCACAAATTTAAGTCCTTTAGAGTAACATCCAACTTACAGTGTCTGAAAGAATTTGCATGCATCATGGTAGTTTTTAGACCACTGAAGTTGTCAAGACTTTCCTCTGTTCATGTCTGTAGTTATTGCTGCCTACCCTTTGCCATGCTCACGACTTGAAAACAAGAACTGTGTGAGCAAAGGCTGTGTGTGTGTGTGTGTGTGTGTGTGTGTGTGTGTGTGTGTGTGTGAAATAAGACAACGACACAGACGCTATGTGTAATGAAACATCCCACTCGGAACCTGACTACAACCTAAACTCTATTAACCATACCTTCTCACATGACGAAGTTAGGTCACATGAGATGTGAAAGGAGTGTTCTTACATCCCTTTCCTCACAAGAAAGCTGGGTCATGCAGACATGATGTAAGTGGAGGCACACTTCTCCAGTACACTGTAGCTAACAACAGTTATGCTTTCCAGGAAGATGGAGAGAGGAAGTAAAGAAGGCATGCGGTAAAGGACATTACAAGCACGTCTTCAGCAAGCATCACCTAACAAGATTTCTTTCATGTCTTATTCATCATTGTATCCCCATCTGTCATGTGATGGCCATAAGGCTTCTTATAAGCCAGCTATCTTGAATGAGTTATTTTCTTTGCCACCCTGCCCCTACACACACACACACACACACACACACACACACACACACACACAGCATTAACCTATGTGTCCTCACACTGACTTAAGGGTTTAAGGGTGGTTAACTCCAGTCCACTCCTTCCTCCAGGGTCTCATACTCCAGTGTGTGTCTGTTACAATTTTCACTCTTCTTCCTTACTTCGTATTGTCTGAACTATCAAAGGGCCAATATTTGTTCTTACCTGCATATTTTATCATGTTTCACCATATTATGGTTACATGTTAATATTGTTAATGGCTAGACTAAATATTTTTATACTTCTGAAAAATGTCAATTTATATTTCTCATAATTTTTAGCACAATACTTTATAGTGAGTAAAAAAAAAAAAACCTACTGTGTTCTCACTCTTCATGCAACATGCAAGATTAATACTATACCTTTTCTCATTAATAGGAAACAGTTACCATGCACAGGTTCTAGTAGATATTTTATTAAATGAACATGTGTGATTCTCCCAACAATGATAAGAAATCAACTGGCACTATCATTTCCACTTTCAGATGGGGAAACTGAGGCATGAGCAGTTTCAATAATTCCCCCCAACGTACTCAGCACTAGCTCGGGCTTCCTTCCTACTGTTGAGCAGAGGCACTCATCAACACTGGGTCCAATTCCTACCCCAGCCACAACACTTAGATGGGAAATGGGATCTAGCCAAGGCCACATAAACTTCTGGAAAAAGAATGACTTCAAAATTATATTTAGCTTTCCAAATGTATACATTTCCTACTATCTGTGCTTCAACTGGAATGTAGGACATGAGGCTAGACTCTATTTCTTCTTTACTATAGATGTTGCCTTCCCAGAATCCCCTTTTCCACAGCTCTCTCTCTCTCTCTCTCTCTCTCTCTCTCTCTCTCTCTCCTCCCTCCCCCTCCCCCTCTCCCTCCCCCTCCTCGTCTCCCTCTCCCTCTCCCTCTCTGGAAGCAATGCATAACTTTTATGGCCCTAGCCTAACATTTAAACTTCCTGGAACTTGAACTTCCTCCTTCTACTCCTGTTCCTGTCCCCGGATAAATTCCTCCTGCATGATTCATGGTAGAGTTGAGAATATTAGATCCTGTGTGCATGTCACATGCTAAGTCAATATTTGTGCAAAGGATTGTCTGTGGACTAACAGCAGATGCAGTGGGGCACACTGATACGCTAGAACGTCAGAAGGTACAGAAGGGTGGAGCCTGTGCCCCACCCCCACCCCAACACTCTGCTCACACCATTAAAAGACAAGAGGATCTGAGCTGCTTGAGATTTCTAAGTCAGCTTTAATGTTAGAACCCGCCTCAACTACCTGAGTATAGGCTAATATATTAGTCATCAGGGCCACGAGACTGACACATTTCACATCTTCTTGGCAGGAAAAAAAATTCCAGATAGAAGTAAAAGGTGTCAAACTACCCATCTCACTGGCAAAGCAACAACAACAACAGCAGCAGCAGTAGCAGCAGCAACAACAACAACAACAACAACAACAACCTATCCCTAAGCACTGTCAGACAAGGTTGGATTAAGACTTTTACAGTTTCTAAAAGTAGAGGGAAATTCAATATTTACTCCATTTCTCTACCCTTCTAAAAAATACTCTTTAAAAGGAAAAGAAAATTTAAGTAAAAAATAAATGCAATGAAGTTCTGTGAAATTGCATTTTTTTTTTCCATTTATGATAACAAAACCAATTAGTACTGGGACAATGAGATGACTCGGCAGGTCAGAGCCTCACTTCACAAGCCTAACATTATGAGTTTGATCCCTGGGATCAACAGTAGAAGGAGAGAATTGACTCCTGAACGTTGTCCTCTGACCTCGTCATACATACACACAGAAAATAATAACAAAGGCAAACGTGTAAACTAAAAAATCAAATGTCAGGTTCTTTTAAACATGTTTGCAGGAACTTTCTCTGTCATGTGCCCTGCCCTTAAGAGGAAAGACAACTGGAAAGCAAGAACTCACCCAGGCATGAGAGGGAACTCACTGTTTGATACGTCCCCTGGTACTACACAGTGACCCTGGACTTCAACTTATTTGTCTAATAGCTTCTCTTATTCAGTTCTTCATATACTTTCATGTTTGTGTCTACAGGGTATGGGGACATGGGGTGTGTGTGTATGATAAAGCAGCCCACTCTAAATGCCTATTAGCCATCTCAGCATTACCCTAGGTAGTTTTTTTCCCCAAGGAAATAATCCTAATTAGTTGCAACACACATCTTTTATAAAGTTTCCCATTAGAGACCCATTGGTAATATCTCAGCATATTGCCTATTATAAAAAGGTCAAATTGGAAAGAGAAACACAGGGAACAAAGGGAAAAGGGAGTTGCATGAACGATGTAGTTCAAGATACAAATAATTGAATCGCTTTTCTTACTGCCCCACTATTGATCACTAAAGACAGCATGATCGCTGTGAGTTCCTTTCCAGACTGTTATATTTTCTTACTAGGCATAGACATGAAATCATAGGCAAGAGGGGTAATGACAAGGTTGGCAGTATCATTAAGGAAGTGTTTGCCAAGAGAAACCTTAGCATAGATTGGCATTACATCATTGCATGGCCCTTGATACTTCTCCTTTTATTTTTTCCGCACACAATTTTTCCCATCTTCTGCTCCTCCTCCTGCTTCAGAGGGTAGTGTGAGGACTGGACTCTAAAAGGCACTAGTCCAATAAGAGTTTTAATAGATGGCTCACGTTTCCTCAGTACTGCCTTCTCATTTCTTGGTATCTAGTATGATATGCTATAGGTACTACTGTTAAACGATATTTACAGACGACCAAGTGGAAGCATAGACGGTTGAAAAAAAAAAACAAAAAACATTTGACTAGGGCTCCACTGCCGTGGTATAGTTAATAGCCTCATTGACAAAAAGCAGTGCAGTTTGAGAACTGGAGTGAAGGGTATTGGTATTGGAACAAAATGATCCAGGCAAAACCTAATATCTGCCTGAAAAAAGGCTTCTGAAACCTAGCTCAGAGTTAAATGTTTACGTGGTTTGAGATTATGAACCAAGGCCTGCAAGGCAAGATTCGAATGCAAGAATAGCTGAGAAAAGTCATCCAGTCACTGTCACGACTCCTCGGGACACTGCTAACCGTTGACAGACCATGTCAAACCACTTGTCTAGGGACCTAAGATGACAGGGTCACAGCCCAGGGTGACACGATGCTGAAGGATTAAGGTGCCAGAGAAACCCGTCATGATCCTCCCTTCTTGTCTTCTCTGTCGCTTCTTTTTCTTGTCTTCTTTCATTTCCTCTTCTTCTCCCCTTTTATCTTAAATCCATCCCTCTTCATAACCTCACATGAAGATAAGGAGCACTTTGACCCCAGAACCAACACACCAAAACAAAGCAAAACCAAACAGACACACAAGGCTTATCTGATCTCTCAAGATACAACCTTGCTTCTTTCTACCCATTTACCAAAATCGCCAGTGAGCAATCTAGGAAGAAAGTAAGTTGTGAAAGGGGAAGTGGTAAAAATGAAACGGAAGTGTAAAATGACGGAGGCCTTCATTTTGCTCCCACACACTGAATCAATGAGGCTGTAGTAGTACGTGCTGTGCGCAATCATGACTGACCCTGAACATACAGGAGTTCAGGTTCAAAGCAGAGCCCCATTACAGTTGGTTTGGACGTTTCTTCGCTCCAGCTCAGGCTGGCTCGAAACTCACCATGCAATTCATGTTGGCCAGGAGTTGTGGCAATCCTCCTGCCTCGGTCTTTCAGTGCAGAGACTCAGCTTTCTGTTTTCCTATTCATAAGATAAGGCTCATGACTGTCTGGGTTGTGGGGGGAAATTCAATAAAGTGGGTCATGTTGTCAGCATGCAATAGTCAACAGATAAAAGATAAACAGCATACTGATTGTATAAAATTTCAGCACATCCCAGGGTGTGGTGGTACCTGGGGGGTGGGTTAAGTAGAGTGTAGGAGGGGCTGTGCGAGGGGGAGTGGTGGAAGGAAAGGGCTGGTGGTGATCAGGATGCAAAGTGAATGAATAACTTAATTAGTTAATTAATTAATTAATGGTGAAAAAAGTTCTCAGCATATCTTGGGTTGTAGCTACAGCTTCTTCATCGCTTCTAAAATTGCATTAAAATGAGAGCCATTTTTTTGTTGTTGTTGTTTTTCCTGCATATACAGCTTTGTTGCACACAGTAAGATACAAGACATGGAACCCAAATGCACTCATGTATTTGGGGGGTAATATTATGTTTTATGGATTCTGGGCACTGATGAGACTTAAACTATGAAATCAGAATGGAAATCCCATTATAGGGTTATTTTCTTTATAAAATAAGGAAGAGAGATCAGAGTACATTCTGTACCTGATGTAAATCTGCAAGAAGCATGTTGCAAATCTAGACAAGGGTACCCATCAAAACTGGAGTCTGCCTCTGGAACTGAGGGGATAAATTCCACTGTTCAAGTTACCCAGGCTGCAATGTTTTCTTAAAGAATGCTATGCTGAGCAGAGTGAGACTGAGTATATGTCTATCTGACTGTGTGCCTGTGTGTCTATGTGTCTATGTGTCCTCTCTCTCTCTCTCTCTCTCTCTCTCTCTCTCTCTCTCTCTCACCAGTCTATCTGTAGCTATATAGTTACCCTCCAGTTTTGTCCAGAGCCTCTTCCATTTGTACAATGGTGGTAAAATTTGGGGGCTACTGCCCCAGTATGACTTCAGTCCTGTATATAAGGAAGATAATAAATGCAATACTAGTCTTAAAAAAATTTTTTACACATAGGAGGCAGGAAGATCTCTGAGTTCAAGGCCAGCCTGGTTTACAGAGTGAGTTCCAGGACAGCTAAGGCTACACAGAGAAACACTGTCTCAAACAAACAATCAAAACTCCCTTTTTATTTGTAATTGTTTTTAAGTTAAGTCAGCACAGAAAGTTCCGGGTTTCATCATGCAGTCATCATCATCCTTGTGTCATTCATTATGCTTTGATCTCAGTCATCACGCTCTCCATCTTCATCCTCCCTGTTGCCTCCCTTCCCCTCCATCTGCTTCCTTTCCATCCCCAATTCATCCTATCCACTGCTTTCCTCATATCAGGTCTCTTCCTCCCTCTTTGAGCTCTGTCATGCACACATACACACACACACACACACACACACACACA
>NC_034592.1:52343670-52345857 GCF_900095145.1 Mus pahari | reverse complement strand
ATATATATATATATATATATATATATATATATATATATATATATATATTTAAATCTAGGTTCTACATATGAGTAAAACATCATATGAGCCTTCCCTTTCTGAGTCTCGTTTATTTATGTTAACGGAATGCTTTCTTGTTGCGTCCATTTGCCTGCGAATGCCATGATTTGATATTTCTTTAAGTCTGAACACATTTTCATTGTGTATATGCATCGTGTCTTTATTCATATATCTCCTAACAGGCATGCAAGCTGGAGAAATGTGTTTCTTGCTTCCCCTAGGCTCTTCTGAAGTTTGTGGTGGCCTTAGCATGATGATATCATTGAGGAAAGGTGGGAGGTTTTTTTTTTATTATTATCATTTATGAAATTAAAAGGCAGATGTTACTAACAGCCTCTCTATGCAGCTTCTCCTTGCTTGGCAGGCAAGTCCTGCTGCCTGTATTTGGTGTTTCTGAATATGACAAGGAGGGGATGGAGATGTGGTTCCGCAGTAGACCAGTTATAGGAAAGCCTTGTTTAGTCCTCAGCATGGGGAACTGAAGACGAAGACGTTCTTGTATGACAACCATCTGGTAGGAAAGCCAACCCCCTTAATACAAAGAAGTGGGGATACAGAACAAAGATGTAGGCTACAGATCATCCTGGCTCTGCCTAGCAACAGAACTGATGGAAGCAGCTACACATTTCAGACTAGTTACATGAGAAAACAAACCTCTATTTCTGTCAGTATTTGCAGACATTGTTTTGTTTTTTTCCAATTTGCAACCAGATACACTCCTAACAAACACCAGGGGACCCGATTGCCATAGCAGTGAAATTTCAGGATTAAAAGGCACAGGACAAAGCACATCATTGACATGAGGATGAGAGAAAAGAAGAAGTTTCTCTCAGAATCTTTTTCTGCTTTTAAAATAAAATGCTTATTTTATTAAACAAAATCCTCACAAAGACAGCTGCAGAGTTGTATACAGGAGGGAAACTTGACCATCTATAACTTGCCTTTTTTTTTTTTTTTTTGAGACAGGGCGATGCTATGTAGACCACAGACAGCTGTCTGCCTCTGCTTCCCAACTGCTGAGATGAAGTGTATGCCCCACTATGCTCAGCATGAAAAGACACACATTAGGAAACATAAAATCCTGTACTTAAATTTAGGAAGGAGATACATTTAAGAAAATAAAATGTAAAGGGATAGTTTTGTGTGGCTGTCTAATGAAAATCAAGTTATCTGGGGGAAAACTTTTACAGGAAATATTGGTCTGGCAATGCAGGTGATTAGTACACACATTCTACCAGACGTGTCTACACGTCTTTCAGTATCCTGCAAAGTGAGCATGAGAACTTTCCAGTTCAGTTTTCAATTGGCTGCGATCTGATCTTTTTCTACCTGACTAATTATTCTCTTCTTCCTGTAAGTGGTCTCCATGCTAACTCAATTGTTTTGAAGGACTTCCCTTACTGTTTGTTAATTTCTACCGAGACAATACTATTCTCAGAAATAATAATTCAGAAGTCTATAGTTTTGGTTTTATAAGTACCCATGCTTTATATTTCTAAGCCTAAAGAGAACCTTTAAAGCAATCTTGCTAGTTTATATCTTTGTTCTGGGGCTGTGGGGGTGGTGGGTGGGTGGGTTGTACGATAAAGCTGGACACTTCTTCACCCTGGTCTGCTGAGTTCCTCGTAGACTGTGCTTCCTCCATTTCTAATTCACATTATTTGCTCATTAGAAAATGCTCTAATTCAACTAACATTCTGATGTGTTATATTTGTAGATATCAGAGCCAAATTCAAATGTACCAAAGACATCTCTCAATATGTGTGTCTGTTTAGTCATGACAGCAGTTTGGATTTTGTAACGAAATGTGTAAATGGGTTTATCTTTCCAAAATTTGACTGACAGGAATCCTGACATTGACTCATGTCTTAGTGATCAAGGAGTAATTATATTGAATTGATTCATTTGTTAATTACTTATCCCTCATGAGGAATATAGATTATTAAGGGAGAGTGCGAAAAAAAACATAAACAAACAAACAAACACAAAACTCCTGAGAGTAGAAGGGACTCCAAGGGAGAAATACTGTTCTTTTTTTTTTTTTTTTTTTTTTTTCGAGACAGGGTTTCTCTGTATAGCTCTGGCTGTCCTGGAACTCACTTGGTAGACCAGGCTGGCCTAGAACTC
>NC_034592.1:52314885-52343635 GCF_900095145.1 Mus pahari | reverse complement strand
GAGTGCTGGGATTAAAGGCCTGCGCCACCATGCCCAGCTGAGAAATACTGTTCTTAATGGCTTTCGTGGTGCGGAGGCTTGAACCCAGAGGCTTGTGCAAGCCATGCGGCGGATTCTCTACCAGGAACCTCAAGCTCCGGCCTCCAACAGTAATTCTAACCGAGACTGAGGTAAGTTTTCAAAATCACAATTATTAGAAACCACTGTTCAAAATGTTTTGAATATTGCAGCCATGACTAAGTTCAGATTCATTACAACATATATGGTACATTTTTTGAAGTAAGTTTAAAATTGTTACAGAGTCTAAAGCTATTCTAAAACAAAGTGCTTAGGGTTATTTTTGAGATTATAATGACAACATTTGCCCCTTCCCCGTTCCTCCATCCAAACACTCGCATGTGCCCTTGCCTGCTCTCTCTCTCTCTCTCTCTCTCTCTCTCTCTCTCTCTCTCTCTCTCTCTCTGGCTTTTTTTTAAATTAATTGTTGTTATATGCATATGTGTATATGCATAGGTATTCCTAAATATACCCTGCCCAGCCCATATTGTGTTACTTGTATGCATGTTTTCGGGGCTGGTGATTCAGGACTAGATAACCAATCCAAGTGTTCTCTTCCCTGGGAAAGACTATACACCCCCCCCCCCCCCAGCATTCCTGAGTTGCCTGTAGTTTTTTTGTGGAAGGTTCAAGTGCCATGGGCTTTCCCCATCCACTTTGGCAAGTTTATGGATGTCATGCTTAAGTGTTTAGTTTTTAAAGGAGGTTTATTAAAAAAAACATTAAGCACTGCACTGACGTGTTTTTTGACTCTGAGCTTTGTTCCTGGTTGATATACAGCCACCACTGTCTCAGTAGGAAAAAAACTGGTTTCTTCTTCCATCTTCAAACAATACTAATTACAAAAGGAAATGCTAACAGACTGGCTTTGTTCCCTCCAGTTCCATTATTCATCACAATATCCGGCATATGACAGACACTACATAAATATTTGTTAAAAGAATATTTCCATTTTCAAACCTTCACAAATTCCTCACTTTCTAACATTTATCAAAGTTCTTCCCTCTACCCTGCTTACAAACACCTCCTAGCCCAACAAGAACTCTAAGGGCCTTACTCATGACATCCACCCCACCCTTTAATGAAAGACATGCCTGCTATAAAACCCTGATTATTTCTCCCCTCTCCTGCAGCCACGTCCCTATTTTATAAAGACTCATCCCTTCTGCCACGGGGAGAATTGTCTTTTGTATGCTGATTTAGTATGTCCTCTATAGCACTTGCCTCGTTTTTCTTTTGATTACATGTATTTTCATTTAGGTATTGTCCCTCTTAATCTGCACCTTAAGCTCCTTGGGGAAAGAGACAGTGAATGGTTCCATGACACAGTGCACACAGTAGGCCTTTTATTGTGGCTCCGAGGTATATATGTCAATTGCTGAGTGTTTGGTTTATGAGAGTTCATTGTTGCGAGAAGGAAGGTACAAATGTAAGGGATATCTTATTAAAGCTGCAAGGTGTGGTTTTGGACCCAGTCTTCTGTAGCAGTCTGCATGGGCTAGATTCTCAGTCAATCTGTTCATTTGCTTTGCATCTTTGGGTAAGTTGCACCATTTTCTAAGCTTCATCTGTAACATGGTACAATATTGCCTACCTTCAAAGACTTTTTTGCAGCTTACAGAGTAACATATATAAAATGCTTAGTGCCCATGAAAAGTATTCCCTAACATTCACTCAACATCATTGTGATTTGAGTTTCAAATGTTTAAGTTTTAATAGCTGGCTTTGCAACACTGGATAACAGAAACCATCTCTGTTTTGACTAGCTCTCCAACAGCAAATTAATAAAAAACCACCAAATAATTTAGCATCCGATATACTCTGCTTTGAAAACTCAGAGATTTTTCTGTGATTCTCCATTTAATTAGCAGTAGAGGTCTGTGGCATAATTCTAACTGTACAATTTCATACTCAATAAATGCTCCACGAGGCTAATAGCAGTGATTGTTCATAAGTATTTCTGGTCACTTATTTGGTATGTATAAAGCACATTAGTGAAGGCACTGCCCTGTTGAACTGAGCTGATGATGAAATGCCTGCTCTTAGTGCAGTAGACCATAAAAGGCACAAGCATTAATCAGAAAAGCATTAGAGCTGGTTTGAACTGCTCAAGGAATTTTCAAGATATTACCATTTGCTTGGCTCTAATTAAATAATTTGGAGTTCTTATAACATTGAGAAGCTTTGGAAAATAATGTGTTTACTCAAAGGAAGCATAATAAGGTCCCCTCCCCCATTTTGCATTTTGCCAAATGTTCTTTTTTAACGAATAACACTTTTCTTATAACTGTGCACTGATTAAAGAAACTTAGTTAGCTATAAATGAGAATCACGTACTTCTGGTGCTACTGTACCCAGAGGATTTTAGTTAAGTAAAGTCTAAAGTTTTAGGATATTTGAAATATACCCAATAGTGCAGTTAGTGGGTCCCCACCAACTTAAAGTGTGTAATTGTTACTGTAGGAAAAAAAAATCTGCCAAAAAGTTATGGTCGAGATAAAAACCATACTAAACTATTTTGCAGTGTTCTGATTTTGATGTTTTGGGGGAGTTATGGCCGAAGAAGAGCAATCCATTCCTGAAACTGGCTTCTTGTTTGACACCCAGATTGGAATGTCTCTAACCAGGCTTTGAATCTTTAAAAGACCAAGGACGGGAATTGGAAAAGGAGCAAATGCCGACTCTGGTTTCCAAAACGAAGACATCGATGTGTGATGGAAGGCAAGTGAAAGATCAATGCATTTGTTTTTCCATCTGTTAAGACACAACGAAAACATTCTTCTCATTTTTTCGTTAATGTTTTGTTTCCTGGCAACCAATGACAAAAATTCCCAATCAACCACAGCTTTCACAATATTCACTTATTTTAAAAGGCTACTCTGGTGCTATTGTTTAGATTTCTGGGGGGGAAAAAAAACCTTTAATGCAAAATTTATTTCTCCTAGACATAAATGTCTATGTGTACACATCCTATCTGTGTAACAAATTAGTAATCTAGAGTTAAGACCATGAGGATTTAGTATTTGATCATCCCAGAAAACAATTGGTTATCATCTGATAAATCAGTTATAAATCAGAAATTTTAATCCTAAGTATTTGTCCAAGAGGACTCTTTCACAGGCTTAGTATCCAGAAGGCAAGTATGCAGCATGTTCTTAGTCTCTTCCTTACAAGCACATGCTACAGAATTCTTAAATATTCATCAAAAGCAGAAGAACATAAAAAATGGCAGTTTAATAAATCGCAGCCATAGGCAACAGCATGTGCAAATCTTGTACACATTGTATGTCTGTGGGGTAAATATTACATGTACAATGCATGTGACTGATGTACTAAGTTCAAAAGTGCATGAGATTAACCCAAATAAACAAATATGGCCAAATTCTGAAGGAAGGCAATGAGAATGAATAACACAAGAGTGAGTGAAACTCTTGGTCTACATAGGTCACTCTTCTTCATTTTGCCATGATTCTTTGTATAGTGTATGTGTTTCATGAATATTCCTTAGGAAATGCTCCATATTTGGTAAATGTATAAAAAAGATATAAAGAAACCATTGCCACTCATATCTAAGCAAGATGGTCTTAAAGTAATGGAACATTTCTAGTTACTGGGGCTGGAGAGTTGGCTGCTCTTCCAGAGAACCTGGGTTCAATGGCAGCTCACAACTGTCTGTAAACCCAGGGGGTCTGACGCCCTCACACAGACACATGTGCAGGCAGAACACCAAGGCACGTGAAATATAAACAAGTAAACTTTTGAAAACGTATCTAAGCCATCGTGTCATGCCTTCTGCGAGATGATGGAGATGTCTAATTTTGGTGAGAGAAAGGGAAATGTCAGATGAAAACGAGTAAATCCGTTTTGTTGTAGTTTGTGATACCATAAGAGATCACATTCCACCGAGCAAACTGACAAGCTGTCAGAAGTCTTCGGTGTCTGACAATCTTCAGACATCAAATGTGATCTGGAAATCATAGTCCACAGCATCGTTTTTATGCCGTATACCTGTAGAATCGTTCCACAAATGCAATATAGCTTCTGAAATTTCACAAGTGTTTTTGTGTTGTAAAAAAAGTAAATTATAAGACTCACAATTTCATTTTTTTCTTTTTTTTTCTTTTGTTTATTTTGGAAACAGGGTTTCTTTGTGTAGCCCTGGCTGTCCTGGAACTCACTCTGTAGACCAGGCTGGCCTCGAACTCAGAAATCCGTCTGCCTCTGTCTCCCAAGTGCTGGGATTAAAGGCGTGAGCCACCACTGCCCAGCTCACAATTTCATTTTTACATCAATAAATTTTACCATCTCTCCTTAGTTTGACTGCTTTCAGGAATACTTTGTCTAACAATTAATCTTTCTCAACCACACTTTATGTATTAATTAACATAGAGACTATTTTTATATCAAAATATGATATGCAAATTTGTGTTTATATATTTTAGCTATAACTAAACGCACAAAATTATTTTGTTAAACATTATAAAGCCCTGAGAAGTGGTGGTAAATGGGTCTGAAGGCAGCATTCATGAGGCAGAGGCAGTCAGATCTCTGTAAGCCAGCCTGGTCTACAGGGAGACCGGGCATGAAAAAACAAGAAGGAACCAACCAACCAAAAGCTCAATCCAGCCCAACCCAAATTAAAAACCCCCAAAACAACAACCACCCCCCAAAATTATAAATCATTACTTTGTAACATTTTAATGTGTTAAAAGATTACATACTACCTTGCCAAACAATTATATTAGAATATGTTTAAGTCCCCATTCTTATTATATTGTATATTTATACACAGATATACATATTTACATATATATAAACTATTGATAGTCTCTCTCTCTCTCTACCTCCCTCTACCTCCCTCCCTCCCTCCTTTCCCCTTCCCCCTTCTCTCTCTCTCCCTCCCTCCCTTCCTCTCTCTCTCTCTCTCTCTCTCTCTCTCTCTCTCTCTCTCTGTATGTATGTGTATGTTTGTGTATGTATCTAGGTGTCAAGTTCAGATCCATGCATATCCTAAGAAAGCACTCCACCACTGAGCCAAATTTCTAGCCCTTTAGGTATAATTTTAGGTATAATTAATTTACCAAAAGAAACAAACTGTCAAATGGAGCATTGTACTGACATACTTTTTTTTTTTCTTTCTTTCTTTTTTTGGTTTTTTGAGACAGGGTTTCTCTGTATAGCCCTGGCTGTCTTGGAACTCACTTTGTAGACCAGGCTGGCCTCAAAATCAGAAATCCGCCTGCCTCTGCCTCCCAAGTGCTAAGATTAAAGGCGTGTGCCACCATGCCCGGCTCTGACATACTTTTTAAACTTCCTTTTATATCTCTGGATCCTATATTCTTTAGAACTTTCAGTGTGAAAATTAGTGCATTTGTTTGTTTGTTTGTTTGTTTGTTTTTGTACTCTATTATGTTCCATCGTATCTTGTGTTTAAAGGAAGAGCTATATGAGAAAATTAATTATTTTGGTTTAATATACTTGAATGTATGGTAAAATGGGTCTACAAAAATAAACTTATCTGACTTAACTTTCCCCTATATTCTTACTGAATGAATCAAGTAGAAACTGGGGAAATAGAAACAATGAATTCTGTGATGACTATGCTGGGTTGTCAACTTGACATGCCTGTGAAGAGGGAGCCACAAATGGAAATCTGCCTCCACCAGACTGGCTTGCAGGCATGCCGCAGAGCCTTACTTGACCAGTAACTAATGGAGGAGAGCCTAGCCCACTGTGGGTGGTGCCATCCCTGAGAAGGTAGTATGGGGCTGTATGAGAAAGCAGACTGAACAAGCCGTGAAAGGCAAGGCACTCAACAGCATTCCTCTGTGGTTTCTGCTTCAAGCTCCTGCCTTGCTTTCCCTCGATCATGGACTATAAACAGTAAGAGGAAATAAACTCTTTCCTTCCCAAGATGCTTTTGATTAGTGTTTTATCCTAGCAACAGAAGCTCAGTAGGATAGAAATCTAAGCGTAAACTCGAGGTGACTATGTACTCATGGTGTTCCCACTTTCCCACGCTGTTACTTGTTATCTGGACCTCCTCACCTGAAAAATTACATATGAGAATTCCAGGGACAACATAAGACAGCGCAGTAATAATTCTTGGTACAGTGCCAGTTTTCAGCAAACATTCTTTGCTGAAAAGAAGTAAAGTTTTCTTGGAATATAAGGTTATGGCAAAACAGTATATGGCACCTCTTTATCCCTTACGGCACTTAGTGTTTGTTATTTTAAGCAATAGACCTCAGTGTTCACTAGGCGCTCTACTGCCTCTTAACGTTGGTCTTCCCATCCAGCCGTTTCACTTGCCCTTGGCATTTGAGAAACAAGAGGAAATAATTGTATCGAGAAAGGATGGAAAGCACACAAGTGTGTTGTCACCATCAGAGTACTACTGTGCATGAGCTGAGTCTGCCGCCAATGCTCTTCTGCAGCTGGAGACTAAATGTTCAACATGCATTTCTTTTGAGTCATCTCTAAAGCCATCTATGCCTATTCCAAGAATTCTTTTTTCTCGCACCCATCCCTATTCCGTCACGTGGTAGCCAAAATCTTAGCAACCACATTTCGTAAATACTCCCTAGCGTGAGTTCCACACTTTAAGCCATCATGGGCATCCAGGCTGTCATATTCTGACTCTGCTCTCAGTGTGGCTTTGTTCATGTCTACATTGTTGATTTTGCTTTGTGTTACCACACAAGACGCATGTTTTCTCAGCTTCCTGTGCTTCTTCTAAACCAAAGATTTCTCAAGCCACAGAGAGTAAATCTCTTGATTTTGCAGACCATGTGGTCTCTGTCACAGATGCTTAAAACTGCCACTGTAACATCAAAGCAGCTGTCAACAACAGATAAATGAATGGACAGGCTTTCTTTCAATAAAACATAATTTACAAAAATTATTTTCTCCAGCAATTGGATATATTTGGGGAGCTTGATAGGGGCACATTATGCTGTGCTATCTGAGAGGCTTTCTGTTCTTCATCAACATTAGACAATGTGTAACATTAGGGACGCACTTCTTGCCAACATAGGGTCAATGAAACCAACTTCTCTTTTTGTCTCTGTCAGCATCCTCTTGCCTGTCTGGTTTCAAAGGTCAGATTCATCTTGTGATGATCTTGGACTATGCAAGCCGTATCCTGGGTAGTTGAGTAATGACACTGAGATCGTGAGATGTTACAGGCATGCTCCCAGGGCTTACCCTCCTCTCCTTCTAATTCAATCTTCTACCTTCTAGAAGCCTTCTGCTTGTGTTTGTTGAGATACCAAATGTAAATACTTTAAATGAATGCCAAAATGTCCTGGCTTAAAACAGCAACAAATTAATGTTTCCCATGACTTTGTGAGCTGGCCAAATGGTTCTTCTCTGAATGATTGCTTAAGGTTATTCCCAGGTTGCACTCAGCTGGCACTTGGCAGGGGGGTGTGTTCAACTGGAACTTCTAGGATGGAGGAGGGTCTCTCCCCTATCTCCCATTCTCTCCATCTCCTTCTCACCCTCTTTTATATGCCCCGTCCCATCACGTACACAGGCTCTTTCACACCACACCGCTTTGTGGCCTACTCAGAACTACATTCCAAGAAATATTCAAAAATGGTAAAAATGTTTCTCTTATATTCTGCAATTCATAAAAGTACTTCCCCCATATTTTACTGGTTAAAGTCAATTATACAGATACTAAAAGGTCATAGTGAGGAAAATGAATTGCTTCCCTTGGTGGAAGGAACAGCAAAGTTAAAGTATGAAGACGTTCTTCTACACAGTCAAAGGCAAACCTTTAGGCTACTTTTCATCCCTGTGGTTCTCTGAGGACAGTTGGTGCAAGGGTAAATGCCTGGTGGGACAGGATATTATATACTATGGTAAGAAAGGATCTTATAAAAGGTAGACAGGAAGAAGAGATGAGAGGAAGCCCATCTTCCCTTCAGCCAATCTAATTCCACTGGATCACTTCTGTAAGGGGAAACACTCATTCACTTGCCAAATCCTGGATCCACATGTGTTCTTTACAGGGTTTCATGATTTCTCTTGGGGAAACGTACAGATATGACTATTCATTCATAGATAGGATACCAAAAAACTAATGAAATAACTTCAGGTTCAGCTTTGGAAAACCAATGAGTAGCTGGAGTTACTAATGAGAGCATGGTTGAGAAATTACCTTCAGGAGCACGGGTAACTAACTCTCTATCAGATTCATGACCAAAATTCAAAATTAGCATAGGGGAGCACTCATATAAGTTGCACTAGTAACTATCCTAGCACTTCTCAAGACAACATACAGGCTTATGTGCAGCTGGGAGAGGAGCCCAGGAAGGTAAATCGGTTGGATCATCACAATTCCTCTGATTTCAAGACAGTAATGGCTGGATTATCTCTTGGAGGGTGGAGTTCCACAATACATACTGATAACACTTTGTAAGACACCCATGAGACCATTTAGACAATAGCATTGATTGTTTGCCATGTTGTTGTGAAATACCTGTCAAAGGTAAATTAAGGGAGGAAGAAAAAAAGGAAGGAAGGAAGGAAGGAAGGAAGGAAGGAAGGAAGGAAGGAAGGAAGGAAGGAAGGAAAGAAAGAAGAAGGGAAGAAGGAAAGAAGGAAAGAAGGGAGGGTGGGTTTATTTTGGCTCACATTTTTCAGGAGTACAGTTCAATCTGGCAAGGACAATACAGCTAAGACACAGGCAGCAAAGAGCTGAAGAATGATGAATACTATGGCTTGGCTCCGTTTCTTCTTCTTGTTCATAAACATTCAGGATCCCAGTCCATAGAATGATACCACTTACATTTAGGATAGTTCTTTCTACTTCAATCAATGTCATCTAGAAAATCCTTCAAAGACATTCCCAAGGACTTTCTTCCATGGTTATTATCAATTCCATCAAATTGACGAAGTTCACCATCAGGTCATTGTTATGTTACTGTTACCAGATATCATGACCATGGCAACTCTTATACAAAAGAAATCATTTAATTGGAGTTTGCTTCCAGTTTCAGTGGCTTAGCCCATTATCATCAAGGCAGGAAGCATGGCAGCATTGCAGGCAGACATGGAGCTAGATGAGTAGCTAAGAGTTCTACCTCTAGCCTCGCAGACAGCAGAAAGAGACTCTTGGCTTGGGATGAGGTATTTTGAAACCTCAAAGTCCACTCTCAGTATCAGTGATTACCTTCAATAAGACCACACCTGCTAATACTTTCAAACAGTGCTACTCCTCGACCATGCACTCATATCTATGAGCCTATGGGGGCCATTCTCTCTCAAATCACCACAGATACCACACAGGTTCCAAGGACCAAATACATCAGATTCCACTGAAGCCTAAGATCTTACCTACAAAGTTGAGGCAATTGTATAGAATCTGTGCAGAGTTGAAGATACTTGGTGCCACTACTGGTTTAGCTCTTTTCCTGTGTATTTTCTGAAATGAAGCCTCTTTTGCCAGACCTTGTTGTAGAAAGTGTCCCAAATGTCCACCCCAGTCCTCCAGGGAAGAAGCCACATGGCTGATTTACGTAAGCTTTACTCTTCTCTTTCCCGCCTGTAATCTAAGGTCCTCAGCATCTTTCCCACTCTACCATCCAACCCCACCCTCCTCTTGTGGTGTCCACCAGATATCCTAATAGAAATAAAACAAGTTATTATAAATGTTTCAAGAGAAGAAGGCTGTGGTTGTTCCAGAGCTGTCTGGAATAGCAAGGTTTGGAAGCAGTCTTCATTGTCCAGCAAAAATTGACAAATAGAAACAGACAGAAAAATACCAAATAATATCAAAAGGAATTTTCTGACTCATAAAGTTTTGTTAAAGAATTGAGGCTACAAAACAAATCCCCACAATTACCTTGCCTTTTTACTTGATATACTGTTTTCTATATCTGTTGTTCTACTTTTATAATGTCATTAATAATAAAATATCTAGAAATATACTTAATAGAAAATATTTGAGGAAGCTTGAGTGTACCTAAGTGGTAGAGTGTGTGTTGCCTGGAATATGGAAAAAGTCCTAAACTCAATAACCAGCACGCGCACAAACACCACACACACACATACACACATGCACACACAGGCATACACAGATCCATCTTGCTATGAACTATTTTGAGTATTTTTAAAAAATAGCTTTTTAGCTTTAAAAAATATCTTTCTGTGGTGAGTATGAATTCATATGCAATGAAGAATACTCACTGTACAGAAAAAGAAAGGTCAGTTTAGAAAAAGTGCAAGCCAGGGATAGATCTCAGAGGTTAACATCATGCAAGACCATTATTATATTTTTTTTCTGTGAAACGTCCTTGTATGCCACCATCAGAATTCAGAGTGAGCTAGAGCGAATATTAGTCTGACTCAGCATAGCACTTCTTTCTGCTTTTATGCTAATGCTTAAAAGCCTGAAACTCTGCTCTCTATTCAATATATTTCATCAAATATTTATTGAGCACCTACTATGTGCCAATCATCAAGGAAGCAACATTAACTACATAGTTCTATTGCAATTTAAGTCAGTAAAATGGTTTCATGGAAGTGTGTATATATTTTCAAAATCCCAGATGGTCATTCTGAGACTTTCTGTAAGACAAATAAAACAAAACAAAAACAAGAACTCCAAAACAGTCCAAATGAATAATATGAATTATGTACTTGTGATGATTTCATTGCGTTGACTAATACAATGTCAGATTATGTTGATCTGTTATTTTTTTAATCGCTCATACATCTGTGTCACTTTGATGATATAACACCACTTTCTCCTCTTTGAACCAATAGCATTTCCAATCTTTTATTCCTTTTAGTATAAATTATTTCAATCTGTTTGGCCTTTGAGCCAAAACTTTCAGACTTTGAGCTCGGAAGGAGGATTCCATGAGGGAAAACTGATCTAAAGTCTAAGCCAAGGCTCGTGCTTCACACTGCAGTGACTGAGGCCTACTGCATCAGCAATCAAACAATTAATAAGCTGAACAAAGGAAAAGAATATTGGGCGTAAGTTCCCAATTTGACTTATTAAACTATATAATATTTTTAGAATTAATTTTTACTAATTTAATTTTATGTAAGTTGTTTCAATTATTTCTTCCTGTTCATTTTATAATGTTGTGGGGTTTTTTTTCATGATGATTCTCCACAGTATGCCATTTAAATGACTTTGACTGTAAAAGAATTTTGTATGGACTCACATGATACTTTTAAGAAAGGGATGGGCCTCTTGGGAGGGAAGGCGCGTTACATAGTGTCTTATGAAAGAAAGGCATCTGAAGGTGGTTGCTTTTCAAACCATATCCTTTAGATTACCAACCCACTATTTTTTTCTTGCCCAAGATTATTTCTCTATAAATGGTCTGAAGCCAGTCAGTCTTTAGCACCTATGCTGTGGTCAAGATGCCTCCCTTATATGCTGTGGTGTTATTGATGGTTGGCTTGTTTTGTCTCATGGCACTCGATGGACTTATTCAGTTAGCATATATTTCCCCCAAGAAGCTACGACATATCAGGTAATGATCTTGGGACTAGTTTAGACATTAACTGAAATGATTAACCAGTGGGGATCTAAAGTCTACATAACGTAGCAGTTTCTAACTAACTAGTCACAAACTAGTGTTTGAACATACATGTACGTGTTGAGGAGAGGAGAGGTGTCTGCGGCAGTTCTTTCCTGTGTGAAATCTGCCCCGTTTCCTAACTTTACCAAATATGTACTATTAAACAGGCTTGTCTCAGAGACACATGCAGGCACCAAGCCTCCTGAATTTTTACTTTGTGAGGAAATGTCAATTTCACTTCTGTGAAATAAATGATTCATTTCATAATTTGAGTAGAATGGTACTTCCAAGATTCTTATATCTGACTAGGCTTAGGATATTAAACATTTCAGTACAATAATCGTTTCTCTTGGCCTGCAGCATTTTAAATTTAATATGAAGCAGAAACATTTTTAATTAATTTTTAAGACTTTGCTTTCAGAATTATATGAAATAACGGTTCAGATACCGTATGAAGTGGAACAAATATGCTAATTCAGAAACATTGATGACTTGGTTGCCATCTCTGTCATTATAAACCTAGCAGTGAAATTTTTTTTCTATAACCTGGAAACACATTTCATATCTTTTCTGTCCACTCATCTTGCAACTTGGGGCCTATTTGCTCTCATTCTCTTTTGGTAAGCCTGCCCTCGCTGTTCTTCCCAGTTGTTTTCTGGTCTGACTAGTTGTCAGCGCATCTCCACCTGTGATCCTATACTGATGTCCTTCCTATACCACCTGTTCTGACCCTGCTCCTGTCAGTGGAAACTGTCACTCTTAGCCTCCTGGTGAGGAATCAGAACTGACCATCTTCGGCTCCAAGCGTCCTCTAGGGTGGGTAGTGCACAGGAAGGGAAGAGGAATGTTGTGGCTTATACACTTAGAATTTCTTCCAAATGAGTTTTGGAAATTAATGTTTTTAGTTTTTGGCCCACAGACACACAGTAGAAAGTTATTATGGTATTATACACAATCTACACGTGCATAAATAAATAAAATAAATAAATCTTTATTTTCAGGGGAAAGAGGAAGAAGGAACTTTTAAATGATAATGCTAAAATGTTATACAAAAAGTTCGCAGACACCTACAAAACAATTGGAAATAAGCAAAAAAAAAAGTTACTTAGGTTGTCAAACTATATGAAGTGGAACTAACTATACTACAACGAATGTTGCACACAAGCCAAGTAAAGCTAACTAACACCTGTTGATAATGTACTAAGATTTTAAAACTTAGTTCCAGGTCACATATAAAACTCATAAGTTAGGAAATAAACACTGTGAGTGTCAAAATGTGGGAGGAAGGCCTCCATCATTCTTTATAGGAAAAGCCATCACTGCGGGATCAAACAGGTCGCCCAGCGTCTTTAGCTGTTTTTCCACTTCCCTGAATACTTTTGAGAATAGTCAAATAAAAAGTTCATAGAAATGTGTAAAAGCAATTTGAAGTCCTGGTTTTGGGTGCCAATTCTCCAGAACAGAAGGCATAGTGAAAAGAAAGGGCGGGGGGTGCACGCTGTAAGTGTCTTTGTCTACTGGCAAAGCCTAACATGTTTAAGAGTGTAGGTTCTCACCTTGCAGAACAGATGTTGGCTTTTAATCTACTCTTCAGTGAAAACAATTCCTTTCCAGGAAACCACAAACTCTTTCCAAACCCTGGCAGAGGGGTTCTCCCCGAGGGCGTGGATATTGGTTGGCCTTGCAATAGATAGCAACCCAGGAAGGGGTGACGGTGGACCTCAAATCAACTGAAACTTGACCAAAATACCAGAAGCTCTACTTTGAAAAAGGGAGGCGCCTCCTTGGGACCCAAGGCTTCCCTACCCTAGCGCCCGTGGCCAGAAACGGAAACCACTAGCTGCTCTCAAGTGAGAGGAGTGATGAAATCAAGGCTACAGGGGAAGGAAGCTCACCAACCTAACTGGTGACAAAGCTGCTGAGCCTCGGGGAGGAAAGCGGTACCATCTCCGAGGAGTCCCGGGGGGACGCCGCATCCCTGGGTTTGGACCACCCGGAGAGGAAGAGGAACCGCGTGGGGTTAGGGGTAGGGGGAAGTGCGGCTCAGATTTCGCAGCGTCCCCGCCAGTGGGCTCTGGGTACCAGGTGGCCGCGGCGCGGGGCAGCGCAGGCTCGGCACTGCGGAGGGCTGGCGGGCGGGCGGCGCGCGGGCGGCGGAGGAGTTTGCTCGGCGCGCGCCCGGCCGGCCCGCGGCTCACCTGGAGCGCTCAGGTAGGACCGGGGCGGGGCACGGGGCTGGCGCGCAGGCGCGGGATCCGGCCTCGCCCCTGCCGACGTCGCCGGCGGGAGCTCACCTGGGAGACTCGCAGAGGAAGAGGAGCCTCGGCGCGGCCTCGCTTGGCAACGCGGGAGGCCCGGCGGGAAGGCAGGAAGCGGCGGCGGAGGAGGAGTTGAGCCGAGCGGCCACGGGAGCCACGGCCACCCGAGTCGCCGGCGTCGCCACCTGCACTTGGCTCTGGGCTCCCCCGAGGACAGAGCCCCGGCCAGCCGCCGCTTCCCGCCGCCTGCCCTGCCCACCTGCCAGGTAAGCCGGCGTCCAGCCGACCGGGCTCCCGCGGTCCCAGCGAGGGGACAGCGTGCGGGACGGCCCCGGAGCTGCCCGCGGCCGGTTGGACGCGGTCTCGAGAGCGGGTTTCAGTTGCTCCCCCTCGGGAGAGGCCGGCGGGGATACCGATCACTCCTGTCGCCGGGTTCCCTCGGCAGCCCCAGAGCCTCACCGGGACAGAAAGTTCCCCTGGTCCCCCTAGTCCCCCTGATCCCCCTGATAGTCCTCGGGAGGGCGGGTCTCCGGCGGAGGCGCTGCGCAAGGCTCGCCAACTTGGGCTAGCAGGTTGCCTGCCCACTCCCGGGTACCGAGTGGGCCAAACCTGCTACGGGGAGGGCTGTGGCTGTGCCGGGCAACTTTCCCCGCTAAGCCCAGACAGTCCTAGGTTGGAAACCGGCGGCAGCCAGAGCCATCACGAAGCTTGCCGACTGGTTTGGAAGGCTCTCGGTGGTCGGGACACGGGCATCCCGCGCACTGCACTTTTCCGGGTGCCCTTCCCGAGCCAGAGCTGTGCCCACTTTCCGGTTGAAGGTGGCAGAGTCCAGGACTTTGTGGCAGGAGGAAATGGAACTGTGGTTCACCAGCTGCACACCCTCCTCTTAGAGGACCTGTTGACTTAAGGACCAGTGTATCTCGGATCTGGTGTGCCTGTGGCATATGACTCAAAGGTTAAAAAAAAAAAAAAACAACTTTGTTTCAGCATCCTGCCACGTCTGAACCTGGGAGTGCCAAGCCCAAATTCCTGTCTACCTAGTTAGGATTTTCAAAAGCCTATGAATTAAGGTTGAAACTACTTTTACCATAGATTTAATTCCTTCCTTCTGTTTTGAGAAATCCATCAAGTTACCCCCCCTTTCTGAATTTTTTTTTTTTAAAGAAAATGTTTCTAAGTTATGACTTGATATTGAAGTTACACTACCTAAGGTACATCTGAACTCAAATACTTTTGTAAAAATTCAGAAAGTTACATTTGAATTTGAGAGTTTCTGGTTGTGAGAAATTCTAATTTTATCATCTAACTTTGAGTTTGTTACTTAGACATGAGTTCAAAACCACACCCTATAATTATTTCTTTTTAACCTTTACCATTAACTGAAACCTAACATACATGTTAGTTGAAACATTCTGGGCAGTGTATTCATACCAAGCATTTTTTTTATACACTGTTTTAACCAACATTTTTTCATAGAAAATTTTAATAATAAATTCCACTCTCTAGGTGTGTTTAGTTCTGCCTTTACTAAGTTTTAAAAATATATATTTAGATTGCACTTGCTTTCTTTCTATATAGTTTTTTAAATATATTTTTAAATATATATTTAGATTGTAAAATGCTTAGCCAGTACATGTTTTTTTAATGAGGTGTAATTAAATTTTTTAAAAAGAAGAAAGAATCCCTCCCCTCCCCAACACACACACTATAACAGCACATAATTGTTAATTCAGCCAAGGGTTTTCAAGAGCCTCACCTACCTTCTTAGTCATGTCTCTATACCGAGAAACTGACATGCTAAGTGCTATTTGAACACCGAGCAGCTAGTACCCCCTAAATTTTGACTATTTGTTTTCACTACGACTGGGCAGGCATTATCAGACCATGAAGGATGCAAAAGTAACATGTTCCTGTTGTAATAACAAAGGGATATTGGTTTCTATCTGTAAAGGATGGGATTGGGGGGGGGGTTCTATAGTAAGATAATGAAGACTTAAGAACCTCAGAGTATCTTCTAGTGCTAACATTCTTGGACTCCCGTTCCTGCCTTGGCCATCCAGTCAGTCCATCCCGATTGAGTAGCTGAAGCCCAGAAGGGTGTTCTAACTGTAGTGCACCCTGAAGGTGCTAGAGATCGCATTATTCTGGTGGCTCTACTGAGGGCTCCCAGATGATTCTATCTCCCCACTCTCCTTCCCACTTATCACAAGATGCTTATCTTCTTTTCTTTCACGGAGTTTGTAAGGGCTTTGTAATTATAGGATAGTCCATTGTTCTGTGCCCAGCTCACCTCTCCTCCCATTTCCACCTTGCTCTGCGGAGACTCAGGCAGACACACTTTCCCTGGCTGAGGTTTCACGTGTATATTGGCGGTGCCATATGGACTGAGATTTTTAATCCCTTTTTGGTATTTCTGAGACACAGTTGTTTTTTGAGCCAGTTTGGATGACATTAGTCAATTCTGATCTTTTATTATATTGGCTTAAACCATATTTTATAAGGCATAGACCCAATGTCTTCCATCCACTTGAAATAATCTAGACATTTGGTTTCAAGCACACTTCCTTAAGACCAGTGCTGTAAAAACATTTTTTTAAACCCACAATCCTCTAATTTGAAGTATTCAGTTTCAACCCAATACATGCTGGTGAGCATGTATGTGCATGAATGAAATGAGTTTCACAAAACAATATTGTTGGTGACTGTGTGTTTGTGTGTGTGTGTGTGTGTGTGTGTGTGTGTGTGTGTGTGATTTTCAGAAGCAATATCTAACCTTAGAATATGGATGCTCTTTTTTTTTTAACTCGCCTTCCTATACAGATTGATTTCATGTCCGCTAATGGCTGATACCTGTAATGCTAAAATGGTACTCTCTTGTGAATACACATGGTTTTAAGGCTCATTGTTCTAAAAGCTTACTGTCACACACACAAATAAAAATTTTATAAAATCATATTGCACTCCAACTTAAGCATTTGGTGGAGGCTCTAGGTTATTGACACCAGATTAATACATCAGGGCTACATAAAATCTCATTCTGTATTATTGTACTTTAAATGGGTTCTTATGCTGTAGTATATTTTTAGACAGGAAAAAAGTTAGAAATGTTTTTGTGAGGGCATTTTGATGGTAACAATTATGAAGTCAAAGTTTTGAGACAGAAAAATAATTGTCTCACACACATACACACACACACACACACAGACACATACACACACTCACACACACACCAGTGTTAATTTTGTTCAAATTTTATGGCTGAGTTCTAGTTCTGTTGGAAATTATGAAAAAAAAATTACTAGGGAATGCATAGCCCAATTTCATATGTATGTATGTATGTATGTATGTATGTATGCATGTGTGTGTATGTATTCTGTTAATATTTTAACTTTTATTATGAAACAGGTATAAGAGATAAATTACAGGAATCATTTCCTCTCCACCATAAAATACTAGATTCAGAATTTAGATTAAAGTGCTGATTTATGACTTGACAGATAAGAGCATAGGCTGTTCTTCCAGAAAACCTTCAGTTCCTAGCACCCACATGGTTGCTCACAACAAACTTACACCAGTTACAGGGGATCTGACCTCTTTGGGCCTTCTCTTCTGGCCTCTTTGGGCCTGCACACATGTGATGCACACATACATGCAGACAAAACATCTGTACACATAAATATATACAAATATATTGAAATAAATCAGTAAATTAGATCAAGGCCAAGGGTATTGGTATATACCTTTAACCCAAGCAGGTTTGAGGCAGAAGCAGTTACTGGTCTACAAAGTGAGTTCCAGGCTGACTGAAGTTACATAGCTGAGATATCATATTTAATGCCCCCCTCCCCCCAAATTAGATCCCTGTGTGATTTGTAGGGTTATAGTCTTGGAAAGTCTGATTGGGGATAATTCACATTTTCAAAGACACTTTTAACTTGAACCCACTTTTACATTCTTAGTGGAAGGAACTTTCCTCCTTCAGAAAATATTACTATATTTTATAATTCGGAAATGGATAATACAGAAATCATCTAGATACATTCAATTCTCTGTCTATAAGGTATAGTAGTACATTTGGAATAAACAGATCATTTGTTAGTCTAAAACCTGATCAAGAAGAAAGGAGAATTTTGGGTTACCTATCCAGTTGTGCATCTGGTTAATACAGGATAGTAAGTATTATATAATCTGAGTAATTTAAACATAATGTAGTGTCAGTGACAACATTGAGGTTAAATCAGTTCCAGCAATGGCAGGAGACCAAAGTACATTAATTTATGGTAAAACAGAGGCAAGTGAGATGTAGACTTCTGGGTCGCTAGTGGCTACTGACAACTAGACGGAACTTCCTTCATCACTCGCTGCATCGGGATCATAATTCTGTAACTTTTTCTCTCTACTGACAGCTAGACGGAACCTTCCTTCATCACTCTCTGCATCGGGATCATAATTCTGTAACCTTTTCTCTCTACTTGCTTGAGTTTCAAACTATGAAAAATAATTTGCTTATCTATATGACTGCCTGCGGGGTATCTTTAACTTATCATAATAACTAAAGGTTACATTTGTATAAACCAGGACCTTCATCATAGCACAATCAAAAATGAAAAAGTTTCACTTCCTGTAGTCTATTTATAGATGTTAGAAATTTTACCATGTCTTACCCACAAAAATTGTGTGTGACTCATTTGTTAGCGAAACTCGAGTTCGTTTGGAATCAACCTGAACAGTCAGGAAACTGCCATCTATATATAACTGGAAAATGTACCGATGCGGAAATGGTGCTGATTTTTATTATGTAACACTGTCCTGGGCCACAGAGGATTAGGTACTTAAACCGTGCCACTATCCTAATGTTCAAAAAAACCCACTGGCTCGAGAGTTGGGAGGAATAGACTGTGATCTATAGTACTATCTGGGTATCAGGCTACAAATACATAGGTTATTTCTTTTTCTTTTTTCTTTTTTTTTTTTTTATTATTTTCTTTATTTACATTTCAAATGCTATCCCGAAAGTTTCCCATACCCCTCCCCCCACCTCTGTTCCCCTACCCACCCACTCCCACTACTTGGCCCAGGCCTTGCCTTGTGCTAGGTCATATAGAGTTTGGAAGACCAAGGAGCCTCTATTCCCACTGATGGCCGATTAGGTCATCTTCTGCTACATATGCAGCCAGAAACACAAACCCAGGGGGTACTGGTTAGTTCCTGTTGTTGTTCCACCTACAGGGTTGCAGCCCCCTTCAGGTACTTGGGTACTTTCTCTAGTTCCTCCATTGGGGACCCTGTGTTCCATCCAGTAGCTGGCTGTGAGCATCATAGGTTATTTCTTAATCCTGATTCATCATCTTCTACAATAGTACCATCTGAGTATTTCTGTCCCTCCAAAACACATATATAGAAATCTAATTCCATGCATGTTAGTGGACTGGCTGGACTCTGTGAGTTTAAGGACAAGGCTGGCTGGCTGGCCGGCTGGCTTACATAGCAAGCTATAGACTAGCCAAGGCTGCTAGTCTAAAATATCTTAAAAAGAGCCTTTGGAAGGTGATGGGGTCATGAGGGTTCTGTTGGGGTAGGACAGTTGGAGAGTTGGTAGCTTTTTGTAATTCAGCTATGTGGGGTGCACATACAAGTGTGTCTGCCGTGGGAATGGGCCCTCTCTGTGCATTGGATCTTGTCAGCACCTCAGCCTTGATCTTCCCAGCCTCCAGAGTGTGGACACTTCATTTCTGTCAACAGATCAGCCGGAGCAGAGTCCTCTGTTACGGCTGCATCAGACAGACTAACACAGCAATCATCAGCTCACTTGTCCCCCACAGTCTGCTTAACGTTGGTCGTCCCACCGTGTCCCATTGCTACGGAGTCCCCTCCCACTCTCCCCTGTTTACCGGTCTTATCTAGGATATCATCTTCACTTCCTGTCTGACTCCTTCATGTGTCCCCTTGCCATCCTCCCATTCAGTTGCCATCCTCAACTGAATCCCTGAGGTGATGATTGGAAACAAACAAAATCTGTAAATTGGAACTGCTTTCTGCAAGCCGAGTTGGGCGTGTGAAAGAGTGCAGTGATGGCAGCTCCGAGGGTGGCTTAGTGGCACATTAGTCCCCTTGCCTCTCACTGTCAGGACCCTGGGTTTGATCCCCGGCACCAATTAAAAAGAGAGTGTCACGGGGGAGGGGGAAGCCTTAGGAAATGGCGGTGTTATGGGGCAGGGGGACTTTGATTGAACGTGTCTGTCTAACTTAGACTGCTAGCATGCCCATCCCAGGCCTTTGCGGTCTGTTGTTTGGGGACTTCTGTGTCCCCATAAGATCCATTTTTCACAAGTGAACCATTAACTTTGCAGTAGATAGACCACACAGCTTTTGTGTGTGAATACCCCTAAACTGAGAACACACTCCTGGTGAGAACACACTCCTGGTGAGGAGCACTGAGAAGACAGGTTTTACTCAAGAATAGTTTAGTCAGACTAAACCAAAAGTGGAGGGCAGGGGCAGACGATAAAGAAAAAAGAGTCCTTGATATTAGCCATTCCCCTTTAACACGTCCTACTAGTCCATGACCAACCCCTCTGTATTTTACCTCTTGAATGGATGCCTCCCACGCTCATTTTTCTCCAGGCTAATTAAGATCACCATCTCTCCCCTGGACTTTTGTGATGGCCACTCTTTCTGAACTGTTTCTGATTTCTTCCTGGTTCACACTGCACCCAGAATGAGACTTTTCAAAATACTTGGCCACAGTGACCCCTTCTCAAAGCCCTTCCACGCCCTTAGGGTAAGACTGACTCTTTAATGTGGCCTGAAGCCTGGGCCTGACTCAGCTGCTGCCACCCCACCCCCTCCTGCCGTAGCTCTGGCAACTGCTTTTACTGCCAGGTTCTTGTTGCCTCTAGGTCATTGCCAAATGTCCTCTTGGCCTGTAATAAGCACCCCCCTGTCTTTGGGCCTGTCAGCTAACGCTGAGCCTCTAGGTTCCAATCGGAACTCCTTTGTTTTCACCTCTAACCAATAACTGGAATCCGTAAGCACTTCCTCCACTCCCCTACTCCCAACCTTGCATTCAACTTTAGAAACTAAAGAAATAACGACCTACCCCAGAAGAGGGTAGCCAACTTTAATATTTACCCCACATGTTAAACCATGGTTACCAATTTGTATGTAACCTTAAATTTTCACAGCAACCTGTGATATGTGTACTGTTTTTCTCCTTTTTTTTTTTAAGAGAAAAAAGGAGGTTAGTTCATTTATTTCCATCTAGTAGGTTCTTGAAATCTCAGAAGACATAAAACCATGAAAATCTGTTTGTGTGTGTGTGTGTGTGTGTGTGTGTGCGTGTGTGTGTATCCACCTATGTATAAACAAAATTAAATGGGACTACTAAATGAGTCAAATCTGTAACAAGTCTCCAGTCACTTGTCCACCCTCTCCTTAGATGCCTCTAACAGGATTCACCTTTGGAATAATATGCTTAGAGTGCTCTTTCTCACGTCAGGATGTGCCATTGCCTGCTGTCTTCTCATTACGGCAGATAAATATTTATCTCTTTCAGCTACACATATCCCTACTATTCCTTCCTCAGCACAGAAGTCTCATTCTTTGTTTGCCTTTTAATATTTATTTGTTATGATTATGTAGATATTGTTCACTACACATTTAAACAAGCGTATGGAGGTTTTGTTTGGTGTTTGAGACACATTCTAATATATAAGGGTGGCCCAGTGCTCACTGTGTATTCTGGGTGTTCTCCTTGCAACTGTATGTGATCACACTCAGCCGAGGAGTAGTTTTTAATGGAGTTGCTCTTTTATTTGATATACCGTCTTCTTGCTATATTGACCAGGTTGGTCTCAAATGCTTCTTACATAACTAGTCTTTATCCTTCATCCTCCAAATAGTTGAGATTACCAACATATGTCCCTTGCTTTAAACTTTAAGGTTAGGAGTTAAACAATTTAAGAAGAATGACTGGCCCAATTTTTCCATATATTAGTTGGGGCCCAACTTTGTATTCCAAGATCTCCTCAGTTTTGCATAGTCTAACTATCAGGTTATTGGTTCCCTTCTAACTGCCGCTTGTTCTGTTTTGAATCATTGCTGTATGGGGCTCTTCTGGGTCTTCTGTCTGTGATTTCCCTTTGACAGTAACTCTGAGTTGCTATTTTGTTAGATACTATGATTCTTCCTATTTATTCTCTCTGTTGTTTTGTGTAATGTGTCTTCCTGAGCAGTGGTCTGTGGGGTTAAGAAACTACATCCTGCATTGTGAAAATCATTATCACCCTCACACTTTGTCTCCCTGGTTGATTTCTCTTGTTACTCTTTTCGTGACAGTCATCATTTTCAAAAACAGCACACAATACATTTTTTTTAATTGTTGCTATCTGACAAAATTTTCCTTCTGGAACAGTGAGTTTCACCAAGCAGAGAGTCATCCTCAACTCGGATCGAATCTCACAGTCTCCCTCTCAACTGATTTGCTGAGTTCACTTAGCTCTTACGTCTCTTACCTATATATTTCTTTTATTTTCTCTTGCTCAGATTATTTTTAATAATCCCATAATAGCTTTTCCCCTGCTATCTGACCTCCCCTTTCTCCAAAAGTAATTTATATCCAGTACAACTTTACTTTTTAAAAAATTCATTTATTTCATTTATATGAGTATACTGTAGCTGTCTTCAGACACACCAGAAGAGGGCATCAAACCCCATTACAGATGGTTGTGAGCCACCATGTGGTTGCTGGGAATTGAACTTAGGACCTCTGGAAGAGCAGCCAGTGCTCTTAACCACTGAGCCATCTCTCCAGCCCCCAGTACAACTTTCAAGGGTAATCATTTTAACTTTCAATTCTAGTTATCATACTGCTTAAAATCCCCAAGACTTCACCCATTGCTTAAGGAGTTAAGTTTAAGTACCACAGGATTACATACTCATCCCTACCCTGTTTGGAACTTGTCATTCAACTCAAGGATGCTCAGCCTCTGTTTGTGACAACTGACTGCTCATGGCCTTAAGGAAAATGACCCTATCTGAGGTCAGCTGTTCAAGCAACAGTTACGTTTTATGTTGACACTGGTTTATGCCCAGTGTAAGCTTGTAACAAAGGAAGCTGTAGGTTGCCTATCCACTGAGAGAAAGAGAGTGGTGCAGAGATACCAAAGATGGCTGGAGCAGCCAAAGCTATTTTATATTTCACACTCCACCCGATCTTAAAAATGCTGTACATGATTTGAAGTACTGGTTATGTTACATCTAGGTTGATTAACCAGGGAAGGAGCAATGGGGAAACTTACTATACAGAAGTTCAAATCCTTCAGGATTTCTAGAGTGAGAGTTAGCAAAATACAGCCCCCGGGGCCAAATTTGGTGCCTGGTTTTGTACAAAAACAAAGCAAAAAGCAAACAACTCCCCCCCCCAAACAAACGGTTTAGTAAGAACAGACACGATTATTCATTTTATGTGTTGTCTTCCTTCCTTCCTTCCTTCCTTCCTCCCTCCCTCCCTCCCTCCCTCCCTCCCTCTCTCCCTCTCTTTCTTTCTTTCTTTCCTTTCTTTCTGGCATTAAGTAGTTGAGCTAGAGAACATAGGATCTGCAACTCAAAAGAAGGGAGGACGGGAAGGAAGGGACTGACTGACTCTCCATGAGGAATTTGTTGTCATGTCTACCTGCTGGCGGCCACTGAGAGGACTGCACAGGACGAAGGGAGGAGCAAAAGGTAAGGGGGCAGGAAGAGGAACGTAGCTGAGCAACCCGCCTCCCCATCCTTGAACACTCTCCAACCTTTATAGGAAGAATGAATGGACAGAAGGGACCTTCTCCTTCACCCTGCAGCTACATTCCATAGAGGCCGTCAGCATTCCTTCCCCAGGTGTTGTGAGACGCACCCACAAAGAAGCAGTCTGCAGTTGCTCTTTTTAGATCACTGAGATCAGCTGGCTAATGTCGGTGGTGTTAATGGGATCCAGCAAACAGTAGAAGCAGAGAGGTGACAACAGTCATTCCTCACCAAAGGTGGAGTAGATACATCCTTCCTCATGGCAGGCAGGGAAGGTGGAGATGCATCAGAAAGCGCTGTCTTCCGTGTCATTTCTGGTGACCGTGATGGTTTCGGCAGATTCCTGGTGGTCAGGAACATAACAGATGGGCGACTTTTAGTTGTCAGAACTGAGAGTTACAGTTTGAGCCATTTTTCCAACCCTAAGTCAATTCGCAGCCCCCGAACTCTTCTCCGCTGGATGGAGAGCCCTTTACTAGAGAGTGTCCTTGGGAGAAAAGGAACCTCTCAGACTTGTGCGCCGGATCCTAGAAACCGAAAATACCAACTTAGCAACTTACCATGGTTAGGTAGCAGACAGAGTGGCTTCACTCACATTTGGCTTCACCTCTTCAAAAGTTCTTCCTCCTCTGAATGGGGGGTGAGAGCAGGCAAGCCTCTACCACATGGCTCCTCAGGTGACAGTTTCCAAACTGTAGCACGTTGTCTCCTTCAGCCCGTATTTATGACTTCTTAGGGGGATTTTCTTAGTCCAGATGACAGAGAAAGGAAACTCAGTCCTGATTTACAGATGAGTTTGCCCTGAGAATGGACAGATGCAGAATTTAGCCCTGCCTATTGTTAGTTGTGAAAGATTAAAAAAAAAAAAAAAAAAAAAAAAGAAAAGAAAAAGAAAAAGAAAGGAAAATTTACCTAAAGATAGAAATTGTATTTGTCCTGTATGTTTAGGATGAGAGATGTCCGGGGGGTAGATCCTTATTGACAGCATGGGAGTTACTAAAGGTCTATGTGGTTGGGGCCCTGAAAGACTTGAGCCTTAAAGACTAGTGGTGTTGATATTTGAGGATATGTGTTTAACCCTTTTAGCAGACCCTGAACAGGTTTCTCTCATCTAAAGAGACCAAAAGACTTTTTTACTTCAAGAGAAAGCTTTGAATGATCAAGTGGAGAAGATGACACATCCATGGATGTCAGCCAGCTGCTATTCCCAGCTTCCCCAGTGCTGCTCCCATGGCTGTGAAGAGTGAGCCCAGTCTGTAGGGGTAGTGCCCATGTGCACATGGGTCTCCCTTTTTAAAGGGGCCATATCTACTGCTGTGTTCCCAGTCCTTGAGCCCTGTAGCCGATGGGGGAAGGCTTGAGTAGTCCAAAGGAAAGCTTTTACTCCTTAATCAATTTACTGTGTGTATGCTTCAATTACCAGCCTGCTCTGCAATATTGGAGCAGAACCTCCCAAGTATTTCTCCTGTGCCACCTGAAACAGTGCCCAGCCCTGTCCTAACGTGCTTCAAAGTCCCTGAGGATAACAGGAGATTCCCTTCCCGGCGTCAGGGCTCTTAATGAACGCACTTGTGCCATCCTGTGACTCCATCCATGGCCTTCTCCAGGACTAGGTCCCCACAGGGCAAGGCTTTTCTAGGGCTGGCCTCTCCCTACTCCATCCTTTTTCCAGGGCTTGACTTGGGCAGTAGAGCTGTGTCCTCTTAGCCTAAGTCACTGTTCCCCAAGCTCTTGCCCAGAATCACACAGAAGTCTGAAACAATTGGTCATTTGTGGAGGCAGCCATCTACCCAGGCAGCCAGCCCGAAGTTATCTTGGCCTCAGCTGCACATTTAAAAAAAAAAAAAAAAAAAAAAAGTGCACCTGACTTCCGAAGCCGGGAGTGTTCCTCAACACCTCACCCATCCGGGGAACCTGTTCCTCTGTGTGAATAGACTCTTTCAGGACTCCCAGAGGCAGGTTTCTGACAAATATAGACGTTACTGGCTGACTTTTCTAATACGTAGTTGATTAGGATCCTCTCTTAAAATCATCAGCCCATAAAACAAGAAGAAGAAAAGGTTAAATGGCAGATTCCCTGGAAGATGTTCAGGCGCTCTGTGAACTGGACTCTACCTGACCTCCCTGTGTAATCACCTACCTGCTGGTTCCTACCTGCACCTCCCTTCCACTGCTGTGCATGGGTCAGCACGACCCTTCTTTACTTCTGAGCCTTCAAAAACGCCCGCCATCCAGTCTCTCATCTGTGTCTTGCCAATCTACCTAAAAGTTTATTACCTTTCAAGATTCTCTTCAGCCATTTCAGTCATTGGTGGGCACTTTCCCCTAAGATTTCTAGAAACCATCCTGTATTTTCAGTCTCTCCACAGCACATATGACGCTGTGTTGCCTGCTGGCTTGCCTTGTGTTACCCTGAGGAGGCTCAGCCGCTGGTTCCTGGGGGGAGGGGGAGGAAGGTCATCTGGAATGTGGCTGCCCCTCCTAGAAGAATATTTGACATGTAGAAAATTACACAGCTATGTGAAGATTAGAAAGAAATGTGAAAACCTGACAGGTCACTTCATTATAACATGAGTATCCTAAAGCTAGAAATGCCCAGAAGTATTGGAATCAAATTTTTATGGGCAATAGACATCATAATTGAGGCATTGTTTGGGGCCAAGGTTGACTTGCTTTTCTTATTTTAAAGTTTTTTATTAGATATTTTCTTTATTTACATTTCAAATGTTATCCCCTTTACTAGTTTCCCTTCTGAAAATTCCCTACCCCCTCCCACCTCCCCCTGCTCACCAACCCTCCCGCTCCCATTCCTGGTCTGGGCATTCCCCTATAATGAGGCATAGAGCCTTCACAGGACCTAGGGCCTCTCCTCCCATTGATGACCCACTAGGCCATCCTCTGCTACATATGAAGCTAGAGCCACAAGTTCCACCAAGTGTTTTCTTCATTGTGTAAATGTACCACATTTTCTGTATCCATTCATCTGTTGAGAGACATCTGCGTTCTTTCCAGCTTCTGGCTATTATAAATAAAGCTGCTAAGAACATAGTGGGGCATGTGTCCTTATTACATGTTGGAGAATCTTCTGGATATATTCCCAGGAGTGGTATTGCTGGATCTTCTGGTAGAACTATGTCCAATTTTCTGAGAAACTGCCAAACTGATTTCCAGAGTGTTTGTACCAGCTTGCAGTGCCATCAGCAATGGAGGAGTGTTCCTCTTTCCACATCCTCTCCAGCATCTGCTGTCACCTGAGTTTTTGATCTTCGCTGTTCTTACTGGTATGAGGTAGAATCTCAGGGTTGTTTTGATTTGTATTTCCCTGATGATTAAGGATGTTGAACATTTTTTAGGTGCTTCTCAGCCATTCTGTATTCTATAGTTGAGAATTCTTTTTTTAGCTCTGTACCCCATTTTTTAATAGGGTTGTTTGGTTTTCTGGAGTCCAACTTCTTGAGTTCTTTATATATATTGGATATTAGCCCCCTATCAGATTTAGGTTTAGTAAAGATCTTTTCCCAATCTGTTGGTTGCCTAGTGGTCTTATTGACAGTGTCCTTTGCCTTACAGAAGCTTTGCAATTTTATGAGGACCCATTTGTCCATTCTCCATCTTACAGCACAAGCCATTGCTGTTCTGTTCAGGAATTTTTCCCCTGTGCCCANATCTTCAAGGCTTTTCCCCACTTTCTCCTCTATAAGTTTCAGTGTCTCTGGTTTTATGTGGTGTTCTTTGATCCACTTAGACTTGAGCTTTGTACAAGGAGATAAGAATGGATCAATTCACATTCTTCTATATGCTAATTGCCAGTTGACCCAGCACCATTTGTTGAAGATGCTGTCTTCTTTCCACTGGATGGTTTTCGCTCCTTTGTCAAAGATCAAGTGACCATAGGTGTGTGGGTTCATTTCTGAGTCTTCAATTCTATTCCATTGATCTACCTATCTGTCACTGTACCAGTACCATGCAGTTTTTATCACAATTTCTCTGTAGTACAGCTTGAGGTCAGGGATGGTGATTCCACCAGAGGTTCTTTCATTGTTGAGAATAGTTTTTGCTATCCTAGGATTTTTGTTATTCCAGATGAATTGCAAATTGCCCTTTCTAACTCTGTGAAGAATTTTAATGGGGATTGGATTGAATCTGTAGATTGCTTTTGGCAAGATAGCCATTTTGACTATATTAATCCTGCCAATCCATGAGCATGGGAGATCTTTCCTATCTTCTGAGATCTTCTTTGATTTCTTTCTTCACAGACTTGAAGTTCTTATCATACAGATCTTTCACTTCCTTAGTTAGAGTCACACTAAGGTATTTTATATTATTTGTGACTATTTTGAAGGGTGTTTCTCCCCCAATTTCTTTCTCATCCTGTTTAGCCTTTGTGTAGAGAAAGGCCACTGATTTGTTTGAGTTAATTTTATATCCAGCTACTTCACTGAAGTTGTTTATCAGGTTTAGGAGTTCTCTAGTGGAATTTTTGAGGTCACTTATATCTACTATCATATCATCTGCAAATAGTGATATTTTGACTTCTTCCTTTCCAATTTGTATTCCTTTGATCTCCTTTTGTTGTCTAACTGCTCTGGCTAGACATCAAGTACTATATTGAATAGGTAGGGAGAGAGTGGGCAGCCTTGTCTGATTTTAGTGGGATTCTTTCCAGTTTTTCACCATTTAGTTTGATGTTAGCTACTAGTTTGCTGTATTTTGCTTTTATTATGTTTAGGTATGGGCCTTGAATTCCTGATCTTTCCAAGACTTTTATCATGAAGGGGTGTTGGATTTTGTCAAATGCTTTCTCAGCATTTAATGAGATGATCATGTGGTTTTTGTCCTTGATTTTGTTTATGTAGTGGATTACATTGATGGATTTCTATATATTAAACCATCCCTGCATCCCTGGGATGAAGCCTACTTGATCATGATGGATGTTCCTTTTGATGTGTTCTTGGATTTAGTTTGCAAACATTTTATTTTATTTTATTTTTTATTTTTTTTGAATTTAAATGCACTTTATTTTTAGACAAGCGAACATTTTATTGTTTATTTTTGCATCAATATTCATAAGGGAAATTGGTCTGATGTTCTCTTTCTTTGTTG
>NC_034592.1:52276695-52314775 GCF_900095145.1 Mus pahari | reverse complement strand
CTGTTTCTATTTTGTGGAATACTTTGAGGAGAGTTGGAATTAGGTCTTCTTTGAAGGTCTGATAGAACTCTGCACTAAACCCATCTGGTCCTGGCCTTTTTTTTTTTTTTTTGGTTGGGAGACTATTAATGACTGCTTCTATTTCTTTAGGGGATATGAGACTGTTTAGATCATTAATCTGATCCTGATTTAACTTTGGTGCCTGGTATCTGTCTAGAAAATTGTCTATTTCATCCAGGTTTTCCAGTTTTGTTGAGTATAGGCTTTTGTAGTAGGATCTGATGATTTTTTGGATTACCTCAGATTCTGTTGTTATATCTCCCTTTTCATTTCTGATTTTGTGTCCTCTAGTTAGTCTGGCTAAGGGTTTATCTATCTTGTTGATTTTCTCAAAGAACCAGCTCCTGGTTTGGTTGATTCCTTATATAGTTCTTTTTGTTTCCACCTGCTTGACTTCAGCCCTAAGTTTGATTATTTCCTGCCTTCTACTCCTCTTTGGTGAATTTGCTTCCTTTTGTTCTAGAGCTTTTAAGTGTGCTGTCAAGCTGCTAGAGTATGTTCGCTCCAGTTTCTTTTTGGAGGCACTCAGAGCTATGAGTTTTCCTTTTAGGACAGGTTTCATTGTGTACCATAAGTTTGGGCATATTGTGGCTTCATTTTCATTAAACTCTAAAATGTCTTTAATTTTTTTCTTTATTTCTTCCTTGATCAAGCTATCATTGAGTAGAGTGTTGTTCAGCTTCCACATGTATGTGGGCTTTCTATTATTTATGTTGTTATTGAAGATCAGCCTTAGTCTGTGGTGATCTGATAGGGTGCATGGGATTATTTCAATATTTTTTGTATCTGTTGAGGCCTGTTTGGTGTCCGATTATATGGTCAGTTTTGGAAAAGGTACCATGAGGTGCTTTGAAGAAAGTGTATCCTTTTGTTTTAGGGTGAAATGTTCTATAGCTACCTGTTAAATCCATTTGTTTCATAACTTCTGTTAGTTTCACTGTGTCTCTGTTTAATTTCCGTTTCTAGGATCTGTCCATTGATGAGAGTGGGGTGTTGAAGTCTCCCACTATTACTGTGTGAGGTGTAATGTGTGCTTTGAGTTTTAGCAAGGTTTCTTTAATGAATGTGGATGCCCTTGCATTTGGAGCATGATGTTCAGAATTGAGAGTTCATCTTGATAAATTTTACCTTTGATGAGTAAGAAGTGTTCCTCCTTATCTTTTTTGAGAACTTTAGGTTGAAAGTCAATTATATTCAATATTAGAATGGCTACTCCAGCTTGTTTCTTGGGGCTATTTGCTTGGAAAATTATTTTCCAGCCTTTTACTCTGAGGCCTTTGTCCCTGAGGTGGGTTTCCTTTATGCAGCCAAAAGTTGGGTCCTGTTTACATAACCAGTCTGTTAGTATATGTCTTTTTATTGGGGAATTGAGTCCATTGATATTAAGAGCTATTAAGGAAAAGTCATTGTTGCTTCCTGTTATTTTTGTTGTTAGAGTTGAAATTCTGTTTATGTGGCTATCTTCTTTAGGTTTGTTGAAAGGCTACTTTCTTGATTTTTCTCAAGCTTGGTTTCCTTCTTTGTGTTGGAGTTTTCCCTTTATTATCCTTTGAAGGGCTGGATTTGTGGGAAGATATCATGTAAGTTAGGTTTTGTCATGGAATACTTTGGTTTCTCCATCTATGGTGATTGAGAGTTTTGCTGGGTATAAAAGCCTAGGCTGGCATTTGTGTTCTCTTAGGGTCTATATGACATCTGTCCAGGATCTTCTGGCTTTCTTAGTCTCTGGGGAGAAGTCTGGTGTAATTCTGATAGGTCTGCCTTTATATGTTACTTGACCTTTTTCCCTTACTGCTTCTGTCTTTGTTTTGTGTATTTGGTGTTTCAATTATTGTGTGACGGGAGGAATTTCTTTTCTGGTCCAAACTATTTGGAGTTCTGTAGGCTTCTTGTATGTTCATGGGCATCTCTTTCTTTAGGTTGGGGAAGTTTTTGTCTATAATTTTGTTGAAGATATTTACTGGTCCTTTAAGTTGGAAATCTTCCTCCTTGTCTATACCTATTATCCTTAGGTTTGGTCTTCTCATTGTGTCCTAGATTTCCTGGATATTTTGAGTTAAGATCTTTTTGCATTNNCCATTTTCTTTGATTGTTGTGTCAATGTTTTCTATGGTATTCTGCACCTGAGATTCTCTCTTCTATCTCTTGTATTCTGTTGGTTATGCTTGCATCAATGGCTCCTGACTTCTTTCTTAGGTTTTCTATTTCCAGAGTGGTCTCCCTTTGGGATTTATTTATTNTTTCTACTTCTATTTTTAGATCCTGGATGGTTTTGTTCAATTCTTTTACCTGTTTGGATGTGTTCTCCTGTATTTATTTAAGGGAGTTATTTATTTCCTTTTTATAGTCCTCCATCATCATCATGAGAAGTGACTTTAGATCCATATCTTGCTTTTCTGGTGTGATGGTGTATCCAAGACTTGCTATGGGAGAGTTTGGTTCTGATGATGCCAAGTAGTCTTGATATCTGTTGCTTCTGTTCTTACACTTGCCTCCTGCCCTCAGTAGATTGGAACCTGTCTTTCCTGTAATCCTGGTTGAGTCAGAACTCCTCAGAGTCCAGATTTCTCTGGGATCCTGTGATTCTGGGATCCTCTGAACCTGAGATTCTGAGTGTTTCATAGTTCTTGGCAGTCAAGCTTCCTCTGAGACCCTGAGATCCTGGCGTGACCAAGCTCCTGGGATCCTGGGATCCTGGAATCCTAAGATCCTGGGCATGTTAGAGCACTTGGAAGTGGTACCTCCTCTGGGGATGGGGGCTATCCGCTCTGTTTGAAACCAAGGAAGACCAGTGCTGACCAGAAGGAACCCGAGCTGCTGGTCAGGCGTGTGTCCTGTGTCCCTGCTCCTGCTGGCACAGGCCCCTCACGATTGTTTTAGAACAGATGCTGCATTCCACTCACCAGTGATCCTAAGATCCTGGGTGTGCTAGGATGCCTGGGGCATGGAGAGTTCTCTGGGGACCATGGGACCATCCACCGAGTCCGAGTCCAAGGTGGCCAGGAGCTGGCCAAAATTTTTTTTTTAATAACTTTGGAATAAACATTGAATAAAGTCCCTAAGTTAGTTTTTCACTGTTACAAATGGCATTTTCTTTAAATGTTTTGAAGACTGGGGACCGATAGGCAGTTTTCCTCCCCTCACCCCTCTGAGTGTGTTGGCTACACTGGTGTGTGGCATGGAGTCATGCTGAGCCCTTTTACATAATATGTTTTAAAGCACCATGAAGAAAATCAACTTCCAGCCTGATTCAGGCTGTCATAAATTCACATTGGCCGAGGACCTGTTGAACACGGTGTTCTCTTCTCATGCTCAATTGCAAACAGCCCTCCATCAAGCCAACTTCTGTCCTTTAAACCCTGCAGGCCCAGAGACACCTCAAGGAAAGCTAATGCATTTCAAGTTGTGCTGTTAGTCTTTGCGTTTCTGAAAGTTATGGAAATAGCTGCCGAAGACATTGACTTAAGTGCTTTTGCTGGCCTTGCTGTAAGGACTATCAAATGAGCATCTCTGGGAGAGAATGGCGGCGGACTTGCTGGAAAAGCTGCTTGATCTGCAGTGCTTCACGGGTTAATGCGTAGCTCAAGAAAAGGTCACTGTTAAGGATGTTTGGCAGCACAGGCCAGCATAGCTTTACTTCCCAGTGAATGTGTCCTGTTTATGACCTGCTTAATGAAGTCCTTTGACTCGTTGGTTATCAAGAAAATATATTCCTTTTTAAAACCTGAAAATATATTTGTAATACAGTATTTGTTGTATATCATATAGTAGTTATTGACAGAATTAATAAAATGTGTGTGTGTGTGTGTGTGTGTGTGTGTGCTTTTGTTTGTGTTTGTTTGCTTTTGTTTTCCCTGGTAAGAAAGTTTTATTCTTTCAACAGCCCAACAGATCACAGTCAATGAACCTAAGTGCTTTCTTCTTGAGGTATAATTTTCTTAAGGTTTAAATGTCTGTGTATCCTTTAAGCCATAAGAGTATATTGTAGCTTATGTTCGGTTGTTGGTTGAAGTAATGAGTTGTACCCTGACTGTAGAAAGGAATTGCTCCTAATACTAATACCATCTCTCATCTCTGTTTATAGGTATTACTGCTTAAAGAAACCCTTTTACCGGCAAACCTATGCTAAAGAGTATAAGTAACAAAGGAACCAGACTGTTATCTGTCAAGTAACAAGCATTTAATGCCAGAATGGCTCACCTCAAGCGACTAGTAAAATTGCACATTAAAAGACATTACCACAGAAAGTTCTGGAAGCTCGGTGCAGTCATCTTTTTCTTTTTAGTAGTTCTGATTTTAATGCAAAGAGAAGTAAGTGTTCAATATTCCAAGGAGGAATCAAAGATGGAGAGAAACTTGAAAAACAAAAACAAAATGTTTGATTTTATGCTCGAAGCTGTAAATAATATTAAAGATGCAATGCCAAAGATGCAAATAGGAGCACCCATCAAGGAGAGCATCGACGTCCGCGAGAGACCCTGTCTGCAAGGGTACTACACAGCCGCGGAGTTGAAGCCTGTTTTCGATCGCCCACCTCAGGATTCTAACGCACCTGGTGCTTCTGGCAAGCCGTTTAAGATCACCCACCTCAGCCCGGAGGAGCAGAAGGAGAAAGAGCGTGGGGAAACGAAACACTGCTTTAACGCCTTTGCAAGTGACAGAATTTCTCTACACCGGGACCTCGGACCTGACACCCGACCGCCTGAGTATGTTCGAGAATATTCACTTACCAATTGTCAGCAGGGTTTGCACGGTAGAGGCGCTAACTCAGGCTCATTCCTTAGACACTCGGAAGCGGAATATTGGTCAATGCTGTTTGATGTTTCCTTTGTTCTGGTTTGTAATGATTGAGGTAGAGACTCTGTAGCTCTTACTGGTTTGCCAGTGGAGACATGAAATTTACCTTCTGAATTAGGAAACTGAATTCTAGATCTGTGTGCTGGGGAACTCTTTACTTTTTTTTTTTTTTTTTTTTTTTTCCTCAAATGGCATAATTTCCTTGTCTATTTAGGAACACTTAGATAGTTTTTGTAGAAATGTAGGAGGTGAAGGGCTTGTTTACAGGTCCTTGATTTGCTGTGGGATAGAAATGTTTTTTAAAAACGTGCCAAGATTTTGAAGCTCTTAGGTAGGTTGCTTGTTTGTGAAGTGCATCACACACACTTTGACTGTATCTCAGAATGCCCCGTGGCTTGTACACTTTGTTTTAAGGGTTGATGTTGGTGCAGCTAACTCTCACTTCCTCAGAGCTCTCCACTGGTGCATTCTCGTGTCTGTTGATTTAGCTCCGAAGTACAGAGAGGCAAGTGTTCCTTATTATTAATTAACTGGTGTCATTTACATACTTGTCTTGACTGTACTGACTCTTGTATTCGTTGAGGGCTGTTTTGTGACCAATTATATGGTCGATTTTGGAGAAGGTACCATGAGGTGCTGAGAAGAAGGTGTATTCTTTTGTTTTAGGGTGAAATGGTCTGTAGGTATCTGTTAAGTCCATTTGGTTCGTCACTGTACAGAATCTTTCTCTGCTAATTCGTTACTTTTGGGTCTGGAGAGAGGGCTCACAGGTTAAGAGCACTAACTATTCTTCCAGAGGTCCTGAGTTCAATTCCCAACAACCATATGGTGACTCATAACCATCTATAATGAGATCTGGTGCCCTCCTCTAGCATGCAGGTAAAATTTGTATACATGATAAATAAATTTAAAACAACAACAAACTATTTTGTCACCTGTAAGGTGACGTTCAAATGCTGTATTTGAACTACAAAAGGTGAGAAGAGTTCCAGCACTCTTGAGCCATCCACGAATTCTTGAGAGCACAAGGTCGGCCCACAGTAGGCAACTAGTGCCTACTATATATTTTGTTACCTGATGGTCCTAATAGATTGCATTTGCCACTGAATCAAAACAAACAAACAAACGAGGCTCTTGTAGATGGGCTTATTGTTCTTCTCCGATTTTGCCAGATTTGTGATTGTGAGCCCTGTTCTTGCGCACATGCGTCCCTGCATGTTGACACTGCAGGGGTAGACTTATGTATGTCTTCTAGTCAGTGTGGCTCAGGGATAAGTTGCCCGTCACTTCAAGGTAAATGTGGGAAGGAAAGGTTGCTCTGTAGCGTGTCCCATGTTACGGAGTTCCTCTCTGGGATCACTAGATTCTGATGCAGCACTACACTTCAATAATTCTGGGAGAATTCATGACTGAAGAGCAATCTACATAAAAATTCATTAAGCATAATTTTTATTCATTGAGATGTCAGTTACAATCAGTGGAAGAATAGCATTTTAATTCTAGCATTAGCAAACTTCAATGGTTTTCAGTAATTTAATTACTGAGGAAAAGACAGTCAGCTGAGCAGGTTAACAGCAGTTAGGTTTTAGGAGTGGAGATCTGCTCCCCTCCTGCTTCCTGGGTAGCACCTTGTTGGGGGTTGCCGGGGCGTGTGCGTGCGTGTGTGTGTGTGTGTGTGTGTGTGTGTGTGTGTGTGCTAAATTCCAGTCATTTCTAACATTGAATGTAACCAGTGTCAGCGCAACCCCTTCTTGGGAAAAACTCACTAGCATTTTTCAAGACTCATCAGTCCTTTGGGTCTAGTTTCTCTCAGAGCTAGGTGATAAACTGGTAATTACAATGGCTTCGAAATGCTGAAATATACAGATTTCCTTCAGTAAATATAGAGTCTCTGTGGCAGTTTCTTTGATTGCACTATTTTAAAAGATGTGAATTGGCCTTTTAGCATAAATTTACTACGTACATTATTTCAGAATGATTGCAGTTTATAAAGTCATACTGAGAGATGTTATCGCTTCCATTAATGATGTAGCTAACACTTTCCTAAGACCCTCCTGTCATTTTGTACTAATTCACATTAATAGTTGCCTGTTAGGCAAATAAATCCTTATCTACTTAAACAGAGGGAAAGCCTTGCATGATTAAGTTGATAGCATTTTACTAGCGGTGTGGGTGTGGGTGTGTGTGCGTGCATGCATGAACGCGCACGAGGTTTTGTAGATTGCATCTTTAATATTATATAACTTTTAATTGATACTGTATTGACTACCTAGCAAATAAAGGTATGTAAAAATCCTTAATCCCCAAATTCTCTTCCCTCCCTATAACATAAGAAAATACCATGCCACAGAATTTTTCCAGAAATCTTATTTAGTGTTTATTATGTTGGTTTATAAACTATTATGTATTAAAACAAGAACTTATATTTAGTAACTTCTTTCTGTGTCATTACTGTAAAGAGTATGTGTGTGTTTGGGTTTTATTCTCACTTGGTAGTATATTCACAATTAAGTTTACAGAAGGTTACTTGCCTTATCTGTGTGGCATTATACCTCCAATGCTGTGTTTTTATTGTTCTCCCTTTTCCCCTCAGCTTAGCCAACATAGCCTCTTGACAGGTCCCTCTGATGTAATTCCTTTCCTCTTCCATAAACATTCCACCCTACTGACCTGTTTTCGGTAAAGAGCCCTAAACATGTTGCTAACATGGTATGGATATAAAAGCTTTTCGTGAGAGAACTTGATTTATTTGGAGGTCCAACTGCCATGCTGGAGATAACCTTATTGGCCACTCAAAGCAGCTGAAGTTTGTTGGGTCTTATCTCTCTCTACAAGTGAATGATTTACTTCCTTGAGTTTGAGCAGCAATGTTTGATTGTCCACATACTGTTTCTGTAGGGTGGGAGAATGATGATACTGTCTGCTGCCCAAGATGATACAGCCAGGTTAGGACATTTACGGGACTATACAGAGACCGCTGCCTCATCAGCCGATCTCCTGCACAGGACACACGTGATTAATTTTATGTCCCAGTGTTGTTCAACCCCTTACTCTCCCCTCACCTCATCTCCAAAGGCTGGTGGCTGTAAGGATCTTGGTATCTCAAGGGCTGAAGGCTGTACTGAGCCAGGGTCACCCTCCTGTCTTCATTATTTTATAAATAATGTTTGCTTTGAAGACGACAATGTCACAGGAACAAACTCGATGATAATATGTAACTAATGCTTTTAGGTAATTGATGCCAACGCTAATTAGTCATGTCAAGACCGCCTAGGAGTCCTTTCCCTGTGTACATCAGTGCCACAGGTGGTTATATGCAAGAGACTTTTTTTTCTTTAAGACAGGTTCTCAGTATTCAACCTGACCTGACTTGTCTCAAATTCGCAGAGATTTGCCTGCCTCTGCCTTCCAGTTGCTGCAACTGAGTCATGTATCATCATGACTGGCCCAGTATAAACCTTTTAACATGACTGTATAGGTCCTTACGTTTCTTCTTCTTTTTTTTTTTTTTTTTTTTTTTTTTTGGTTTTTCAAGACAGGGTTTCTCTGTATAGCTGTGGCTGTCCTGGAACTCACTCTGTATACCAGGCTGGCCTCGAACTCAGAAATTCACCTGCCTCTGCCTCCCAAGTGCTGGGAGGTCTTTACATTTCTAAATGTATCCTGTTAAAGGACAGTTTGGAAATGGTAGGTCTTAAGGAAACAGCAAACCACCTTAGCAGAGTGAGTTCCTCAACGCGGATGGGTAAGCAACGCCAGGCATTTGAAAATGATTTAACTGAGGTTTTATGCTGGGCTTATTTCCTATTTTGAGTCCATATATAAAGAGATTAAATTAACCTGGGAAATAGTTAGGAAACACACATCCTATACATACAAACATGTCTTAATGCCAAATAATGTCAACAAAACTGAGTATGTGATTAATGAAGTAATACAGTCTAAATCAAAAAAAATAAAGAAAGAAAGAAAGAAAACGGGTGACTTAGGCAAGAAAACAAAGTATTTTGGTTTTTATGAATAAAAAAAAAAAAACCCTAGAAAGCTAGAAAGTTTGATTTCTGCATGTTGCTTCATTTATAGGCTGCATCTCTTTCTAAACTCAGAGTGTGTAGAAAACTCAGCAGTCATGCACTGGACATGGTTGGGATGAGTGAGCCACCTGTGGAGATTTGCTCTAACCTAGTTATGTTTATACACCACGAAGATAATTTCACATAGAATGGAACCCAACTGCTGTCGTTTGGGGAGAGGGTGACGAAATGGTGATCGCTTTAGCAGTGGTACAGAAATGGTGTGACCATGGTGAGGTAACTCAAGAGGCATAACTGTTCTTCCACTTCTTTGGCTTTTTCTAGATGTATTGAACAAAAATTTAAGCGCTGCCCGCCCCTGCCTACCACCAGTGTCATAATAGTCTTTCACAATGAAGCATGGTCCACACTGCTTAGGACCGTCCACAGTGTGCTCTATTCTTCACCTGCCATACTGCTGAAGGAGATCATTTTGGTGGACGATGCTAGTGTAGATGGTAAGAAAGCATGCTTATCAGTAAACCCGTGCGGTCATGTCCAAAGTCTGCCTGGCTTGCGTTGTATGCCCTGGGTACCACCCCAGAACCCGATGGGGTTGGATGGTGTGTGATGAACGGTGGAGTCTGACTTTCAAGATGCCACAGTTGAACGTTTGGGGTCTTGAGACTTTCTCAACACCGTTCGTCATAACTGTAGGCCTTGGTGTGTGGTGGTCACTCTAGAGCACAGTGGCTGAGCCACCAGATGTGAGCGTGAGGTAGCGCTGCCCAGGCTGGGACCCCAGCCCTGGTCCTAGCCAGCTGTGTGAATTTGGTAAGTTACTTACTCTTCAGTTCTGTTACTGGTAAAATGGAGACAGTGCCGTGCAGTTTCAGATTTGAATGATGCCATTGCCTTCTAAACCTTTGAAAAGGAAAACCACAGTGAGCTTAATCAATATGCTGCTGATTATATGAAGCATCCCACTGTATGATTTGGAACAGGAGCATTGCTGGGTTGTTAAATATGAAGGAATTCACGTAAGTACCATAATTAACAGGTGATGTTGATAAGTGTCCAATGCCACCGTGTCGCTCCATCGTGGTTTATTTGGGCATTTCCCCCATTGTAGCGCTGAAGATCTAATAGAGACCTCGTGCATGTCAGGTAACTGCTGCCCCACAGAAGTATGTCCGTAGACCTGGGCTATTTAAAAAAAAAAAAAAAATCAGTATTGTTTTTTAAGATTAGCAGTGCTCTTTAAATGTCTGTTTCTACTTAAGATCATAAGTCAGATGCTAATTAGATATTTTGAATCAGAATAAAAAAATCTGGCAAATATTCTGGTTTCTAATTTTTCAAAAGTATAATTCTGTGAAGCACAAAACAATTTATTTCAGTGATTACAAAATATACTCCTGAGTAAACACAGGTTTGCAGTTGGATGCCAAAGGCGTAATCCCAGCTTCTAGTTGATTCCTCACTTTGTAAAATGGGTACAAAATGTCCTCATTAAATCCAAAGCATTGTCATGCGCATCATCTTGTATGCACAAGAAAAGGGAAAGATGAGTGCCCGTTAGGTTCCATTACTTGTATCCCTATCCAGACGTGGTAATAAGTGTGCATAGAATGAAGCTATTGACCTCCTCACCTTTACACGTAGCTCTACGTGTTTCCATGGCTTCCACTTAACTACTGAGAAGAAAGTCGGGCTGTGTCCTCAATAAAGAGAAACATTTGGGCAGAAAAGAAAACGTTTCCCAATTCAGAGATTTTTTTAACATGAGTGTGAGAACTAGTCTCTGAAATGAGGGAGTTTTATAATTCATATCTTCTGGACTCAACTTAGACTCCATACAGTAGATGTGTCGTGGGGGCCTGCAACGCCAGCTGATACCTGGGGCCACAGCAAACCAATAGAAAAAATAAACAAGCAAACAAAACCAGAATGGGCTAAGAAAAGGGAGGGGGAATGGAGTTACACACTATGTAGATCTTTGGTTCTAACACCCTTCCGATTACTTTACCACTTAATTGTAACTAGCTGCTATTTTGCTGCTTAATCCGATTCTGTGGTTCTTCCTGTATGGTTGGACAGCAGCCAGTGGGTTTTAAGTCATGCTTGATTAAGATCCGTGTCAACTATAAGTTTACCTGAAGAAAGCCACTAATGTAGTCTTAAGAATGTTTTCTTTTCCTTTTTTCCTCTTTGATTTCTCAAATGTCTTTTCGTACACGGCGTTTATTTTGCTCGATTGTCCCAAGTAGCGAGACAATAGAGGCATGGCAAATTTACTCCTAGTGGGCATGCAGTTGAAAACCGCATCCCTATTTAAAAGCTCAAACAACAGTTGAATTAAGGGGCATAGGAATGAAGACATACCCATTCATCTTCTTCCTGTCTCAACCATTCCTTTTATTTGCTTTCCTAATCGCTTTCAAAATAAGCATAAACTTACCTAACTGCATTAGAGTCATACCCATTTAAAATGTAACGGTTTTTTCACCTAACACTGGTTAGCGCCCCCTTTTGACTTCCGAATATTTTATTTGCTGAGCTAGACATTTTTCCCAATCACTTACCTTGCCTCACCCCATAACATGATTCATGCCACACAGGTGGCAGTGAGTGCTGTCGGGAGCTTGAGTCACTGGGTTTATTTTGCCTTTCACCTCTACCTAAGGGTAGAGAAGGAGACCTGCTTAGCGCAAGGACATGCCCCCCTTCTGTAATCATTAGAAGCACTGGACAACAAAGTTGAATTGGTTTCTTAACAGAATTTATGCTTGAATGCTAGTGTAATTTGTCTCATGTCCCACCTGTCTGGGAAATATGGCCCTCTTTGCTTTAAGGAGCCCGGGAAAGGCCAGGAGTGGTCATGTGTGCCTATGATCTCAGTACTGAGGATGAGGCAGATCTGTTCAGGAGTTGAAAGGATACACACTTGTCTAGAAAGTCAAATACACACAGGGGTGGAGGGAGACAGGCAGACAGTCAGAGACAGACAGAAAAACTAACCAGTTTGTTTAGGAAAAGCAGCATGAGATGTGGACATTCAAGTACCAATGAGATAGTTAAGTCCTATGATAGCAAAGCCAAAGATAACATTTTCAGAGTAGTGCCACATAGTAGGCCCTTTGTTCTGCTGTCCAGAAGAGTCCCACCTCATTGTCCCAACCGTCACCTGTGCTGCTAACTCTGTTATGTCCTCCCTATAGATAAGGAATCTAAAGTATAGGAAAAGTAAAATAACTTGTCTAAGGTCAACCAGTTAAAAGGAATGTTGCTCAAACCCAAGATCTCCGCTTTAATGTAATTTTTGTATTTACCTTTCCAAAACGGAGTGCAGGTTGAATAAAATCTAGGGAACAGATAAGAATTTGAACATATTTTAGATGTTTGGGTTTTTCTGTTTGTTCATTTCTTTGTTTGTTAATGGTTTTCCTCTATTTTGAGTGTGGGTGTTTTACCTACATGTATGGTTGTATTATGTGCACGCAGTATCAAGGAGGCTAGGAGAGTGTGTCAGATATCCCTAAGAGTGAAATTATAAACAGGCACCAGAATGTGGATGCTGGGAATTGAACTTTGGTCCTCTGGAAGAACAGCCAATTCTCTTAACCTCTGAGCCATCTCTCCAAACTCTTTAAGAGGTGGGGACAGGGTGTATTGGAAAGATATGTAGTAACTCCAGTGAATACAGCCACATGAACACCTTTGAAATTTGCAAGTCACTGGAAGTATTTTATGGTTGTGCATGTGGGTATCGTGCAGCCTTGCATGTATTGAGGAGACTGTCCCTGACGTCTACAAGGAGTTAAGATACTAAGTCGGTGGCAGCAACAGTGGGATAGGAATGCTTAGACTTCCTTTCCCTGGGGTGTTCTTCCTGGAGTACTAGTCCCCTGATGAATGCTATCCTTTACAACAGCAACATTCCCCTCTGCATCTCTGAAGACACCTATGTCATCCAAGCCAAAGCCAAACTCTTCTGCACTTGCCTTTGAAATGTGGCAGGAGCAAACACACACCACAGGGTGTTACTTTCTCCATACTTGCCCATGTATGTGAGTTGTGAGCCTAACAAGGTCACTTAAACTCAGTTACATACTAACAAGAATTCAAGAATTTAATAGCAAGCTAGATGCATTGGTATAAACTGTAATCCCAGCAACTCTGTAGGCTGAGGCAGGAGGATCACCCGTTCTGTTCTAGGCCAGCCTGGATTTTATAGCAAAAACATGTCTGAAACACACAGCAGAACAAAGTGCCCACCACACCAAAAATAATTAACGGCACAGAGGGGACTGAAGATGCTTAAAACTATGACCAGCCCTTGATTGATTTGACTCAGTTTTCTTTCATCAGTAGTCTCAACTTTTACTTATCTATCTCATCCAAACTCAGAGGTTTCAGATCCTAAATTACGTATGTTCCTGTGATTTTGTCTGTGCATTTACCTGACTTACATGCCCCTTTAGTTCTGTATTGGGAAAGAAATCACAAGAAAGCCTGAAGTTTTCTGCTGTTGGCAGAAATGTCCCCGTGTACCACAACCCTAAACAGTCCCCTACTTGCCTTTTCCTTGATGTTCCGGTATTATGCTGCTTTGACCACCGACTAGGAGCTAGTGAAACGGAAGTGTATTCATGGCCTCCCATTTCTTGCCATGGTTCTCAAATTTTAGTACCAGTTTAAACATTTGTAGGATTTTTCTTAAATTAAAATCTCTCTGACTCCCGTGGTCAGTCTCTGAGAGCTTTCTAAACTCCAAGGGTCTGCTCCTCCTAGGCGTCTCCCGTGCCCCTGACATATTGCATGTATTTGTATGCAGTGGACAGAGTAAGTCCCAACTTCAGCATTAGCTAATACAGGAGTTAGAATTTGTATACATAGCCTCGTTTTCTCAGAGAGTTAAAGGTAAGGGAATGCTTCTTTTACTGACAGAATGAACAAGTGAATTTAACAGAATCTTGACATGCATTTGAAAGAGTCAGTGGCTGGCCATCTTGTAAGCTTTCATGTGTTAAATGTGGAAACAAATTTCAATAAAAGTTAATTCTAATTTCTTTTCCTCCTTTGCAGAAGACCTGCATGAAAAGCTAGAGGAATACGTAAAACAGTTTTCTATTGTGAAAATAGTCAGGCAGCAAGAAAGGAAAGGCCTGATCACAGCGCGGTTGCTAGGGGCAGCTGTAGCAACTGCAGACACGCTCACCTTCTTAGATGCTCACTGTAAGTGCCCGTTTGCAGATGGCTTGCAACTTTCCTCCTCCTCCCCTCCGTTTGAAAGTTAATTTTCTTTAGATGTCTAATTGCGTTCTCTCGAATAGCATCTTTAACGGATGACAGCCTTGACAGGCCAAGCAGCAAGTGGCTCCGTATCAGAGCTTCACTATTGAGCTCCTGCCTCCCCGGTGTTGACAGTACCCAGCTTTCCCTGTGGGGGATTCTTGCTTATGAACCCGCTGCCCCAGATGTTCTGTTCTACTCTAAGAAAACAGAAGACAGGGAGGACTGTTTGCTTACTGACTTTCATTCCTACACTGCGAGGTTAAATGTTTATCTAGGTAGGATCAGCACCATCATTAAACTTTGTTTCAATACTGCCACTTGTAACTTTTATAATTCTTTTGCCCTCTGCTGAAGAGTGGTTGAATCTATTCGGACCAGTAAGGGGCATCCTGCTGTCTCATCCATGAATACAGCAGTTTTGCTACGTTGGTTACTCTGGGGTGTTTCTCTTGTGTTTCCATTGTTTTCTGCGGCACTGTTGATAGTTTTAGAAAGCCCTTTGGAGTCAGCCTGCAATGGATACTCTAGGCATTAACAAAGTTCACTAAGTCCCGGGAACTGTAAACTTTGGGGGTTTTCCTCTCCGGATGAATGCTTGACCTTGTCCTGCCCAGTTCTTGGGTTACATTTCACCCAAAATCTGGTTGAAACATGCACTAATTATTACAGAAAGGCTTTTGTATTTTGTTGGTGTTGCTGAGAGCCGTCACATCTGATATTCCCTTAATCTACCTTTTGGAAAATGAATGGAGATCGGAAAGTGTTTTTCACTGACCCAAAACTGCAGTAAGATCTAGTTGGCAATTCTTCCCCTGCTGGACAATGGTCCTTCTGGTCCATGACTGCCAAGATTAACTAGGGTCTCCCCTGTGTGATGTGCAGTCTGCCTCAAGACCATGATTCTGACCTTCATGGGACTCCCTACCCCAGCCCACTTCCATCAGGACTATAGCAGCTTTGGATAATTTTTCTCTAGTCATTAAATTCAGAATATTCTAACTTTCTGACTCTCTTTCTCCTAAGACTCAGGAAGAGAAATTAAGATTTCAGTTACTGTGCCTTAGTTGTGAGGAGGAAAACTTATTTAAATAACTTAGAATAATTTTAGGGTTACATACAAAGGTTACCTTGATTCATAGCCCTCTCTTAAAGGAAAAGGGGTTCCATTTCAAGGATGGCAGGTATATTAGTGTCCACCTTCCATTCCAGGAGAAAAAGGTCACTGTCTTTTTCCTTATTTTATTATTTCTTTTTAATCCTATTCTCATCATAAGAGCCCCTAAGATGTCCCTTCTTTTAGAGGTCTGTTGTACAGTATAGTGGCTATAGTTAAAAATACACACACATACACACAAAGGTGATGGGTGGAGGTTTTACTTAGCACGATCATACTAAATATGTGCATGCATGGGCATCCAAACAATGTACTGTAAATGCATCATTTTTGCCAATTACCCATATATATATATATATATATATATATATATATATATATATATATATATATATATNTGTACTGTAAATGCATCATTTTTGCCAATTACCCCTCTCTCTCTATATATATATATATATATATATATATATATATATATATATATATATATTTAAAACACAGTTGATCTTTTCCTTCTAGTTTCTCCATAAACTTTCCTGTAATACCAAAGGGGGAGAATCTTTGAGCATTTCCCTTAAATTGACAGTGGCCTCTGCTTTGTGCAGGTGAGTGCTTCTATGGCTGGTTGGAACCTCTGCTGGCCAGAATAGCTGAGAACTACACTGCCGTGGTGAGCCCAGACATCGCATCCATAGATCTAAACACATTTGAGTTCAACAAGCCCTCTCCGTACGGAAGCAACCATAACCGTGGAAATTTTGACTGGAGCCTTTCCTTTGGCTGGGAATCACTTCCTGACCATGAGAAGCAAAGAAGGAAAGATGAAACCTACCCAATTAAGTAAGACGCTTGCTCCACGCCTCAGTCCTCCCATCAGGGCACCAAATGCTGCATCCTCACAGCAGCTTGTGAAATAAATCTTAACAATGGGAAAAAATTCTATGTATGGAGATGGTAATCTACCAAGCTCTTCTGCATATTATTGAGCAGCTGGTAGGATTGGGTGAATTCTTATATCTTCATAGATTGCAGTTTTTTAAGAAAATAAAGCAGGTTAAGGGGGAGATGCACTAATATGGAATATGACTTTGTGTTTAAAGTACTTACTCCCCCCAAAACCTTAATTTTGAAGAACTTTCAGCTATTTGTCATCTACCTGAGATTTTAACTGTACTAACTCCTTACCTGTAATGTCAATTTGGCCCTTTAAATGTCCCCTTTTGTCTTGTTCAATCTCTATAACAAACTGTGGTGATCTCTTTCTCTTTAGGACCCCCACCTTTGCAGGAGGCCTTTTTTCTATATCTAAGGAATATTTTGAGCACATTGGAAGTTACGATGAAGAGATGGAAATCTGGGGCGGTGAAAATATAGAAATGTCATTCCGAGTAAGTGTATGGAAGTTAAACGTAGCATCCATGTCAAACAGTGTGAAGTGTTGTATTCTGAGCGGCTCATACAGACCATTGCAGATGTATGCTGTCTTTATGTATTTAGTGCCTGCTATAAAGTAATTGCTGGAAAATTGGCAAATGAGGCTACGTCTGTTTAAGTTGTAACTTGATATATTTATTCATGGTTGCCAATGTAACAAGAGGAATCAGTTAAACTCCTGTGTCCAGGCAATAACACCAATTAATGCACTTGTAGCTACTGAATTCCAGCCAAGATAAATATAATTAAGCCTAGGGCTTCAGGAAATGAGCTGATTATCAGGGGAGTCCGTATGGAAAACATTTATTTATAACTGTAAAGGACACTAGACAAAATTCTTTGCATCCTGTGAGCCGCTCCCCTCCTTTACATAGTGTGTTCTAAGTTAATAGAAACAACATCAACAAAAAGGCTTTTAGTAGGCACGGCGCATGCTTCATATATTCAGTTTCATGAGTTCATTTCTGTGGCAGCCATGTCACTCACTTTTAGTTCTTTAGATTGTAATGTAAGTGGGGGAAAGAACTGGGAATTAGAAGGGTTAGGCTTTGGCCCTGGCCCCTTTGCATACTGGCAGTAGTGGCCTTCGCCTCTTCTGAGCTGCTGAGGGGCAGGGGCCTTTTTAAACTTAGCTCAGCATTTACAGCCCCTAGCCAACACTGAATCTCAATGCAGCTTGCAGCAGTGAGCTTCTTAATCCTCTGATGTATTTAAATGAGGAAAGGAAGAGGACTGAACACCTCTCTCACTTGTAGCATCTATTGTTAAGCATGGCTTTGTTTTAGGTCTTTTACTTGCTGATCAATCTTTGGCAGGAGAACCAATTGCTAAGGCATATTGTTTAGAACAACTGGAACTGGTAGAACCGTTCTAGATTGGCACAGACCTTTTTAGTATGATGAGCAACTCCTTTGAAACTATAATGGATTATATTTTGGCAATAATTGCCTTCTTGAATGGTTCTCTTTGATACCAAGTTGACTATCTACAGAGTAAATCGTCAGGGTCCTTTTGTACAAGGAAGGATGCTTCATTTCTTAGAAGAAAAGTGTGTAGTTTCAGCAAGTGACCATGTGTGTTTAAGGTGGAAGTCCGCTACACTGGAGCCTTGTTTTTCTTCACATATTAGAACACTTGCATAATTATTGGCCAAGAAAGAAACTTGGAATTAGTTTTTAAAGGACTCAGAACTCATGATTTTATAAACCTACTTTCTGAATATGGACATTTGTCCTCTGTTTCTCGGTGCATTTAATGAAGCTATTGTTTACATTTATAGACCATAAAGTGAACTGTCATAGGGACTATACGACATACCAGTAAATCTCTATATTTTGTTATCTATTGATATCTTAAAGGTAAACTTAGAGCAACAGTTTGTTTTTCCCACAAGACTGTAAATTTAAACAAATATCATTAATTATCAGGTGTGGCAATGTGGTGGGCAGTTGGAGATTATGCCTTGCTCTGTTGTTGGACATGTTTTTCGCAGCAAAAGCCCTCATACCTTCCCAAAAGGCACGCAGGTGATTGCTCGGAACCAAGTTCGCCTTGCAGAGGTCTGGATGGACGAATACAAGGAAATATTTTATAGGAGAAACACAGATGCAGCAAAAATCGTTAAGCAAGTAAGTGAGGGCTACGTTATGAAATGACAGTTAAAAACTATTCCAAACTCATAAGCCTTTTTGCTTAAATCACCTCAAGTTGTTTAAAAAAAAAGTATTTTTGAAGGTCAGCTTTTAAATTTTAAGCCTTCAAATAAATAACTTTGGGCCATCAAGATGGTGTAGTGGGTAAAGGTGCTTGTCACCAAGCCAGTGTTCTATCCCTGGGGCCCACACCTTGGCAGGTCTGTGTATACACACTTACACACACACACACACACACATACACACACACCACTAATAAGAATAGTAGTAGTAGTAGTGAACAGTAATGTATGCTAGTTTGCTCTCTTAAAAGGAAAATTTAAACATCCTTATGAAATTCAGACATTTACTTTTAATATGAAAGATACTTTTGTGATTGCCTCCAAGTATTATTTGAGTAAGTAGGACTTCCTTTAACCATTCTCAATTGACGTGAATAACTATTAAGTAGAGATTTGAAGTGGCATTTTGAATCCCATATGCAGATGGGGTCTTACTGTGGCATAACAGAGACCCGGAAGTAATGGAGGCTCTTATTCCTCCGATCCCAACTCCCTGCTGGAGATGCATGGGGCCACCCTCACCCCTTTAAGAATGCAGAAGGGGGTTGTTGTTCATCACGTGATTGCCAGGTGTCTGCGCTGGGGTTTGTGGTGCCTGTTCTTTTCTTTCTCCTTCCCGATCTTGAGAGAGGCCCATTTCCCACAGGAGCCATGAAATAGGGCAATGATCCGTAAGTACTAACAGACTTAGGATGCTGTTTCCATGTGGGTTACACACACGTGCACATATGCACTTGCGAAATGTGTAAACGCACATGCAGGGGCAGTGTTTGCTGATGTTTCTCGGGTGCAGTCCACACTTTGTTTGTTTGAAGATAGGGTCTTTATTTGCTCAGGGTTGTCAGACCAGGGAGAGATTCAGGGATCATCCTGCCTCAGTATCTCCAGCACGGGGATTAAAGCTCTTATTGCCTTAATGTATGGCTTTTTTATAATGAGGGTTCTGGGGACTAAGCTACCATGTTCAGCTCCTAACCGTGTGATACTCTTACTAGTGACTGTTCATAGATCCTAGTTGGCAGGATCAGGAGACTTAATGCATTAGAACTGAGCCCCAGCAGCTTTGCCTGGGAGTGAGGAATTAGCTAATAGTTTAAGGTAAGGTAAGGACACCAGGAAGTAGCAGTAACTTAGAGAAGGCGTTTCTGGGCAGTCAGGCATCTGCGCATTGACTGCTGGAGTGAAGAAGGATCATTTACCCATTTGTTTGGTCCACAGTTATCTCCCTACAGGTCATTAGGGTGCACTACTCCAGGTTGGAACTCTTAACTAAAGGCGACTAAGACAAGTCAGTCAAGCAAATCTGTACTACATGTCTGAGCAGAAAGTGGGTACTGAATTAAGTTTCTATTCTGCTTCTAACCCACGGAGGGGCTATGAAGTAGCCAGCCAGTACCTGTCCTCATGACAGGACACATAAGCTAATGTCCCTAAGAGTCATTCTGTTTTGCTAAAATACCCGAGTTCAAGATATTAGAATTGGCATGAGAAGGTATTTTCCCTGGTTGGATTGATTAGCTCCAGTATTTCTGCTCTCATCCATTTAGACACCAAATGCAGTTTCCCTCTAAATGCTCCCTATAAATGGGATATTTTTCAGTTTAGTGTATTTTTAATTGTCTTCCTTGACCTTTTGAATAAAGGAAAATAAATACAATTAACTGGAAATTGCCTTTTTCAAGCCAGCATCCAGGTGGGAATTTTGTTAAGATTAAAACATGTAAATTAAAAAACGTCCAACTGTGCAATTTGCAGTTTGACTACAAAGAGAGATTGACTCCATTGGGTCTTAGCAACACCTGTCTGCACTATGTTTCCTCACACTTGACTATGTAGGTCATTTTAAAGGAAAGAGCCAAGCCAGCATGAATTCAGAATGCTCCCACAACCAGCCGAGTGCTCCCAGCGCCTAGTAATAAGGCGTAGTCCAGCCTCTGGCCCGCACACACAGCAGTGGGAATTGAGTCTCCTAAACTACCAGGGACCAGGCAGGCAGCACACCTGTGGCTTACGTGAATGGTGTGCATTTGAAGTCCATCCAGAACTTTCCTTAATAACCAAATGCAAATACAGATAGCGCCCTTTGAAGCATGTGTTGGAGCCTCTTTGACTGAGCTGAAGCGTGTGTCGGAAGGAGCCTCTCTGACTGAGCATTCCCTTCTTCCCCACCCCGTCTGTTTCTAGAAATCATTTGGTGATCTTTCCAAAAGATTTGAAATAAAGAAACGCCTTCAGTGTAAAAATTTTACATGGTATCTGAACACTGTTTACCCAGAAGTGTATGTACCAGACCTTAATCCGGTTATATCTGGATATGTGAGTATTTTTATGTTCCTCTTTGTCCTTGATAAACTCCCTCCCATACCTTTTAATTTTTTGCCTTTGAAGTTTTACATTATCAATGCCACTTCCCTGAAATTAATTAAAAAGTAGAAAGTATTCAGTTTAATTTTTTTACGATTTAACTTTTTCACTTAGATTAAGAGTGTGGGTCAACCTTTATGTCTGGATGTTGGTGAGAATAACCAGGGAGGCAAACCGTTGATTCTGTACACGTGCCATGGCCTTGGGGGAAATCAGGTAAGCACGGCCTGGGACGGCATGTTTTCTCAGAGTGCTTGCAGACACAGCTGGTGCTATGTGTTTCCACAAGTAACAGCTGGGGTAAACTGGTGTGAGGTAAACTGGTGTGGAGATGTCTTTAAGCCACATGGTAAAATTAAAGGCATAGAGTACTTTACTATGGTTTTTAACTTTGAAAATAATCTGGTTATCCATTTGATCAATAGAAAAGATAATTTAAAAAGGAATGGTATCATTGGAGTGTGTGTGTGTGTGTGTGTGTGTGTGTGTGCGCGCGTGTGCGTGTGTGTTTAATGTATTTTTTTTTTTTAATATTTGTGTGACTCTTGGTATGGAAGTTTTGTGAGTTGTCAGGTGCAGACCATATTAAATCTAATAGCAAGTGGCAATGTAAGTTCTTTAGGGGGCAGAGATCACTTCAGTACCCTGCATCCAAATGCCTCCTCCCCCCCCATCACTGACATCATCCAAATGCTTTCTCCCCTTCCCCCATCACTGACCATCCAAATGCTTTCTCCCCCTCCCCCATCACTGACATCATCCAAATGCTTTTCTCCCCTCCCCCATCACTGACATCATCCAAATGCTTTTCTCCCCTCCCCCATCACTGACCATCCAAATGCTTTCTCCCCCTCCGATCACTTCAGTACCCTGCATCCAAATGCCTCCTCCCCCCCCATCACTGACATCATCCAAATGCTTTTCTCCCTTCCCCCATCACTGACCATCCAAATGCTTTCTCCCCCTCCCCCATCACTGACATCATCCAAATGCTTTTCTCCCCTCCCCCCATCACTGACATCATCCAAATGCTTTTCTCCCCTCCCCCATCACTGACATCATCCAAATGCTTTTCTCCCTACCCTCTCCCCATTACTGACGTCTTTGTTTTTACTATTTTTCCAAATAGGGGCAAATGTGAAATGTTACTACCCGGATTACAAGACGTAGAAAATAACGAAATTTCTTGGTTTGAGCTGATTTTTACCTCAGCATGTGCAAGTTAATGCACGGAAGGGTTAGACTTTCTCCTCCTTTAGTGGGCAGGTTCGCTAACTGACCACTGAGTGCCAGTCCATTTGGCTCCCAGTTCCCTTAGGAAACACCTGCATTGCAGAACCAGCATTTACAGTCAGTAACATAAGGTCTGGATGGAGTGAGGAATCGAGGGTGCTACACAGCTGTATAAAACCACAGCTGAATTGGATGAGGTGTCGTGGGTTTTCCCAAGAAAGATAGCATTTTAGTCTGTACAAGTTAAGACCTAGAGAGGTGCTTGTTGGGGGTGGGAATGGGATGAGAAGCGTGTGAGGAAGGCTATGCAGAGAACATCATGCAGAACCTTTTCCTGTTGAGGAATTGCCTATGTTTTGGTGCAGGATTTTCACTGCACTACCTTGTGCGCACTTTGATAGGACTTTGTAAGTATCCGTATTATGAAGAAAGGATCAATTTATCTCCTGGGCAATCTACTTCTATCCATCTTCCTATTCATTAAACCCAGCTTAATCTAGTTTCAGTCTTTGCATAAAATAATCAGACTGCATGGAGTATATAACAGAAGCCCGAGCTGGTGAAGGATCATCGCACTGACAAGGAATTCTGAAATGGATGGGAGTGCTTATAGTCATACATATCCATATATATTTATGTACATATATACTTGTTTTAGTGTGTGTGGTAAAGAGAGAATACACACACACATATTTATGTTATTTGTAGGCATATATGTATGTGCATATATATAATCTTAATTTCTCTTACTACATAAGAACAATAGTTATAGAAATAATTACATTGTTTTATAACAACAATATGCTTATTTCCTCATTTATAAGTATATTACCAATGGTTGTTAATACTTTCTCTCAAGCTCTCTCCAGAATTCTATTTATCTTAAAGTATATTATTACTACTCTTTTTGTTACAATTTACTGTAGATACTATCTTAAAATATAGTGTGTGTATCATTTTATGGGCTTTTTCCTATCTTTTCCAAGGAGATGCTGTCATAGGAAATTATAAATTATTTTAAAATTATCAATGAAATAGGCTACCTTTAAGAAATTTAGGAGGGAAATTACTCATTAAAAAGTATTTGTGACCCAGCCTGTGCTGCCACAAGAATTGACAGTCACTGACTTTGGGGAGCTTATATCACAGAAGCATTCTCTTTTTATAATAAGTAAAAGCATATATATATATTTGGGTGTTAGGGAAGATGGGGCTGAGATAATGTGAGTGATGGACTCAGAGGTTAGACTCAGGTAAGGAAGATCTTTGAGCACTGTACTCTTAGACGGAGGTGGGCATCAGGATGCAGGCTGGGGAGAGCAGCCACGTAGCACAGGTTCACAGAGCACACAGAAGGCCGGGGCAGCCAGCACAGAGCACTCTAGGCAAGGAGTGAAGGAAATGAGGTCAGAGATTGTGATAAGGAACCTGGTTGGACAGAGCTCTGCAGACCTGTTAAGAAAGATGGATTTAATTCTGAATTAGACAGAAGCCATCGAGAGGTTTTTAAGCAGGAGAATAATGTCTGGTTTATATTTTCAGACGACTCTGTCTTCTGTCATTCTAACACAGTTACTGATGATATCTTTTACTTGTTAGTTTTTTATTTTTCCCTTTCCTTCCTTCCCTCCCATTTACTCCTCCCCACTTTCCTTCAAATTTATGGCCTCTGTTTCACTAATTATGGCGTGTGTGTGTGTGTGTGTGTGTGTGTGTGTAGCATTGCCTATAGGTCTGTAGTTCTATAGTTCTCAGTCTGCATGGTTGAGGCCTCATGGCTTCGCCCTTGTCCACTTTGGCCTGCCCACTGCTGTCATCCTTGTCTGACTAACATTTGAGCAGTCAGATTCTTTTAAATTAACTTTTTATTGCTTTTATTTCATTTACGTTTTTGTGAATTTCCCATCTTGCACCCCAGTCCCACTCATTTCCCTGACCCTTTGTATCTGCTCTTCACCCTTGCAACCTCCCCACCCCCCCCCAAAAAAAATAAGCAACGCAAATTAAATCTGTGAAAGTTGCATTGTGTCACAGTGTGTCCCACTGTATACCCCTTTGTCCAGGTCTTTACTTGCAAATGTTCATTGCAATTGGTCTGGTTTGAGATCTCTGGCTTCTGCTACACCATCAATACTGGATCCTCAGTGAGACTCCTCTCAGATATCCTGTGCTTGCCCTGTGTCGTGGAGGTCCTGCAGCTTTGGATCTGCAGGCCTAGCCCTTTCACTGGCTCCAGCAGTTCATAGAGATGGGGTAGATGTTGGGTGAGCCAACTCAGAGCCCTGGATCTGGGCTTGAGTAGTAGCTGAGTTGGTCAGCCCACCAGTTTTCCTGCTCCTGCACCGGTAGGGTGCGGTAGGGTGCGGTCTCTAGCACTGCCCTGGTTAGTTCACCCCTTGCTGCAACCAGCAAAGAACAGGGGCTGGCTCACCTGCACCCAGGCCACCAGAACCACCTCTGTGGTGCTGCCCAGTCAAGGTGTGGGGCCTGCTGTCTTGTGCTGCAGCTGACAAGAGGCTGGACCAGATCTCCCTCTCTTCTAACCCCTGGGCTGGCTCTCCTGCCCCCTGCCGGCGGTGGGATGAGTGAGGAGTCATATTGTTTCTAATCAAGTATTTCCCTCAACTACACTCCAGTTTCTACTTCTGGGAGAACTCAAACTCAGACGTCTTGAGCGTTTTCTCATTTTCTTCCATTTTGATCATGTAATGGTGTTTTATGGCTTGTAACCCTTTTATAACACTACTTCTGAAGACAGCGCAAGGAAACTATTTTTTGTTACCTGGCTGGATTGGAGACTGTTCTGGTCCAGTGCGACTACTTCGTTGCAGCCATGACAGCTAAGACTTTATGCACATTCTCCTCTAGAGGGTGTGTCCAGGATCTGAGTGAGGTGTCTCTCACGTATTTTCAGCTCTGGTTGTTGTTCCCAAAGTATTTTCAACTCTTCTCCTCTCCCTCCGTGTTTCCTCTGAGTGACTTTTCAATAACAGTGATGTAAAATACTGGCTAACCCTTCTTACCATCTTTGAGTTTTTGAGGTTTATTTTAGCTAAACTAAAAGTTAATCTATTTAACTTATAACTTAGTTATAGTTAAATGCTGTTTCTTTCTCCTTCTAAGGCCATTTGTCGTTGTTGTTGTTGTTTTTGTTGTTGTTTTTACAAGGCACCCGCCTGAAAATCAGGTTACAAGATCAATTAATGTTTCACTGGCAGGAGAAGAGAAGTTAAGCGTGAGAGCCAGCTGAGACGCTTGGGCTCAGGGCTCGGAATTCTGCTCATGTTTGTGGAGTGTTTACTGTAGCATAGTGCCTGCCTCGCACATAATAAGGGCTCAATAAATATTAGTGCTAACAGGAATCATTGCATTATTGAAAATCTGTTCTCTTAACTCATTTTATCCTCAGACTGCCAACGTTATTAAATATTTGATTTATAATGGATGTTACTGCGGGACTGAGAAGGTAGTTCAGTCTGTAAATTGCCTGCCGTGACAGTGAATATGAGTATTATTAGTTGATATAGTGCTTAGCTTTAGCTCCCAAAGAACCCAACTGGCTACACCTACAATCCTGGTAGTATAGTATATGTTACCTCTGTTTTCCTCTCCTTTGCACAGTACTTTGAGTATTCTGCTCAGCGTGAAATCCGGCACAACATCCAGAAGGAGCTGTGTCTTCATGCTACTCAGGGTGCCGTGCAGCTGAAGGCATGTGTCTATAAAGGTCACAGGACCATCGCCCCCGGAGAACAGATATGGGAGATTCGGAAGGTGATTGGCTCATTTATTGGCTCATTCATCCATTCTCAAGCTAAATTTGAAGAGCTCTAATTGCTCTACTATGCTATATATCAGAACTTCTTCACCTTTAACAACTCCACTATTTCCACACCTTTCTCCCCATGTGATAAGAGAATATATCTAGGGTTTAAGTACTAATTAGTTGAGAACAACTAATGATAAAGGTAAAGCTTGGCTTCTGCAGGGGAAAAACTTCTATAAAGTATTAATTAATAGTTTATCCTTGACTTTTTTTAATCTTTAATCTTTTTTTCTTTTTTTTTTCTTTTTTTTTTTACAGTCTAGTCTTCATCCCCCTCCTGGTCTGTCCCTCTACCACTCCCCATTCTTGAGGGATTTTCTTTGTTTTGTTTTGTTTTGTTTGCTTGCTTGCTTGCTTTTATAATGGATTTTGAAAATCATAGGGTGTTTTTTTCCTTAAAGGGCCAAAGAGAATATTTTTCATATAAAATTGCTAACTATATCTTCCTCTGTTTTAGTACATTTTAAATTAATCTAGCATTAAAGGAATATAGAACAGATAGCCTGTTCTTAAAAATGCTCAGTATTTGGCTTGATCATATTCTTATCTAAAACTAGTTTTTCGTGATAGTAGCATGCCATGAAACCAGCTTTTCTGACTTTGAAGTTGGTCATCTGAATACCAGTGGAAAATTCCTTGATTAAAAATGTATTTCAGGGCTTGCTCTCTATTTCCCTCTCCATTTTGAAATGTTTCACATTGAGTACCATGCATAGCAGTACCATGTGTGAATTATAGTGTTATAAACAAAGGCCATCAATTTATTATCAGCCTCAGTTGATCTTAGATTTAAAGTTAGGAATCAGATACGTTTGTTATACAAATCTCTCTTTATCTTTAGTGAAACCATCAGGTCATGTTTGTATTTGTCTTGAAGCTTAATGTTTGATGTATGTTTTCTTTCTTTCCTAGGACCAACTTCTATATAATCCATTATTTAAAATGTGCCTTTCATCAAATGGAGAGCATCCAAACTTAGTGCCATGTGACGCAACAGATCTACTCCAAAAATGGATTTTTAGCCAAAATGAATAAGTGTTCCTTAAAATGAAGGAGTTGAAAAAGGACACACTCTTCCTCATAAAACTGTGACTAGGCATACACTGTAGTGGTTGAAAATTATGCAAAAGCAGCTAATTGTAACTTATTCCAAGTGCATTTCCTTCTTTCTATCTTAAGATGTCTGTGTAGTCCGGCTGCAGAAGCCCTGGGGTTTCTGTCTGAAAGCACAACAACTAGAATACCAAAGACGATTCTGAAATGTCCAGATGTAGACGAGAGATGTTTACAGTGTGAAGCAAATAACTTCCTTAGGAAAGTGATGTGTGGTTGTACACTTGGGGATCTGCACACCTGCATCCACACACTCACAGCTGAAAATGTTTCCCCTAATTTTAGGGGCAATAGAAAAAGATTTGATACTGTATTTTTATAACTATATAGAAATTGATCAATGAAGGCCAGTCATTTGGCCTTTCGGTACAAACCAGGAAAATTTTTATAGATCTAGAATTTATTGTTTTAAAATCCAGGTAAACATTTGTTGTCTTTTGTTTACTTGTCTGTCAAATGTTTCCTTAAACATGAAGTTGAATAAAGAGAAGACTATTTTTAACATTTAAATTTTTGGAAAATTTACAAATATTTTTTAGTCTGAAGCCCACTCCACTTGATGCACATGAGTCTTCCCCAAATAGGTTTTCTGAAGTGACTATACTGTGTGTTTTCCCAGAGTACTTTTTAAAAATTAATAAATAAACTTTATAAATTATTAGCTGTTAATAATGATTCCTTTTTCCTTTCTAGTCGTCTTGTTTTCTTACCAAAATTCACTAATCTTGGATATTTGTGATACTGAATTTTAAATGCAGAAAATTGACTCAACTCTAAATTTCGTTATTGATTCATTATATAGACTATCTTTTCAATAGGTTTATCTCATCAACTTAAAAAAGAGCCTTACTTTTATCTACATGGAAAATGTAATTTAAAAAAGTAGAACCCTAAACACAATTACAAATCTTTGTTTCAGTTTTGTCCAGTTGGAGCAAGATCTGTAATTGATGGTGAGGGGCAGAGAGCATCCAGTTTTTCACTCTAGATTTTAGTCATCTGCTGTTTGTGGAGCCCCAGGTTCCTTTAAGGAAAATGTAAACTGTGACAGCAGTGTGCCAACAGAAACAAAGATAAGATACTGATGGAAATGTGAACCTTTGATAACATCCTTTAATGACCTCTTAAAATTATCTTTTGAAGTCACCATTTTCTCTTTGGCCATTTTTACAGAGAGAGGTCTTGTATTATTCCAGAAGCAAAATAGAATTTGTGCGAACCTTTAAAACTAGTGGGTCTCAGTTAACAAAAGAAAACATTTCCTAGAATTATAGCTTCAATTAAAAAAATAAAGCATCCATTAAATTTTAAACATTGAATTAAAAATTCCATATTCTCTAGCCAGTTACTTTGCAGACTCTTTATTTTAGTTTAAGGACTATGTGCCGTGTTTATAACTTTGTATTGGGGTTACAGAGGATGTAAGCCTTTGCCTTTCATCTGTCTCTTTAGGGTAGAGAGAAAAGTACCCCCTTTTGAAACAGTATGCGGCTATGGTAGATCTTTATGACTAAGATAACTTCCTCTGTTTTAACTTTGATATTTTGTTAATAGTAAGTGTTTCTCTATTGTAGCTAACAATGATATGTAACAGTAAGCATACTGTATTGGCCACTTAGATATGCAATTTCTGTCCCTCAGTTTGTTCCACTGGACTTGAATGATCAGGAGCAAAAGCTTCTCTCAACACTTGTTTCATCTCTAAAAACAGTATAAAACTATGCAGTTTCCCAGTGATGTTTTATAAGGCGAACAGAGTCACACATCGATGCCCTGTGTTCTGAGTAAAGGCTTTCAGGTTGGACTGATTATGTTGTAGCCATGTTAAACACAACTTCTGGAAAGGTTCTTATCTGATGCAGAGCAATCAGGCTGTTACTCAACTGTTACAACAGTGATTTGATCTAGGGCTGGCTTTTGGAGTTGTATGCGAGGGATTCCCTCTTACTGTCTTGGAACAGACTTAGCAGTAATTCATGGAGCTTGGCTCTCATCCACTTGCATGATTTGCCTGCACTTGAGTGTGAAATTGGGGAACTCTTGCTCAATTTGAAGCTGCCAAGGCAAATGGTCTGGTTCCTACTGAAGACCTGGCATGCTGCCTTCATTCCAGAGGACCATTCCAGAGGCCATCAGAACCGATTCCAGTATTCTGCATTGTTCAAGGTCAATTCCATGAGTAGGCTCACCAAAAGATTAGAAGTGCCTACTTAGTTAGCCATAGGAAAAAATAAGCAATGCATTAAAACTATCTGTTGAGTATGATGACTTGTATCTCAATATGATCACCTGCCTATAATCCTAATATTTGGGAGATAGAAGCCAGATGATCAGAAGTTCAAAGTCATCCTCAGCTACATAGAGAATTGAAGGACAGCCTTCTTGTCGAAGGAGACCCTCCTTAATAAAACAAAATGAAACATGAGTGGGGGGCGGCAAAACATTATTTCTGGGAAAACAATATTGAAATCTTAGAAGAAATTCAATTTTGTTGTCTTTAAGTTGTGAACTTAAAATTTATTTTAATGACAACAGAAATAAATACCATAAGACACTCTGATTTTACTGTGACTGGTGTGAAAAAAGTTGCCCAGAGCTTTGGGAGATGTTTATAATATGATGCAGCATATTATATAAATTATATATAATATAGTTTATATAATATAAATGTAGCATATGCATGAGGAAATTGGTATACAGAGCATAGAAAGGCATATGTATACATATATGCATGCATGTTTTCAATTAAAATATTGCATATAGTTTTTAAGATGAATTTCTGTAGTGACTTCCTTTCTCCAGTCATCTACCTTCAGTACAGTTGCACTGAAGAAATGATTGCCCTTCTCTTTGACACAAAGCACTAGGGTTTGAGTTGGAAGCCCTCAAGTGTCGTGCATTGAAAGGCATCCTCACTGAGCTGTGGCATTATTAGAAGGTGGGAGAATTGTTCAGAGTTGGGGTATGAGAGGAAGTGATCTTACTAGGGTTGTGTGTACTCTTAGGATTATCAACCCCCTCAGCCTTGTGTCCTGGATGCCCTGGGGCAAGCATCTTGTGTTTCAACATGTGGTTGCTACACACCCAAAGCAATGGAGCCAACACCCTTGGTCTTCTCAAGAGTTTGTCATAGGGAAACACACGAAGCACACATTGTCAGATTGCTCTCTAGTTTCAACAATACTTTCGAAATCTCTGTTTTATTGGCCATATTAAGCATTAGGTACTAATAATGTACAACAATAGTCCCTGTCTCATGGAGATCATAATCTAGTGATATGGCTATCCCATAAGGATGACATCACAGCACAATGATGTTTTAGAGCAAAGTTCCATGAGAAGCTGGTGGCTCCCTCAGCCAGAGACAGAAAACAGGCTCCAAATTTTAATGATAATTAAATGGCATTAGTTTAATTGCCAAGGAAGATAGTCTCAATGAGGGATTGTCTACCCTGGGTTGACATGTAGGTTTTTGCTCTAGTAATTTTTTCTGTCACCATGATAAATCATTCTGAACAAAAGCAGCAAGGGTAGGAAAGGGTTTATTTGCTTTATCCTTCCAAATTATAATTCATCATTGAAAGAAGACTGGGCAGGAACTTGGAGAAAGGAACCCCAGAAGAACCCTGTTTGCTGGTTCAGTCACGCCTTGCTAAGCTACCTTTGTTATATATTCCAGTCCCACCTGCCTAAGGATGTGCTACTTTCAGTGGCCTCTTCCTTCCCCTGTCAATTATCATTCAAGATAATCTCACAGTTATGGTCTCAGGCCACTCTGATCTGGGTCAGACCGCAATTGAAACTCCCTGAGATGATTGTAGGCTGAGTCCAAGTGACACCTGAAGCTAAATAGGACAGCATGTATCTGGTGGGTTGACTTAAGTTAATTGATGTAGAAAAACATAACCCACCATGGGTGGCATCATTCTCTAGGCAGAGTCCTGAAATGTAGAAGACTGGAGAAATCAAGCAAGAGAGCAAGTGAGCATGCATGCTTTCATTTCCCCGATGTTGACTGTGTGTATGATGTGATTACCTGTTTGAAGTTTCCATCTTGTCTCCCCCACAATGATGGACTGTAACTTGGGATTATAAGCTGAAGTAAACCCTTCTCTCCCCTAAATTGCTTTTGTGAAGGTATGTTATCACAGCAACAGAAATAAACTAGAAAAGTGGTTACAGGACTACTTACACTTAACCCCCCTTGGCTGTTATTTAAATGTAGCTTGTGATCCATAAAGCCTCGGTTTGAGCCTATGAGTCTTGCATTTCCAGCATTCACAGGTGATATCAAGGCTACTACTGAAACCACACTGAATAAATGTCTTCCTGTGGACTCTGTGTCCTCGGATCTTTGAGACTACCCCCATGGCTTCCTCACACTTCACATCCTTATTCAGACATAAGCAGATGTTAACCTCTGGCTACCTCTGTTACTGCCACAATGGTTCCCTAACAGTCACTACCGCCTTTTCCTGTTACTGATTTTATAAACTCATTCCCTCCAGGGACCCTTTACTCTGCCAACTCTTACTCTTGTTTCATATTCAGGAAACTGATTTATATGAAAACTATATTCCTTATCTTGCCTTGAACATCTGCTAAGGGTACATCTCCATCTTCAAAAAGGAAGGAGTATTTTGTTCTTGTTTTATACCTAATTCTTTGTGTTTTATGGCCAGGCTTTGTAATAACTGCATTCTTTATTTGAATCTCTGGCGTCTGGATGCTTCATCCTTTTCCTCCTTTGGGCTACTATTAATTATGAATCTGTGGTCATTCGTTTAACTCATGCTATCCATTAGCTGAGTATTCTGGTTCCAGTTTGTTTGCTTTGTTTTGTTGTTTGTTTTGTTGCTTTGCTTCATCCCTATTTCTTCTTCTTTATAGGCAGTTTTGCAACCCATTTCCATGGCTCCAGTATCATGAATTCTCAATGCTAGACTACCACATTTCATTCCCTCAACCATATACTCCCTTAATGCTAGTGACCATACTTCTCTGTCTCTTGAATGTTGTGGGGTATCCACCAGAGAAGATGGCTGAGACATGGATTTAAGGCAATATAAAGTTTTCATTAGCTGACTGATGACTACACTGGGTATTCAGGATCCTAGTGTAGCCCCAAGCCTTTCTCAGGGTGAAAGATGGAATAAGTACCTTCCCTATCTTTGTGCTTTTTTAAAAAGCACAAAACCATGTTCTGGTTCACATACTTTAAAAGAACAGTTAGCCAGATGTAGAGCTACAGAAGCCAAAAAGCAAGATCAGCACATTTAGAGACTTTCCCAGAACTATGGACTTCAATGGATTTATTTTAGCAGGTGGTGAGTATGTGCTGAGTTGTATGGCCCAAAATGGTACGCATCATGGAGTCGGTTGTGCCCTGAGGACTGGGGCCCTGTTAGGTGGAAGTACATAGATTCTGATTACAGTCTCTTCCCTCGTTCACTTATATAACTTGCTCTTCCATAACACCTTCCTCTGTCAAGACCTCCAAACCATTGATCCTGCAACCTACTGCCCATCTCTCCTCCAGGCTACATCTTAATCTGATTGTTTAATTAATTCACTTTTTTTTTTTTTTTTTTTATGAAACAGGGTCTCAGTTATCACAGTCAAGCTTGGAATGTGCCATGTGGTTGAGGCTAGCCTTGAAATACTGATTGTCCCCCAAGTGCTAGGATAACATGTGTGCACAATCATGGCTGTCTGGGTTTTTCATTCTTATACAGAATAGCTTCAGTATTTCATTATAATAGTTCTCTCGCCTCAACTTCCAAGCCAGTTTTCCCATCGCGCTTAATGCAGAAATCCTAAATCCTATCAAATATACACCCCCTATCCCTGCCCCCAAGCAGTCACTTCCCTTGGGTGGTACTTACCTTTGTCTTGGAACTGTATGTTTCCCTTTCTTATTTCATGAGTTTTCCCTCTTTGCCTTTTGGTTTACTTCTTTATTTGAGAAGATTACATCTTTTAAATTTTACTCTCCTCTCATATACCCTGAACACAATTTCTCCTCCCTCTTCTCCCATCCCTCCCTCTCTCCTTCTCCCCCAGATCCACTCCTCAATTTCCCTTTAGAAAAGAGCAGGCCAGGGATATTCCCAAGGATATGAACCATGGCGTTGTTTGTTACAATAAGACTAGGCACATACCCTCATATCAAGGCTGGATGAGGCAACCCAGTAGGAGGAAAGGGTTCCAAAAGCAGGCAAAAAAAAAGTCAGAGACAGCCCCCACACCCACTGTTAGGAGTCCCACAAGAAGCTTCATAACTGTAGCAAATAGGCAGAGGACCTAAGTCTGACCCATACAGGCTTCCTGATTGTAGGGTGAGTCTCAATGAGGCCTGGTTGGTTGATTCTGTGGGCTGTGTTCTTGCGGTATCTTTAACCCCTCCTCTGTCTTCTGCAATCTTTCCTTCCCCTCTTCCACAGGACTCCACAAGCTCCACCTAATGTTTGGCTGTAGGTCTAGGTAACTGCTCTTATCAGTTGCTGGATGAGGCCTCTCCGAGGATGATGATTATGTTTGGCTCTGGTCAATGAGTATAGCAGAATATCATTAGGGATCATTTCATTAGCTTTTCCCCCCAGTTGTGTCTGTTTCTATTCTAGGTGTCTGGGCTATCCAGCCTCTGGTTCCTGACCCTCCAGGCAGTGTTAGCCCTGGGCTCCCTCGTGGAGTGGATCTCAAGTTGGACCAGTCATTGGTTGGCCACACCTGCAAGTTCTATACCACCTTTACCCCAGTACATCTTGTAGGCAGGATACATTGTAGGACAAAGCTTTTGTAGCTGGCTTGGTGTCCCAGTCCCTCCACTGAAAGCCTTACCTGGTTACAGAAGATAGAAGGTTCAGGCTCCCCATCACCCATTGCTGGGAGTGGAGAACATATCTTACAGTGACTTTAGGGGAAGAGACCAGAATGTATATCTTGTTTGATACCTGATGTTTGAAATATGCTTGTTAGTTTTCTTGGTTGGAAATCTTTTATATCACATTGAAGGTTTGTAGTTCATCTTCTAAATTCTGATATTAAAAAATACAAATGTGTTTTGATTCTTGATCACTTGTTAGTGATCTTATTTTTCTCATCTTTGAATACATACTGATTTTTCTTTTATATTTGCCCCAGTGTCCTGAAGGAAGTCTCATATGACTATGCAGTTTTCTGTACCCTTTAAATACAAACCTACTGGAAAAATTTCAAAATATTTCTTAATTATATTCCCTTTGTATTCTTGGCTTCTTTCTGTAAACATCACTTGAGAGCCTCATTTGCTGATTCACTAATCTATTTGCATAACCTGTTCACTGGTAGCCCACATCATCACAAAAATAGAATATAGAGTATTTTCATTTATTTTCCAGTATGCCTTCTACTGACTGCTGCATTTCCATCCTACCATTTTTAATGCTGCTTGTTTATGATTCAGCCATCTTTAGGAATGTGACTTCAAGATTTTCTTTGTACTAGAGATCAAACCCAGTGCCTCAGACATGCTAGGCGAATACCACATCCCCGGCATTTTTTTCCCCCCTTGGTAAGGTTATTAACAGTGAAAGGTTTTTAAGGTTATCATCTACTTGAACAATCTCTGTTCTCCGTGCTGCCTTTATCCCTGTTTCACTTCCTACACTTCAGTGTAGTACCTTTCATCAAAGCTTCAGCGATTCTTTTAATTGCCAGTCTCCATAGAAAATACCGGAAAGTTCTGCAGTGTGAACAGAGCTGGTTCACTAGTCAAGCTCCCAAGAATCTCCCAGTACTTTATAGACTGTATACATGCCTGTACTTAAGCAACCTGATGGCTCCTGGCTTCCACTTTCCCCAACACCCTCTGCTTACCTCGAATCTCTGAGTGGGTGCTTGGGTGTGGCAGGAGACCCAAGGATCTAACCTCACCCACAGCTCATCTTCTCCCCCCCCCCTCCTGCTGCCTTGTGTATCCCACAGGCACAGGGCATCACTGGGTTCCTGTGCATCTTTCAGTGACTGTAGACTAATCTAGGTCACTTGATGTTCCTGCTTTGCCTTCTCATTTCCCAGGGCACTGTACTGAGACACTCCTTTCTCACTCTTCCTTGCTATGGATTTGTTCTTGATAAATCTTCACTGTCGTTTTCTTGGGGGTGGGAGGGTTGGGATAAATCAGAAGGAAGTGGAAGAATTTGATGTTCTTGATGAAAACACTCATTCTTCCATGACCACATGCCAAGTTGGAAAACCCAGATCATCCCTCGTTTACTTAAAACAACTGGCACAACCTCATCGTGAAACTCATTTTTGGTGGTCTACAGCATCATGAGATTCTTGGTGTTCCCTGATGTCCTGCTTCAAACCAGGAATGGAGATGTTCTCTCAAGGTTGTGCAATTATTTCCCTGCCTTTGGGGCATTCTCTAGTTGATTTTTTTTTTTTTTCACAGTAACTTGAGTTACTTTTTTAAAAGATAATCGCATTGGCCTGCTGTTATTGTAACCTCCCAGTAGCTCCCCGATGTCCTTGTAGACATTTCCCTGTCCTGGCTATAGTCAACCTGGCCAGTGTGTGGCCAGTCGGTACTTCCTCTCCAGCCACGTTTCTCAGCTGATGATGCTCCAGGCTCAGCAGCGGCCTCCTCCCTAGGACAGCCTTTGTCACGTGTTTGAACCTGTGCCTCCTTTCCTGGATTGTCGTCATAACAGCATTCTTTCCATGTTTCAGTTCCAAAGCAACACAATGTCAGGGCAGATGGTTCTGTGGTGCGTTGGGCTACCATGCCTAGGCCGAGGTTAACTTCACTGCCACGTGAAGTTACTGCCTTCCTTGATGTGGGGACTTGACATTTTATTCATGGAGACATCATCTCCACGAAGATGAGGTAGGAAAAGATGTGGTTCCACCTAGAAAGATGGCTCAGCCAGTGCAGGCACCTAGCTCCAAGCCTGAAAACTTGAATTTGCTCCCCAAGATCCACATGGTAGAAAGAGAAGACTGACTCTAAGTTTTCTTCTGACCTTCACACCAGTATCACGTCATGCACACTCCTCCATACACAAAATAGAAAACAGCTCTAAAGAGAAAAGGTTGGGACATAGCCTCACACTTTTCAAGTAATTTTGAGCATTTCCTTAATTACTTTATCAGTCACAGTGTTCTTAGACGGTTAGTCATAAATGCATGCCTCTACTTAGTAATGTATTTTAAGGTGTCACTTTAAAATCTTACTCATCTATTATGTAAATTAATATTAAGTCCAATTTTTCAAGGCTTTCAAAAATATCCTCTCTTTGAAATGTGATATTAATCATAAAAGTATCCTTCTCTGAAAGTACGAATAGAATCCGGGATGTAACAAAAGAATCACTTTTTTGTTTTCCTCCAGGAAGTCCAGAACCTTCTAGTTACTTCTAAAGTCTGGTTAACAAGGCAGGACTTCATGCCTATTTCTCTGATTTAGAGCTCTTGTTAATTTATTTTTCCATCAGAGTTCTTACCGCCAGCATCAAAATTAACTCTGGATGATTTATATGGAAAAAGAGCTTGCAGAAAGGATATTGAGCTGTTTGAGTAGAATAGTTGGGAACCCCGAAGGAGGGAAGAACAGAGAGAATGGGCAGGGGGGATAAAGCAGGGTATTCAGCTTTCAACTTAAATGGCGTGGACACTGCTTCATGCTACCAACCAAATATCAGGTGAATGTTCTTCAACTGCCTTATTCCTGAGCATTGCCCAGTTGTCACTGGCTCCTGGGTGTTGTCAGTAAGGAACCCTGTGGGTGAGTCAACGTGGCAGAAAAAGAGAGAAAGAGGGGAGGGGGGAGAGGGAGAGGGAAGAGGAGGGAGGGACTTGAGTACAGGAAAAAAAAAGAAAAGAAAAGAAAAGAAAAGAAAGAAAGAAAGAAAGAAAGAAAGAAAGAAAGAAAGAAAGAAAGAAAGAAAGGAAGGAAGGAAGGAAGGAAGGAAGGAAGGAAGGAAGAAAGAAAGAAAGAAAAGAAAAAGAAAGGAAGGAAGAAAGAAAGAAAGAAAGAAAAATAGAGGGTGAAACAAGAAGCCTGGGTGGGATTCAGCAGCCAGTCTTGTTCTCTAGTTAACAGCCCATTCTTATGAGCCCTGGCTCTGTAGAGCCTATGCCAGTCCCGATCACAAAGCTGCCCCCAGCATCTAGCCAACATCCACTGAAAGGTAACAGGTCCTGCACCTTTGGGTACCACATTGGGATGCTTGGGACTGGCCCTTTATCACAGGAGTGCTTAGCAGCAGCTGATATAGCATATCCCAGTGTTTCGTTCCTTCACTGCAGATGTTTGGGCTTTTATAAAACACATGTCTATAATATGATTCATATTTGCTAAAATGCATAGGTTTTAAAAATTCAACTTGACGAGCTTTGGCTTGTAGGTAATTTCCAACTCGCTAAAATCGAACGTGTCTCCTGGCTCCTTGGACTTGAATTTCCCACCCAGAAAGACACTACCTGTGATGCCTCTGAGCATACATCTGTGTTTGGTGTTATTTCATCCATACAAGTAGAGTCATGCATTTTATATTTTTATGGGTTTTTTGTTATGGATTATAATGCATTTGAGATTAATCCACGAGGTTTAATCCCATGGATTAAATGCATGCAGATGTTCTTGTTTTTCATTGCTGACTAATATTCCATTTACAGCTGTTCCAAAGTCTCTCAACTTTAATAATCCCTCATTCCACTGGTAGATATTTCATGGGTTTTTGTTTTGTTTGCCTTTCTTTCTTTCTTTCTTTCTTTCTTTCTTTCTTTCTTTCTTTCTTTCTTTCTTTCTCTCTCTCTTTCTTTCTTTCTTTCTTTCAATCTTTTGAGCATAGAGGCTATGAGTAGTTAAGGACAAACTGATTGGTTATTTATTTCTCCACTGGTGAAATGAGCTAATTCAAGCAAGATTAGATTGTATTAAAGGTAGGTTTATTGGGAAACTGCTCTCAGGCGAGTTCACNGGCCCCAAGGGTTGAAGCCAGGGGAGTCACCTTGGGGAAAGGGTTGGGAGAGAAAGAGAGAAAGGGTGCACACACAGAGGAAGAAAGAGGAGAGAGGGGGGACAGAGGGAGGAGAGGGAGAGGGAGAAGGAGAGGAAGAGGGAGAGG
>NC_034592.1:52263343-52276333 GCF_900095145.1 Mus pahari | reverse complement strand
GAGAGAGAGAGAGAGAGAGAGAGAGAGAGAGAGAGAGAGAGAGAGAGAGAGAGAGAGAACACACAAAATGTCTGGAAGATCCCGTGGAGGAAGTGCAGCCCAGCCCAGGGGTGGGGCAGGGGATGCCGGACTAAGGGATGCTGGGAGGACTTGGAGGCCTTGTCGCCTTTGATATGTAAAATATGTGCCTCAGTCCCTGTTTTCCGGTTTTGATTTTAGACATTCTAGTGAGTGTGGAATGATTTTGAGTACATTTTCATGTTCAAGTTGGATTTGTGTGTGTGTGTTTTTAAATCATTTATTATCTTAGTTTTCTGCTAGTACTTATTGGGAAATTTTCGTTATTATTGTAGATGTTTGTAAATCCTAAATACAAATCCTTCTGATGATGGAAATAGAATAGGCCTTGCCCGATGGCCTGGAATCTGCCTGCTTGTTTCACAGTGCCCTTCCATGTCTGAAATGCCTTAACTTTCCATGGGAAGTCATCCCATTTCTTTTCTGTTCTGTGCACACACGGTCTTCCTAGGAGACCTGTCTCCATGCAGCACATGAGACACTCCCCTCTGTCCCTTCAGATGCTTTACGCTTCCAGCCTTTATTTGGGGTCAGCAATACATTGATGAAATAACTTTTACATGGAGCAACAAAGGGTGTTGATATTTCCTTACTTAATTTTTCATAAATGTATATCATTTCCCAACTCCATTTGTGAAGTTCCCCAGCAGAGCCATCTCTGAGAGTCAGTGGATTCTTGTCTGTTACCAGGCAGGTCTCATTACTCAGTGTCATTCAGTCTTGATTTCCACAGTGCCACAGGAAACCTTCTGTCACCTGATGCATGCTCTTCCACTTACTGTGGTATCCAGTGCCTTTCAACAGTGGTTTAGAGTTTACAGAGTAAATTTTGCTCTTCTTTTCTTTAAAATGATTGTCTCCAATGCTTTATGTCATAAATATAAATGAAATCTTAATTTCATTTTTTTAGAGTTTTCATTGACAATATAGTGAAGCTTAAATAATTTTAGCAAGCTGACCAAACTTCTCCAACCTTGATGAACTTATTAGTCCTGAGCCTTTATTAGTAGAAGCTTCAGAATTTCTTTTTACCAAAGTTCGTGGCTTTGTTGAATAGAAACAGCTTTAGTTCTTGTAACAGGGAGCTATTTTCCTCCTTGCCTAGTTTCTTTGGTTACATCTCTTCTAAATATGTGGAGGATGGTTCGAATGCTTTCCAGATAAGCAAGTATTTCTCACTCCCCAGTATCTGAAAGCTCCAGTTCAGCTCTGTTGTGGTTAGTGTTGTGTTTTATGGAAATAAAGAGAGAAGGAATATGGTTGGTGGCTGTGTAGTCCGGTGTGGGGGAAGGGGTGCCTCTGTGGGCCCATGCTGAGGTATCCTCCCCCAGAGGGACCAGCCACATGAGGGTATAGTATAGAGAAGAGTTTATTCAGGGCATGGGTAGGGTAGAGACAGAAAAAGGCAGAGAGGGGGAGTGGGGGGGGGAGGAGGAAGAGGAAGAGAGGTCAGCCATGATCACATGGAGAGAGAGGGGAAGGGAATGGAGAAGGGGGAAAGGGGAATAGGGAGAGGGTGAGGAGCAGGAGCAGGGGCAAGAGAGCAAGAGAGAGAGAGGAGGGGCGAGCAGCCCCTTTTATAGTGAGTCAGGTGTGGGGAGCCGTCCTCACAATCTCCATGGCAAGACGGCGCTGGCATCCGGTGTTCTAACTGGTAAACAAGCGGTCTGCGCATGTGCTGGGTAAATTTCCATCCCTTGCGCCCTGCCTGTCCCGTGGCGTCATCTGGGCTGATAGTGAGCAGCCAACCAGGGAGCTACACGTCATAGGCGAAGAACATTTCCTATATAAGGGAGAGGGTTTTTCACCTCGGGGTCTCCGCTTTCCTGTAGCTTATGCATTGCCTCTCGAGATGCATTAAAGCTTTACTGCAGAAGGATCCTGATGTGTCGCGTCGTTCTTGCTGGCGAGAAGGTAGCGCGGCACAGTCAGGCACACCTGGCTGTTGCTAGGTAACTGTGGGAGGGAGCCAAGACAAAGTGCCAATGGTCAGTGCCATACTTCTCATGATGTTAACGTTACAAGATTTACCATGGCATCTCACAGCCTAGCATGTGATCTGTTTTGTTCAGTGTTTCATGAAGACCCAGTGCAGAGAGTTCTGCAATGTTAGTTAGGTTGTATGTATGTGCAGGCACTGAGACGGGTTAGGCCAACTCCATGACGGGCTTTGAATTAGCAGTTCAAGACACTAAGCCTAAATCTCTGTTTCCAGGAACTGGGCATTCAAGGCAAGTCATTTTACTGGTAAAAACAAACAAACAAACAAAAACAAAAAACAAAAAAACCAAACAAACAAAAAACAAAACAAACAAACAAACAAGACTCAAGCACTTAGGTAGCCAGTCAGAAACTGCCCTGTCATCAGAAGTTGCCCCACCACCTGGCCTGAGGCAGGGGCAATGGATTAACAACAGTTTCCAGACTTCCCCAGCAACAATTTCCAACCCCCTTCCCACAACTTACCCTCCCACAACTCCCCCCATCTCCCCCACCCCTCCACCCTCACCCCTCCCCCATGCCCCAGCAATGGTTCTGGAAGTCCCTTGAGATAGAGCCAACAGATTAAGATAGAGGTCACCTCCCCCTCTCTGGAATTCTCATAATGTGCTTTAAATCTGGCCTGCGAGCCCACTGGGGCACCTCCATCATGGTAGATGGTAGACCCCAGCATGCGGATGTCTGCAGAATAAAATGCTCTTTGCTTTTGCATACTATTTGAGTCTGGGGTATCATTCAGTGAATCATGGACCCTTACAGTATATGTGGGCGTGTTTCCATGTGCATATCTGTCATTAGTGAAATCAGTTCTCCATTTTGGATGGTAAAGTTTTCATATCTAGCATTTTCACTTGTATCTTAATAAGATTTCTCTTTATCTGTTCAACACACATCTTTTCATTGTTCTTTTCAAGCCCCTGTCCACCATTTCCAGTATGAGTACATGATGCTGCATCTGCTTCCATAGCCGATGGATAATATTTTTCTGCTTCTTTCATGCTATTTCTTGTTATTTTCATGTCCTTTCACTGAGCGCTGTATCTACATTACACACAGACATTGGCACACTCAGTATTTCCCATAGGAAACAAGCTTGATCTCCTATCAGGCAGCTAGAGATGCGGCTCCGGTCAATCTAGTCAGACATCCAGCTGCACCTGAGTGTTGATAACAAGTTTCACTGAAATTAAATTATTGACTCTCTGAACACATTCTGAGGACAGAACTGGTGTCTTTTCTTCAGCAGAGCCTGGGGTTTAAGCATCACTGAGGTTTCTCTTGCTTCTTGAGGCTGTATGATAGCAATGTGTACTTTTCAGATCATGCACAGAGCTATTCCTGATTCACACTCTGTCCAACTCTTTGGGTCACTACAGAGTGTCTACTTCCCTGACACTTACTCCCCTCCCCCATTTTAGAAACATACAGTGTTTCTTTGGGCTGAGTTCAGTGGGCAGCCACTGAAAGTCTAATGGATCTCCAAAGAACATTGTCAGCTTCTCCACCCAAACTTGTCTGATGGGTAATCTCATTCAGACTTTTGGCCCCAACTTCGAATCACATTGCTGAAAGGCACGGAGGAAAGCATCCTACTGCGCAGAATGGGAGCAGTATTTCTCAGCTGCTCTCTATTAGAGCACACACTCTCAGTGTTAGACAATGCCAAGGACTGATTTTGCTTCTGTGAACAACTGGATCAAATTCTTCACTTCCTGTGCCTGTCAATCATTCTCCCTTGGCAGTGTCTTCTAGGCAGAGACAACTGCACTTTGAAGAAAAGCATTGTGTCTTCTGTCAAATAAAAGGCACAAATTAATTCCTTAGTGGTTTTGTGGTACGAGCTGCAGGCTTGTTTACCACTTTTAAAATGGCATGAGTTTTAAACTTCTGTGACATCGCTGTCTTTGATTACTGCCAGATGCTGAGTATGAAGAAGAACCTTCCAGGTTACTTATGTTGGCTTTGTAAAGTGACAGATTATTTAATGGAACATGTTTTATTTGAAAGCTTCTGTAAACAGCTTCTGACTAATGACTTGTCTCTACTTAACCACTTTTGGCTAACAACTTGTGGATCGAACTATCCTATCTACCCGTGAAAAGCTCACAGAGTTTTCCCACTATCATCTCAAGATAATGTCAAAAGACTCTGCACTATAGAATATAAATGCCTATTGACTAGTCTCGGAATCATTTTTTTGGATCACTTTGGGGTCCTGTTACAGACAAGATGTCCTAAGCATTTCATGATAAATCTCACATAAGGGTGTCTTCACACATAGTAGGTTCAACCATATAAAAATCAGATGATCAACTTTACTTTACCACTAGCCTCTAATCCTTCCCAAATACCTCATCAAAACAGCTTTAAGTAGTTGGGGAGATGGCTCAGAAAGTAAAGCCTCTTGTCACCAAGTCTAAAGACCTGAGTTCCATTCTCAGGGCTCATGGTGTAAAATTTGAGAACCTATTTCTAAAAATTGCCCTCTGACCTACAGTCCCATGGAATGTCATGTGAACACACTCCAAAATCTTCCTAAAATCTCGTACCTGTCCCAGTGATGTCACGTTCCCCCTCTCAGTCCAGGACTCAGTTGAGAATTGTGCTTTGTGTTTGGTGCATGATACTTTAGTTCCTTACAACCTGGAGCAGTGGGGTGGTCCTTCCCTATAGTCATGAAATTTGTGGTTTCAGAGGGTTAACAATGCCAATCTGACATTCTTTGATGTGAACGTGGGGATATCTAATTTTCCTCATGTCCAGATTTAGTCAATGGGTTCTTGTCGGAGAGCTAAGAACAGTATAACATCAACACACACCCCCACTGGAAATGTTAACTCCAGTATCCCACTAGGGTTTGGTCCTCTCAGGTTCCTGTACCTACCCTTTGTAGGTGAAAGCATTTTCTGAAGAGATACTCCAAAACCATGAAAATATACAATGCTTCAAACTCCTGCCAAGAAGTCTGGTAGTAACTGATGACTCCTACCTGGTTTAGCTGCCATTGCCACCTGTGCCCTCCTTCCAACCATTGTGACTCATTGACATTATACTTCAAGAGTAATTTTTTTTATCCATTAGCTCACGGTGGTCTGATGGATTTCTACCTCTGTTCAATGGGTTATAACCTGGCTACTACGATAGCTTATTCAGATTGGGTCAACTCTGCCCCATGTAGATTCACTGCCCATGTGTCTGTCACTCTTCAGGTAATTCTGTATCCTGGCTCATTTGTTAGTGACTCTTTGCCATCCTTGGAGTCATCTGGCTGTCCTCAGAGCCTGCTTGTTTTATGTAGAACCACCTAGGAATCAGGATCGGAAAGTCCAGCATGCTCCTTGTCACTAAGGGAGCACAACGTCTAAGCCCTCTGATATGACAGAGTTGTACTTGCACAGTTACTATCAGTAACACATGCTCTAACTATGGACCTGTACCCACACATGAACTTCTTACAATGCCCCCTCTCTTTCATAATTGGATGTTTCAACCTTTCTGTTCCTATTTATAAATAGCTTTTCTGCACTGGGGAACCCAGCTCCCCCTCTTTAGTTTACTGACTTGTCCTACTAACAATCCTACATATAGCCAATCTTTTGACTGCCCCCCACCCCCAGCAATCTTGGACCTGCTAGATGTTCTTTTGTCTCTGGATTTGCCATATCTATCACCGTCTTTCATCAGATTGGGTGTGATGACATCTGGCCCTCCAGAGATCAGGCCTATTAGCTTTCTTGTTGGAGGGAGGTGAGGGCTATGAACCTCAGGAGACTTACACGATGAGTCCTTTCCAAGGTTCTCATGAGATAATCCTCTTCCTGATGGCCTATCTGTGACTTCGTTAGCCACAAACCTTTGACTGGGCTGAAGATGTAAACCAATTTGTCAGTAGATGCAGTTAACTCATTGTTCAACAAATTAGACATTTCTTTACATCTCCCAGGGAAAAATCATGAAATAACTTTGGCCCTGGCACCTCCTCGCCTTTTAGCCATACCATGTTCTTTATGTCACTTTGATTTTCATAAGTTGCACAAGTGTGAAGTGCATATATTAGTATGGGTGCTCACGGAGACCAGAACAGGGCACTACATCCACATGAATTGGAATTACAGGCAGTTGTGAGCCTCCCTGACCTGTGGACTGGAAACCAAACCCAGTGCTCTGCAGGTGCTCTTATCCACTGAGCTTCTCTCCAAATCCCTTTTTTCATCTTTTTAGTCTTATCTACCAGCCATCCCCAGGAAAAGCAAAGCTAAAAGACAGAAAGGTAAAAACAAAATGTCCTTTTTTCCCTCCCTAAATAAATATGTCAGAGAGAGAGAGAGAGAGAGAGAGAGAGAGAGAGAGAGAGAGAGAGAGACTTGAAACCAAATTCAAAACTATTTTGTACCACCCTTTATCTGTGTCTCTGTAATTAGGAGCAAAAATATTTTGTAAAGATTCTACACCCAGAGCGTCCCCCACCCGCTTAGAGGAGAAAGGGAGGGGGAGGGGGGAAGGATCGTGGGAGGAGGTAACACTGATATAAAGTGAATAAGTAAAAAATAAAATTAAACTTAAAAAATATTCTTTGTATAAAAACTTGGAAAAAGAAAAAACTCTGCTACTTGTGTACCAGTTTTCTGTCACAGTTGTAACCATCATTCAACCACTGCTTGGAGTAGTGCATACCTGACACTACACAGAGAGAGTCAGAAGTCTGAATGGTTCTCACTGGGCAAGTACCAAAGTTTTGGTGAAGCTGTTGTGCTCCTTCTCAAAACGCTAACGGGAAATCTGTTTCTTTGCGTTTCCCAGCTCTTGGGGGCCAGCATCTCTTGCTTTGTGCTTTTTATTCCTCTTGTCTTTAAAGCCAGCAAGGTGGCATTTTCCAATGTCTCTCTGATTCTAAATTTTGTTCTGTCTTCCACTTCCAAGGCTCTTAGGACATCCATCCCAACGTCTGTTCTAGGACAACACCCTTGTTCTAAAGGTCAGTTTATTAGCAACCTTAACTCTCCTTTGCTGCATAGTAAGACAAGTTCAGAGGTTGGCAGGCAGTAGAATGCAGACATCTGTAGAAGCAATTATTCTCCTTCACACAAGACAAAGGCTGTATCTTAAGTGCACAAGTGACTTGCAAAATCAGTGATGCTAACTGTCTTATCAGAAAAGGGAGCACAGAACTTCCCCAGTAAATAAAGGGGAAAGTAGATAATGACTAAAAGCATTTCAAAGACTTCTCGGTCTATTAATTAATATTCAAATGAGATAAAATTCAGGAGACAAGTATCTCCTAGTCAGATGGCAGACACATTTTTCCCCTTAATTACCATCAGTGTTAGTGAGGGTTGAGATTAAAGGGCACATATATTGCCAGTGGAACCAGAAACCGATACTATGTTTCTGGCCTGCTACTTAGCAGTATGTATCTGTGGCCTTAAACTTGAAAAGACATTTGTCTCATTAAGTCTATGTCTAGAGACTTATCCTAGGGTAAAATGAAGGGTGAATCTGTGGCTGTGGCTTTGTGTTAGAGTAACTGAGTTCTACTCTTAGCACCCCATACACACAGAAGAGGAAAAAAAAAAAAAACACACGTATAAAATATTTGTGATGGAGCTGGAGATATGGTAAGATGATAGTTCAGCAGTTAAGGGCACTTGCTACTGTTGCAGAGGACTTAGGTTCTACTCCTGACACTCATGGCAGCTCACAACCAACTGTTAACTCCAGACCCGGAGAAGCCTCATCTGCCCGCCATGTGACAGATGTGACACATGTCACACATGTGACACCCGTACATGTAGGCAAAACGCCCATATGCATAAAGGAAGATCCAAACCTCCCTTAGAGTTTCTGAGACAGGGTCTCATTATGTAGTCCAGGCTGACATCAACCTCACAGGCATCCATGTGCCCCTGCCAGCCAAATGCATGGACCATGGTGCACAGCCCTAAAAAAAAAAAAAAAAAAAAAAAAAAAAAAAAAAAAAAAAAAAAAAAAAAAAAAAAAAAAAAAAAAAAAACAATAAAAAAAAAAAAAAAAAAAAAAAAAAAAAAACAATAAAAATATGAGTTAGCAATTGGAATAACTTAAATGCTTGCTGGAATGGAATGATTGCTTTAATGTGCATTCATATATTATAAAAATAATATTCACAGAAAATTTTTGTTTACAAAATGTATTTCCGGGGGGAGGGGAGGCGTGATGGTTTAGAAAGTGTGGCTAGACTCAGCAAACCTAATTCTCTCCATTAAAATCTATTTCTAAATTTTGGTGAGATATTTTTGTTTTTATGTTTCTGTTTTACTATATATGTGCAGGTTAAACTGCAGACGCATAAAAGTGTATTTACTGAGATGGGAAGATACTTGGAAAATAGTGCATGAAAACATCTTGTTAAGAAATAATAAGGTGGGGAGTTGGGGTTGGGGGGCGGTGGTAGAGATATAGCTCAGCAGCTGGGGACACAGGCTACTCTTTCAGAGAACCCAGGTTTAGTTCACAATCCCATGTAATTCCATTTCCAGGGCATCTAGTGCCTCTCCAGATACTTGTCACACACAGAGAGAGATAGATACAGTCAAAACATCCATACACATAAATATATGAATGACTACAAAAGAAGTGACATAAGGCTAGGGCTGTTGTTCAGCAATAGAACACATAGTTATGCTCGAAGTCCAAGTTCCTGGGCCAAAGCTCAAACCCAAATCCACCACATCCACAATGTTTCCATTCATCAGCAAGAGAACATAGGACAAGGTAATATCTTTCATCTGCATGGTAGGATAATGCCTGATATTTTAATATATTTTTATTAGCACCTACCTTAAGGATAGCTTAAAGCAGTAAAAGCATCTTTTTTTTAAAAAAAATTACCTATTTATTTTATTTATATGAGCATACTGTTACTGTTTTCAGACACACCAGAAGAGGAGAGTATTGGATCCCATTACAGATGGTTGTGAGCCACCATGTGGTAGCTGGGAATTGAACTCAGGACCTCTGGAAGAATAACAGCCAGTGCTCTTAACCACTGTGCCATCTCTCCAGCCCTGTTTTTAATTTTCTGTTACTTTGTAGCTTACATACCAGGAACACGGGGGTCACTAATTTACTGTTACTTTGTAGCATTTCCTTAATTACCAATATTTTCTTATTTTCGCTAAAACGGCCCTGTAGTTTCTAATTCATCCTAGTGTATTACTAACCTTTCTCCTCCAAGACAGGACTCTTTTTGCTAAGCAACATCAGGCTTTTGAGTTAGATGTGGAATTTCCATTAAGTAGAAGGGCCTACTGGATATGAAGGTGAACGGCCAAAACAGCAAGCAGCAGCAAGTAGAGGCTGCCTAGAAGGATTTGCATTGTGCTTCCACAGAGTGGGCATTTAACGGAGTCACAGGGGAACCATGTGAATTGTGTGTTTCTGTCAACTAGAGAGCAGCGCTTCAGCAAAGGAAAGCTTTGTAGCGGGAGGACTGCCTGAGCCATTTGAGAGAAGCTGAGGAGTTTGAATTGGTGGCGAAAATATGGTTCCGGCTTTGGATTCTTCGTGGTCATGGTGCTATTTTGACTGTGATGCTGCAGGAACTGCCTGCATGGTGATCTCCACAGGCCTGCAACAGATTCCCCAGGAATTCTCCACCGTGGCTTCCACCTCCTCCCGGCCATCCTCTTCCCAAACCACGAAACCCAAATGAATGTGTTTTGTTCTAAATGGGCACAGCCTTAAATATGAAACCAGGAATTTGGGGTTGAGGATCGTCCACGGTTGATGGCATTTATATATTCTGGCCTTTGTTTTCGAAGCGAAGACAAACTAACACCCTCCATCTGTGCTCGCCTCTTTCCAGTTAACCTAAAAGTGAACCGCCTCATGCTGGTCCTGCTCATCTGCCTGCTGCTTATTTTTAGAGCTGGTTCTTCCACAGTGGATGTGGGCCTGCCTTTTGGCATTGAAATTTATTTTGTAGTGGATGTGAGAGGGGGAAGAAATTAGCCACGCCTGTGGGCCAGTGTTCACCAGGGACAAGTTCAAGTGCTCACCCACTTCTGTCGGCCTCTTTTCTCTGATCTCTTTGATCTTTGTCATCTTCCCCTGACACCCCAGGACCCTCTGGCTAGTCTCTAGAGAAGAGTCCAGACTTGGAATGCCTTGGGATTAACTATCTGATGAAGTGACAGGAAAATTTTGGCTGTGGGGTCATAGGACAAAGTTAATGACTGAAAGAAGAGGTTTAAAGCAATCACTTCAAGTTAGTCCTAATAAAGGAATCTGGTTGTTGAAACGAATATTAGTTAAGTCATAGGGTACAATTGTATTCTTTTTTAAAGGATTCAGATTTGTTGAAATACAGAGAAAAAAATACAACACTAACCTGTCCAGTATACTGAAGAAAACTCATTTTTGTTGGTTTTGTGTTATGATTTTAGCATTCAAAATTCATTTAGATTGAAGTAGTCATCATATAAGAATTGGGCTTTCTTCTTTATTTTGCATTCATCATTTTGTTTTACTCCCTTACTGGAAAACTCGAGATTAGACAAGTGTAAGCTTCCACTCCTGGATCTGTACTTAACTGACAAAAGGAAGAAAAAAAAAAAACTGTGAAGGTAAGGATGAGTGACAGGTGGGAGAGGCTTGCTCAGTGGTGTGTGCATTATCTCGCTGAGTGCACATTTTACTCCAAACTTCTACATTTTATGCTGCTGGAGAGAATGCTTTCTTCCAAATAGTCAAGCTCGTCTTCTACTTACCCCTGTCCAAGCATCAACCTCTCTCCTGATTCAAAGCTGGGCTTCTTTATGAACTGGAAACCTGCCCGTTGAGCATTGCTCTGTGCACCCATTTGATATAATGCTTCCATGGACTGATGTTCAATAAATATTTAATAGGGTATATGCTGCTGAATTAGGTCAGCACCTAAGATGAGAGAGATGAGAGGGAGAGGCTTTTGTTTTTCTTTTTTCTTTTTCTCTTTTCTTTTTGCCCCATGGTGGAGGAGCTTTGAACGTTGAAAAGCATCCGGTAAAGTTGACAATTGTTACTGCCTCTTCCTCCTCCTCCTCCTCTTCCTCTTCTTTCTCCTCTTCTTCCTCTTCCCCCTCCTCCTCTACCTTTTGAATCCAAAAACCAGTAGAAACTTGATGATACAATGTTAACTTGAAAGCTCAAGCGAAGAGTTTATGAGTCTCATCTGCTTCTGTTTATTTTCCTATTGCTTCGATAAAAGGCTCTGACAAAAGTCACAAAAGGGCAGAAGAGGTTTATTTTAGCTCTCTGGTCAAAGTCTCAGGCTATCATTGCTTGGGAAAATCATAGCAGCCAGAGCTGAGGCAGCATGTCACATTGAATCCCCTCTTAAGAAGCAGAGAACAAGGAATACACACATAGATCATAGGTGTAGACTACTTCCTCTGCTCTTGTACAGTCCGGAATCTGCTGCCTAAGGAATGGACCCACCCACAGTGGATGGGTCTTCCCATTTCAATGAATATAGTCAAGATAACTCCCCACAGATATGCCCAGAGGCTCATCTCCCTAGTGATTCTAACTTTTGTCAAGCTGGCCATTGACATTAACTCTCACATTATTCTTATTTCAGAGAGTTTTGAGACTCACTGGGTAGCAAGATGGATTCAATTGGCAGTGAAGGATTTAGTGATGAATGGGTATCACTCTTCTTCTAATACATCAATGAGCCATGGAAAAGTGAGAGATAAGGCAAATGTAGAAATGTAATATCATGGGAATCTGGGTAGAATCAGTGGTGTTTACTTATCGACTTGATGCATGTATGGGTAACAGAAATTCATTTCTCACAGTTACCATGGCTGGGATTTTAAAACCAGACCTCAAGCATGCCTAAGTTTTGGCAAGGGCTGTTTCCTGAGTTGATAACCTCTATCTTTTCATTGTTTCCTTGTGTGGTAGAAAAGGACAAGAGAACTCTTTGGAGTCCCCTTTACAAAGGCAATAAAAACTCATGAGAGTTTCACTCATTTACCTTAAAGGTAAGAGGATATATATATATATATATATATATATATATATATATATATATATATATATATATAAAATCTATCATCACCTATCTACCAGTCATCTGATGATAGATGGCAAGCCTTATGAATGCAAGGTTCATTTTGCAAAGGAGATTAAGACATTTCTCCTAAACTGAGTTCTTATGCTGCAGTATTGCAGAAGTGTGGGGTTTATTTCCTTTCAGTCTTAGTTCCTTGTGGTACTGATGTAAGAATGCTACAGATCAGGGAAGAGGATATAGAAGCAGTGTTGAAAACCACACAGTATTTTCCTTGTGCCAGCTCCCTTTGTCTACTCTTTTCTTGCCTCTTGTAGTTTATGTCTTACTTTCCCCCATGACCTATTTTTAAAACATTAAAACTATTTATTTGTATTGTTATGTTTTGAGTTTTTTCTAAATATATTTGTAACATGTTCTAAAATTCTAGAAGCATATTAATTATTTTAACTGCAATAGACAGGTCTGGCATTGGAAAGTCTAGCAATCTTCTGTAATATTCTTACCTATGTCACATATATCTTTGACCCTTGTCCTTTGCAAGGAGCGAATCCTATGTTCATAAAATCCAAGCTCAGTCCACTACTTGGCAGACACTTTTGCCCAGCAAGTATTCTACAGTGATAATCATTTCCAAGGGGAAGACATAATTAACAAGCAAATGAGATGTCAGATGATAATTATGAAAATATGAAATAATTTAACGGTGATACAGCAGACAGTAAATGGATGCAAGGGACTGAATATCAGTCATTGACTCAGAGAAAGGCAGCAGGCAGTTCAGTAACCTTCCTCTCAAAAGCATTCAGGGAACAGAGAGGGATTTCACCATATATTTCCTGTTCAAGTCCCAAATTTGACGACTTTGAACCGGGGGG
>NC_034592.1:52251871-52263314 GCF_900095145.1 Mus pahari | reverse complement strand
GGGGGGGGGGGAGGGGGAGGAGGGGATGTGTGACATAGAGGGCCTGGTGATCTGAAATAAGTTAGTATAAGGAAATAACTCTGCCCAGTGCTTTTAGGTATATCCAATTTATAGACTGTTATTTCGTCTGAAATTCTATTCTCTGCAACCTTAAAAAATGATTCAAGGATTGAAGCCATCGCTCTAAAACAGACATAAATAATCAATACTGCATGTAAAAAGATTTCCGGTATCATTATTAATTATAGAAATATAAGTAAAACCACAGTGAGATAGCCTAGTAGAATGGTTATAATAACCTTCACGACTAAGGAATAGAGAAGTTTTAACACACAGGTTAGCATTTAACCCAACAATTCTACTCTTAAGTGTATATCCAACAGAATTAAAAACGTATCCAACAAAATTGAAAACAAATTGAAAAAAAAAATGACTGTGGAAATTCCTTTAGCAATGTTATATCCATATTAAATGGAAAGTATTCACATGCTTATTAACAAGTAAATGTATAAAATGTATATTCGGACCATGGAATATTATTATTCAGTCACAATGTAGCTATTGCATGTTACAACGTGGATGAGCTTTGGGAACAGTTTGCTAAGTGAACGAAGCTAGCCACCAATAATTTCTTTATTCAACGATTTAGTTCAAGTAAAACGTCCAGAATTAATCAGTTCTATGAAATGAGAAGTTAGATTAGCAATTTGCCAGTGGCTTGGGCAAGGTTGAAAGGGAGAAAAGGTAAATGTTTTCTTTTTTGGAATAAGGAAAGAATTTGAAAAATGGACGAATGGTAATGATTGCAACTAGTCTATACATATATTAATAGCTACTAAATAATTCACTTCAGCATGATGGAATAGTGTGCTTGTTAAATGTCAGTCATAAATATACTTATTGTAAAGGGCTGTATGTTCCACTGAGGTACAGATATTATTGTTTCTAAATCAACCAAAGAACCTTTAATGGTGGAACAATGAAAATGAATATCTGCTCTAGCTTGGACACTGAATGCCACCTGCAGGCTTATGTCTTAACAAGGCTTTTCCTAAAGGTTGAACTTTTAACAGGTGATGTGAAGGTTAATGTGATATTTTTTACATCATTGTGGGTGTGGTCTCAGAAGGAACCTGTTTTTTTCCTCTTCTCTTTTTTTCTTTTTTTCTTTGCTTTCTGGCCACGAGCAGAGTGGTTTGCTTCTTTATTCACATGTGCCCTGACATGTTGTCTTACTAGAATCCCAAACTGATTGACACATTGAGCACGGAACGAGAACCTTTATAGTACTGGGTCCAGATACCCTATTTATAAAGTAATTGCCTAAAACACTTCATTCTGGTGCCAGAAAGTTGACTAGCACACTATAGTAAACTAACACATTAAGTACACAAATTTCAGTGAGTGTTTATTTTTACAAAGTTGTTGAAACTTAGATCATAATGGGAGCTTGAAAATGCAGACCATTGGCTTAGTTTTAAGGTCTTTACCCATCTACTTCACCCTCAATATTACATTAGGCCGTACTCCCAAGATAAGGAACTAAACAGATCTTCATACTGAGGAGTGAATGCACCAGGGTGCTTCACTGAGGTCATTACAGGACAGTTGCAGTGACACAGGCGTTCCAATGTCCTGAAGAGGAGGCAAGGACCTTTGGTAAACCTTAACGTTCAACACTGGTGAGAACTTAATGACGAGGGAAGTGCTGAATGATAGTGAAACAGAAATGAATGGGCTTTAGTCAAGTAAAAAGTGCTTATCCAGTGGGTTAAGGACAGCAACACTAGGGTAAGACTGAGCGAGATAAGTTACCAAAATGCAATTCTACTTTTTCTACCCCTGGGGCCTTTTTTTTTTTTTTAAGTCCCTGGGTGAAGCTGGATAATTACTTCACTGTGTGCTTTAGGCTGCTTTTCCATAAGAGAGGAGTGGAACAAGGGGGTAATTCTGTTTCAAAGATCACAGTACTCATGTTGTATTACTGCCCTAAGAAAGCATCATCAACTCTGTGATTTAAAACCATGCATGCTGTTACTGTAGAGATCTGCAGGGCAGAAGCCTGACGGGAAGCTGTCAGCAAGAGTTATCTGTCCTCTGGAGACAATCTAATGGAAACATTGATATTGATAATGGAACAGTGTATTTCATATCCCAAAACACCACAGGTGACAACCTAGGTTATTATACCCAGCAAAACTATCAGCCACAATTGAGAGAGAAAGAAAAAAAAAAACAACCTACAAACAGGTTAAAAGAATTCATGTCCACCAAACCAACAAATATTAAGCCTGGTCACAAGACGCCAGAAAGATCATAAAGCTACATTTAATGGTATTGTCAGGTAAGCGTGGGTCTCTTAAAATCATATCGTATAAAATCATATCAAAGTTAAGCAGTAATAGGTCTGCAGAATTTGGTCTGCAGTGATTTAGTGTGCACGTGGTGGTGGCTCTACATCAGATCTGGATCAAAATTCAAAAGGAAAAGGGAAATCTGATTTGGGTGTGAAAGTTTAGCTGGTATGCTCTTAGTCTGAGAACTGCCCCAGTTACGCAGCTCATTCGCTTCTAGAAGAAATGCACCCGTCCTAAGCAGCACGTTACTCTCACACTGCCTGTCCAGGGCGAGTCTCTTAAAAGGTGTTGCATCCCCGAACACGGAGGGTGTCTGATAGAACACCCATGACCACGGGAAGGAAGCAGAGCGAGACTACCCAAACCTTTTCCCTCCTGTCGGTCGTCTTCCCACCACCTTCCCTCCTGTTCTTCATGTGGCGAGGTCTTCTGAAACATTCCTCTGCATCATGGACTGTCATCTTGGGGCAGAATCCTGTTTCCATGGTGAGATGGCCTCCTTGCCCCCAATGCGGCAGCTTCTCCAGGGTGAATGAACAGTGTAAAGTAGATCAACCAACATGGAAGGCCTTTATCCTGGAAGTGGATTCCTGGCCATTCACTAGGTGGCTTGAGGAGGACTATTCACTCTCCAATACCTATTCTCACTTCAACCTGTTCAGTGAGATCGTACAAGTGGGTCCCTTAGCCCCCACTCGCAGAGAGTCTGATTTGACCCCCATGAGAAATTCCCTGGCATCTATAATTTTATGAATGTCCAAGGTTATTCTAATTCAAACTCCAAATACAAATCCACTGACTGGACTGGGAGCATCTTATGTGAGTACAGGTTTGGGCATGGTTAATAGTTATAGCTGTTAGCATCCTTTTATCCAGAGTATACTGACAAATTTCCAACCTGTTTAAATGTGTGGCACTCATTTAAAAGGTAATTAAAAGTTGCAAGAGATCCTAGAGCCACTGGAGTGGGATTTCCTGACCACCTACCTCTGGAGACACTTTTTGAATGGAGGTGTTTCTTTCAACTCTTCGCTGGAAATTCTTAGGTGCTTGAACTTTTCTAGCCTTCAGCTTAATTGTATACTGCACAGAACAACCCTCAGTTTATGGGTTGTTAAAAATCACATATGAGATGTATGTAAGGCCATTAGCATATTGTTAGCACACTAAGTCCCTTTGAATACAGAAGAGGAATTTTAGGGAAAGCCCCAAAATGAGCACCAGCAACAATAACAAACAGAAACAAAAATCAGAATACCTATCTCATTAAGTATCCTTGGTTATATAACAGTTGATATCTATCTATCTATCTATCTATCTATCTATCTATCTATCTATCTATCTATCTATCATTCTCTCTCTCTCTCTCTCTCTCTCTCTCATCTATCTATCTATCTACCTATCTACACATGCTAGGCAAATGTTATATTAGGGAGGATGCCCAATGAGGCAAGTACACATACATATAGATAGATATAGATAAAAATACAGACATAAACATAGATGATATAGATGTAAATGTAAATATACAGAATAATGTAGATAGATATAGGTAGATAGGAATAGATACATAGGTAGACATAGATATAAATATATCTGGGGCCAGAACTGTTGTCTTCTAGCTAGTATCTGGCTCCCCTTCAAATTCACAATGATAATAATAATAGGTAATAAGTGATTTAGAGACAGCAGCATTTCCCCCACTTAAGTCTTGCTTCTAAAGTACGACCTGTACTACGCAGGTCATCATCCCCCTCCTACTGCTTTTTAGCTATGCGATTAGGGCTTGGGAGTTAAACTTACAAGAACCAGTCAGAGAATGCTACAGTACAACTTATTTGGCAATGATCTCCGTATGCTTTAGAGGCAGTAATGCATACACAATTTTGAGTGAGGCACTACTATTTCCTCTATGGCTAGGTAGTTGAGTTTAAGTATAATTCTGAAACTATGCTTTCTACGTAATATTCCTGGTCATATGTAGCTACTTACATGTAAAATAAGGTAAAATCAGTTAGGAGATACAGTTACTTGGTTCTGTTGGCCAAGTGAGACATTTCAAGTAGCTACCGGCAACTGTGTTGAACAGTATACAGGCACAGAGCACATAACTTACATGACCTCAGATCTGTTAGGCAGTACACTGCTATAGGACTTGTTTGCTTTTCCATTATACGTAAAAATCATGAGTTGAGGTTTCTCTATTAACCGCATTAGTTGTACGTCTTGAAAAGTGGGAATAGGATGGCAGTGTATGGAAAAATCAGCGGAGAGGAAGCATATAAGAAGAAACGCGAAAATGAAGTTGTTTTGTCTGAGCTGACAATGGGCAATTGGTAGTTCAAGCAAGAATAAATCTCCCCTTAGGTAGTGAGCAAAGAACAGCCCAGCTAAAGAGTCTATGCTGCTTATTTCTGGAAGGCTGGGAATGGCACATTGTCTGATACACAGCTCTGGCAGCCAAGGCATTCACCGGGCTCCCAGTAGGTTCCTGCTGGCAGTTGTCACCATGACAACACTCAAGATGAGGCCAGAGACCCTAAAGCAGCTGCTCCCCTGCCATTGCTCCCCCCAACCCCCCCCAATCCGGAGTGGCCCTAACAACCTAATCAGTCAATCACTGTGCAGTCTCCGAAGAGCTCAATTTAAGCTCAATTTATTTCAGTAAAAATGTAAGTCCTGGAAAGAAGTCCAGACATTAAACCTAACCAGCAAATAAATTGTTAGGCCTCTGTGTGTGTGTGTGTTTTTTTTTTTTTTAATCAAAACATAAATCGCAGCATATCCTGTCCGTGTGCTGATTCCTGTGGGAGACTGGTGCTGCTCTCACCAGTTCTGTCTGTCTTTGCAAGCACACGGTAGGGCAGGATTACCTTAGTGCCTTTGTTTCCCACGAACAATAAGAGCGTATCTTTAGGAAATCACTTGTGAGGGTGCCCACTTGAGAACAGGAATTAAAATCCAGTTGTGCGTCAGTGTGATGGACTTTGCAACGTTGAGTGGAAGGGACACGTGTCACTCCCAGTTAGAAACCTCAAGGGAACATTGTGGATGTCCGCCTCTCCCAGTGTCCAGGGTGGCAAATGCTTTCTGAGTCCCACTGAGGAGGAAGAACCAGGGCAAAGCTTTGCCAGTTCGGGGCAGACCTGAGGGCAGACCAGAGCTGATGCCGTGTAGGCTGTGGGTGCTCCTTGCTTCTCTAACACATTCTAGAATCTTGCGACTAAAATTATACTGGTAAAAGAGTTCACAGAAAGGACATATCGGAAATGAATTATTTTTAGGTAAATTGTACAAGAGTAAATCTACCAAGTGCAGAATCTACTGAGATTTTTTTAAAATCTGCATAATTGTGGGAACTTTTTCGTGCTGATGTTGTTTTGCACAGTAAGGTAGCTTAGGATTGGTTTATATTAAAAGAAAATGTTGTTCTGCTACTAGTAACTAACTTGGTCTCCAAAGACTTCTTGATATCAAAATATACACAAAATATTGAATATTGCCAGTACAATGATATTAAGGTTGTGAAGGAAAATATTCTAGGCTTCACTTTTAGTTAGTGACACTATGTGTAAATCTGCTGAGAAAAAAAGTGAGATATGCTTTATGGATTATTTGATATTTTAATGACCTTCAGAACAATGTGAAATATGAACACTCAATTTTTATAACTTTAGATACAATGGTTTGATTTTTCTCAGTTCATCTATATTTTAATAAAGTGGATTTTTCAATGGCTTGTGATTGTTACAAAATGTCAAGCATTCCTTAAGGGCATCAATATTTATCATAATTAAAGCAATATCTCAAACAATAAAACAATAGCAACCAAAAAAGTGGTTATTTTAATGCCAACTTCCTTATTACAATCTGGGGAGGGGGTTACTTGAGAAAGATCAGTTCTGTGGTTTGTATGTGTCTTCTAGTGGTTTGAAAATCTGTGCGAAATAAAATTTAAAAGTTTAAAGCAGTCATTTTATAAACATGAAACTTAGCATTTAATGCTTTTAAAACACAATTCAGTGAATAAAACTGATGAATTTTATTAAAGCCACAGCTATTATTTTCTTCCCTTTATTTCATTATTCAGAACATAATAAAAACTCATAATGACATTATTATTATTATTATTATTATTATTTATTTATTTATTTATAACGCAGAAACACCAGGGATCTCCCGAGTGAAAACCTAGTTTTTTCCATTCTGGATGTAGACCTCTGGTGTTCTGCCTGTTGACCAGTAAGGGGCGCCATCACAAAGTGATTACAGAGATCTGAGGTCTGTGGGGCTTTTCTAGTGTCCATCTTGTTCAGTTGCCTTTCTAGGCCACTGCTGAGCGCGCTGTACCCTATAGGCTCACATCCTGCCCCAGCAGGAAAGGCTGCCACAGAGCTCAAGTCTGAGCTTTTAGATTTCTTCTTTCCAGTGCTCCACGCTGTTAAGCAAAAGCTTCCATTTCCTAGGACGCAGGCCAAAGGCTTGGCTGCCAGTCCCGCTGCTGCTACTAATTGTCTGCTTCTGCTCAGGTTTCTTTATGAACTCCTCTCACTCCTTCAATATTAAATGTAAATTACACGTTTCTTTCAAGTCCGCCCACCCAGTCCTTTCAGGAACAGCCATTTGTTCCTGTGCACCCGGAGGTAATTCTCACTCTGTGTGTGTGTGTGTGTGTGTGTGTGTGTGTGTGTGTGTGTGTGTGTATTTTATCCACTGAACTGACTTGCACAATCGCGCTATCCCCCCAACTCCCCCGACCCCCAACCCTGACTTCCCTGGATGCTTATCAGGACTGAGCTGACACGTTTTAGAGATGGCCAAAAAGGAAACAATTCAAGCAACTGAGCTTCTCAGAGATGCCTTCTGACTCCCGTCCCCATTGTTTCAACAACCTAAAAATCTGCCGACAAGCATCTGAGTGTGGCAACTAGCCACACGTGGCTGTTTCAAGAAACGTCGATAATGGATATTACAAACATGTTTTGGTGGCCAAACACAGACTTCCAAAGATAGGTCTCCCCTAGCAAAGCGAAGCAATTATCCCAATCAGTCAAGTGAAAAGGTCCATTTACGCCTCAATTCTCTGGCTAATTCAGGCAAAAGTAAAATTTTCATCTGAATGATCTCAGTAATTGGCTTACTGCTTTGCTTTATCAGAGAGAACTTGACAAAGAAACAGAGGCTATTTCATACTAGCAGGTTAGTGACGACCCCGAGGGACAGTGTGCACAGAAGAGGTTTCTGTAAAGCACTGGAGTGGAGACCTTGTGTTGAAATTTCAACACACAGCGCCTCATTGAGGAGGGTGATTAGAAAGGCTTTCAAATTCATTCTCTCTTGCTATCCTTTCCTCCAGCCGCCCATCACTCCTTCCTCAGTGTTTCTAGTCCTCAGCCAGCACACCACTGAGGATGGAGCAAACAAACAATCCATCTGTCTGTCATCCTTGACCCCGCCCCTCAGTTGAACCCGCTGTATTCCCACGGCCATTGTTCAGATAACCATTGATGCTTTGCTGGGCTATTATCCATTTGACTCATACTTGGGGCATTTGGTTGCAGGTGCAAGGCCGCATACTGCATACAAAGGTGAGACAGATAGGCATCCTGGCTATTCACGATTGCTTCCTGTCTTATAACCCACCCTCTAAAGCACTTTGCCCTCTTAAAATGCCAAACTTCTCACCACTTTGCTGTATGATAGGTAAGCCCTATTAGGGCTTGAAAGTACATTGGGGAGCGGGCACTGGCTTCATATTCATTCTCTTCTCTTGTCTCCCTCTTGTGGTCTTACACCTAAGTAATTGGAAATCTCTAGTGTTGCCTATAATGGCCACTTTGATCAGAAATACCTCTTTCTGCCTTTACCCAACTTTATATCTGTACTGCTTTGCTGTTTATTTTTTTTACTTAAAAAAAAAAGTCTACTCTTTTTTATTAGATATTTTCTTTATTTACATTTCAAATGTTATCCCATTTCCTGGTTTCCCCTCTGAAAACCCCCTATCCTCTTCCCCCTCCCCCTGCTCACCAACCCACCCACTCCCACTTCCTGGCTCTGGCATTCCCTTACACTGGGGCATAGAGCCTTCACAGGACCAAGGAAGGGCCTCTCCTCTCATTGGTATCCTACAAGGCCATTCTCTGCTGCATATGCAGCTGGAGCCTTGAGTTCCTCCGTTTGTACTCTTTGGTTGGTGGTTTAGTCCCTGGGAGCTCTGGGGTACTGGTTGGTTCATACTGTTGTTCCTCCTATGAGGCTGCAAACCCCTTCAGCTCCTTGGGTCCTTTCTCTAGCTCCTTCTTTGGGGACCCTGTGCTTAGTCCAATGGTAGACTGTGGACATCCACTTCTATATTTGTCAGGCACTGGCAGAGTCTCTCAGGAGACAGCTATATCAGGCTCCTGTCAGCAAGTGCTTGTTGGCATCCACAATAGTGTCTGGGTTTGGTGATTGTATATGGGATGGATCCCCAGGTGGTCTCTGGATGGCCATTTCTTCAGTCTCTGCTCCACACTTTGTCTCTGTAACTCCTTCCATGGGTATTTTGTTCCCTCTTCTAAGAAGGATAGAAGTATCCACACTTTGGTCTTCCTTCTTCTTGAGTTTCATGTGGTTTGTGAATTGTATCTTGGGTATTCCGAGCTTCTGGGCTAATATCCACTTATCAGTGAGTGCATATCATGTGTGTTCTTTTGTGATTGGGTTACCTCACCCAGGATGATATTTTCTAGTTCCATCCATTTGCCTAAGAATTTCATAAATTCATTGTTTTTAATAGCTGAGTAGTACTCCATTGTGTAAATGTACCAAACTCTACTTCTGGGTCCCCAGACATTGATGTTTAACATGTGCTGATGGAATTGGTCCTTAAACACAGTTGGTAAAGTTGCTTTTGTAGCTGTATCACTTGCTCCTTGGCTCGAACTGGGGACCTCATTACAATGGTATATGAAGTACCGACTCCAAATGGGAATGACAGGAACCTCAATAGAGGACTGGTGATGGCACTCAGTGGCTAAAGCCAGGTGGCAGCAATCATGGGAATAATCGGAGGGACAATGAAGGGGTCCTGAGGCACAGAGCATTTTGAAGATTGTTAATAGAACCAGACATGTCTAGGGACAATATCAACATGAAAACACATTGTGTGTCTCTGTGTGTCTGTGTATATAAAAGGATATTTCTCAGTTAAGCCCAACATAAGATATTAGAATGAATAACCAAGAACTATTAGCCTAGGTAACCATCCTAATAAGGTGGTGTAAACTTTTCCATCTCTCCAGATATGAGTTAGTTTTCATACCCAGAACTCACTGGCCAAAAGAGAGTCCAGCTCCCTACGAGCAAAGACCATTTCCCATCCAGCAAGGGAGTGTACGTTGTGAAAAGGACCTCAGTCCTTTCTGACAATGTTCTGACAATTGTTTGTCAGGACAAGGAGGAACACTCAAATATTTAAAAAAAAAAAAATCCCATTGACACTGGACCATTGACACTGACTCAAAAACATGAAACATCACTGTGGCCTTTCCATTGATAATGGGACATGTAAGACCAGGTGATAAACTGAATCTTGTTCAAGGTCTAGTTGACCTGAAGTCCACCAGATCTTCAGACCGCCACAGGGGACGTTTCCCTGGTTACACATTTGAGGTTAGTATAGTCCATTTGTCTGCAGGATGAATTTTGTATACGAGATAAAGATCATAGTGGGAGAGGAAGACACATGGAAGCCTGAAACTATTTCTGCCATCCCTACCCCACTCCAGTTTGTAAGTACAACTCTCCTCGTTTGCATCCTAAAGTAGTTGAGAGAAATAAGGGCATCCTTAAGGATGTAAAAGTTTCAGAAGTAGCCATCATCATTAATTAAGTCATCTTAACTTGCAAACACTTGCAAAAGGGAATGGAGTGATTTGAGTTTTATTTTCCTTACTAACCCCTCTTCTGAACTGAATAAGACAAGGTCTCACCATAGACTCCAGGCTGAACTTGGACGTGGATTTTCCTGTGTCTGTCTGCTGAGTGCTAAGTTACAAGCATGCACTACTATATCCAGAAGAATGGAAATGCTGCGTTGCGAATTCGGTCAGTGTCAGTCCCATGGACTAGTGCTGTGCCAGATGGGGTATATTTGCTAAAACAAGTTAAGCGACTTCAGACATGTGAATAAGGTCATTGTTTAAGCAAATGTGTCCCTTTCTGTTCCAGTTAGGAAGAGAGGATCGGAGTTGTTCGCATGCCTATAGATTGAATATCATTTGTCTAGTTTTGTACTCTGATACAAAGTAGAAAAAAAAAAGAGATCTAAATTCTCTGTATATTCCATGGAATTCCATCCTGCGTGGTGGTATTGTTAATCAGACCAGATGAACAATGAGTTGTCATTATGATAGTCGTTTTAATAAAAACACATGCAGTCTGGAAGAAAGGAGATAAAGACTTTTATTTTGGTCGGTCACACCAGTATAATCTTTGGGATTCTGGTGATGTGGGAGGATCATACCATATCTCCCACCATTCACAGAAAACACAGGATTATGGGATCCTCTTTAAGTTTTCTATACAACGTGTTCCATATCCAGGAACACTGCTCTGACCAGCCAACGTGAAGGGTGACAGCTTCACATAGAACAGAAAATAGGAACAGTCTCTCTCTTGCTGGTACTTAGTATAATATTGCCAGCCCCAAGATTGGGGACAAGTGTGTGTGTGTGGTATTCAATGTACTGGTGATGGGAGAGGAATTTATGAGCAAGTATAGTAAATGCTAGAGGGAGGACCATGACAAAGTCCCTGAGATCAAGCTGGTACCAGTTGCAGCAGCAATGTGGTGCTCAACCTTACTTGCCAGCTTAGGAGAACTAGAATCAGCATGGAAACAAACTTCTTGGCTTGTCTGTGGGGAAGTTTCTAGGTTTGGTTAACTTCGGGAGACAAACCCACCTTAAACTTGAAGATACAGCGCTTGTCTCACAGTTTGAGGTCCCATGTTTGAATGAAAGTAGGTGGGGGAGGAGCTAAGAGGTGTTATGTGGGGAGCCGCCCTCACATTCGCCATTACAAGATAGCGCTGATGTCCT
>NC_034592.1:52221453-52250797 GCF_900095145.1 Mus pahari | reverse complement strand
TTATGTTCCATGCATGCATCACCCTTTCCAGCCCCTCTTCCTCAGCTCCTTCCTTACAGAACATCTTAGAGGGTCAATTGATGGAGGAGGAAAAAAATTTGACTATATCCAAAAAAAGAGCCTGCTTAAAAAAAAAAAAAATACAAGCCAAAAAAAAAAAAAAAAACAACAAAAAAAAAACAAACACCCCCAAAACATGGAAGTTACTTTCCTGCCTTATGGAGGAATAGTTTTGAAAAACAATGGCAAGGAAAACCCTTAGCACACAGCTTTGGGGGTGCACTCGAACATTCTGTTAGTGTGGAAGAAGTGGGTCTTCCATATGTGTACTTGGGCTGAAGTGGTTGAATGTGTGACTAGGCAGGGACCCAAAAGCAAAGATAGTAGAAGAAGACCAGGGCAAGGATGTATTTAAACTTGTGTGTGGATGGGCATGGGGGTGTGGTCATACAGAGTAATTACATTTCCATCATCTGTCAACTACTACCAGGGGGCACACACTGTAGTAGATGAACCACTCCCTGGGCCTGTGGCATCCAATAGAGCATCCACTAGCCACATGTGGTGACTCCAGGCTGAAATATATCTAAGTATCGAACACATACTGGATCCCAAATAATAACACGTGTGTGAAGCATTCCTAGTAACTGTATACCGATCACACGTTCAAAATACATATTAGTTTAGATAAAATGTTACCAACACTGATTTCCTTTTTAAATGTGTCTATGAGAAAATTTACAAGTGCATGTAGTTCATCCTTGTGGCTCCTATCACATCTGTTTTGGCTAGCACTGATATGGGATGATTCTCTTGGCTAGCTGACAGCACCTGGCCCTGATCCTAGGCTTCCCCAGTGTTGCCATGGTAGGCTCAGGGATTGGGTGTCAGGGAGACGTGGAAATGCTGCCTGGCCTGTGAGTATGACCTACTCTCACCAGGGAGGATAAAACTCCGGCTGCTGCCAACCGTACAGATTTCAGGCACAGAGGTCGATCCTGAGGGGACGCTACTGTTTTCCTGAAGTCTAATGAGATAACTCAGTGGCCAATGGATCATAGTGGCCTTTTATATCCTAGAAGGATCAAAAATATTTGGGATTTGTTTTCAAATAGTAGAAAAGTAGGCTAAGTATGAATTTGTCTTTCTTACTTGCTCTGTATTTGATCTTTTGATATGGGAGCCCACACAGCCTCAGATCAGAACAGAACAAACCCACAGAAAAGGATGTGTGAACAGAACATATTGTCCTGAGAGCCATCAGCTGTACTACACGCTTCAAAGCTATTGAACTTACAGTGTGTGGACAGGCCTATTGACAGTGCAGTTGAGATGCAAATTTAGCAGCAACTCTCTGCAAGAACCAAGTACTATTTATGCTCCAGGTGTAGTATGGGCACCTTTGTAAGGTGATGCAGCCAGCATTCCATTCATGCATTCAACCAAGAATGGATGGAAAAATATTTGAAAACATGATATTTGTGACCCAAGTCTAGAGTTTTGTTCATTGTTTCTTCAGCAATATCGTGTTACCATTTACACCATATTTACTTTGTATTGCATATGAAAAGTAATCTGGGGATGCTGTATGACCCATGGGAACATGCACATGGGTTATAGGCAATACCACTCCTTCATTACATGTAAGATACCTGAGCATCATACTGTTTTTAAATCCATGGGGATCCTGGAAGAGCTCCCCTACAGAAACTGAGGGGCAGCCATGTATCTTATGAAGAACTCTGTGCAGAACCCCAAATGAAGCAAGAGTGATTTCCTTAACAGAACTCACTGAAAAGCAAATGTGTTCTTCTCCAATTTAGCAAGTTCCGAAAAACTAATGGGCCAAGTTCTTAAAGGGTACACTTTTCCCAAGGACCAAGTGGCTTATAGAAGGATAAGGAGGGCAGTTATGACTTTGGTGGAGGTACTTGACCTGCTGTTATACATGGGATCAGGAAAGCAGTTCACACAGATGCCTCTTGGGCATGGACTATGTCACCGTAGGCCATCCTTAGGGCTTTGGGAAGTGGATGCTGAAGACAGGAGAGATAATTGACAATGAAAGAAAGATGTGGATGAATATCAGTTATGGTTGTAGGAACAGCCATAGCAGCAAGGGCTGTAGTTTATGTGAACCCTGATCTTCTAAGTGTCCCTTAGGAAAAGAGAAATATAGAATCCTGGGGGGTGTTGTTCCTCCAGATTTAAGATCTGGGGAATACATGGCAAGACACAGGACTGGGGTGCAGTTTAAGATTCCCAACAAGCAAGGCTCTGTCCCAGCTTCAGCAGTTGCTGTTCACAAGCTCTTGAGCTTTCTGGTGCTTGCAGGTTTGTCTTCCACAGTGGAGTGCCGGAGTCCCTTTCTTTCAGAAGTGTGACATTCAGCGACCAGTTGAGATGTGACTAGAAAGGCCTGGCCATTTTAGGGTACCAATGGAGGACTCCAAGGAGCATTTTCCTCCAACACACACACACACACACACACACAGAGACACACACACACCATCTTTACCTGGCTGGTATTTGTTGGGCTCACATTGAAAGCTGACATCTCTCTTTTTCTGAGAGAACTTCCTCCTTTTGGATCTCTAACAAAAATACTGCAGTAAACTTCAGTTTCAAATCCTTGCCTCCCCACCCTGGTATTGCTCACATGTGCCCGGGATCAAAGGAAAACCTTCGGTGTCTACCCTTGCCTGCACCTTGCTTGAGACAGATGGGGTCTTTTCCCTTCTGCTGCTGAATACTCCAGGTAGCCGGGCCTGCAGGCTTCTGGGGGAACTCTCTCATCTTTGCCTCCCATCTCATGTAGGATTGCAGATGGATGCTTTATACAGCTTCTGGGGACCACATTCAGGTCTCCACACTGTGGGGCAAGTGTTTAGCTACTGAGCCAACATGCCAGATTTGTAATGATCCCCTCCTAACAGAGTCCTATACCTCACATAGAAGACACGTACACAGAATTTAAAAACAAAACAAAACAAACGAACAAACAAAAAATGCTCTTCCCAAGATTGACTGGTCTTTCTTGTTTGTTTGTTTGTTTGTTGTTTAATGAGTAGATGGTGGTTTGAGTTATTCTGTCTGTGGGAGTGTGGAAGCGACATGCTAGACACAAGGGGTGGTTGATCAGATACAGGGTACCATGAGATATCGAAGCACTCTATTTTGGGGGCTGGGGATGCAGGAGAGACAAACAGACAGTCTGATGGACAAAACGGTTGAGAAGAATTAGTAGGATCTAGATTTCAGAACATCTTGTAAGGCATTCCAAAGAAGATCAATTTCATTTTATTGTCAGGAAGAATGGAAGATATTTAAATCAAATATGATATGATCAAACTGGAGTTAGAGTATCATCACACGAGTTCATATCAGTTAACTCTCAAAACTATAGGTCTGGTATTCTCAGATTAAGAAACCTGGCTGAAGGCAATGTCCTGAGCTTGACAGGAGTTTGGGAATGAGGTCTCGCTTTGTTCTGTTTCTCTAAGATTGCTTTATCTTAAGCCAACAGCTCTCACCAGATAAGCGGATATAAGAACCTGGTGTGTGCATGTTTTCAGTGCCACATCCCAACCATTTTGACTTTAAGCAAAGCAAAAACAAAAATTAAAAAAGATTACACGATGAAATTAAAAGACACCTTTTAGTTACAAGACAGTGTGTTCTCTTCTTCTTTTTTTTTTTTTTCCCCTAAAAGCACTCTCCAAAATTTCATTTACATTGAGCTCCCTTTGGTCTTCCTGTTTACACATCATTACTTGACAAATGGGTTGAGAAGCCGAGAATGCAAAGTGCTGTAAGCATCTACACTCTGGGATCAATTATAATAAAGTTAACACATCTTTGAAATGATAATGTAATGAGTTACTTTGTAGAAACTGCCTTCTCATACAGCTTTTTAAAGATGCTATCTGTGACATTGGTGGGAGGTGGGTGCACACGTGTGTATGCACACATGCCTGTGTGTGTGTGTGTGTGTGTGTGTGTGTGTGTGTGTGTGCAGAAGACAGTCTTCATTGTTGTTCTTCAGGATCCATCCCCTTGTTTATATTTACACACTGTTTAAATGAGATGATCTCTTGATTGTTAGCTTAGCTGACAGTGACCCCCAGAACTCTGCTTGTCTCTGCTTTGGCAGGGCTGAAAACTACCCATGAATGGACCACTCCTGCTTCTTTTATGTGGGTTCTGGGGACCAAACTCAGATCCTTTTGCTTGTAAGACCTGTATTTTTACCAAAGAAGCTACTGCTCAGTGCCTGAAGGAGGTATCCTAGAAGACCTAAGGGTGTGAAGGAAGGCAGAAGACACCAAAGCCCAAGACACAAGAACATCAGTTTAACACAACAATAAAAACGCAACAACAGCTACAACTTAGAAACCAGTTTTACTCTGTTGCAAACAAATGGACAAGCTATTGTACAATATATAATAAAAAGTACAGCACAATACAAGTGCCACTAATAAACTTAAAGATCAGACTTAAAAATGCTTATTTGTAGTATAAATGTATATATATACTATATATATATATNTATNTATATATATACATACATATATATATATAGTATATATATACATACATACATACACACACTGCAACAGAAAGCCACAATAAATACAGGAATCTCCATGTCATTCATAATAAATACTGAAAATATAAATACAGAAGACTACAGCTAATATGAATGTATAAATAATTACAACATAAGGTCCAGGTTAAGTTCCGTGGAATATCATTGTAGCTTATTTCATATCCCCTTTGGCATCTTTGATGTCATAACTTGTACACAAGAGAAATCAGGCTAGCACACTGTGACATACAACATGACATCACGGTATAAAAATGAGTGTATGGACTGTGGTTTGATTTTCTTCCCTTTCACCATGACAAGTCATCAGAGTGCACATAAAAGTGATGACGTATCAATCGAAAATCTATCAGGTAAAAGTAACAATGCAAATCAGTTGAAAGGTACAAATCAATCAACGTTAAAATGTACTTTACCATACTGTGGCTTTTCTGAGTTTTTAGTGATGCAATTCCCCCCGCCAGCTTCCAAGAGGCAAAAAAAGCAGCCACCTAAAATCATTACCCTCAGAAGCCTGCCCTTGTTGAAAGGAACATTCCTCATGCATGAGTGCTTCCAGAGAGAAGGACGCAGGAGTCCTCAGGGTCACGTGATCTACCAGCTCACTGCATCTTACAAGGTTTTTCAAACGTACCAAGTTCCTGTGGCAGCTTGCAAGTGGAGACACGGTTGATGTCTAAGACTGTGATTGAGACAAAGACTCTGCAAAGGGTGGCGTGTACCCATGCAACCAATTGGATGTATGGAATTGAAATGTGAAAGGTGTTTTGTTGACCAATGCCAAATGGCCTTCCCTATCAAATGTATATACCCTATGACAGACACTGAGGGAAACACAAGGAAAGAACAGAGTGCTTTTTCTGCATTAAGAAGCAAGAACCAGTACATATTGTATTCATAGCTCTATCTTAAGGGGTGATTACACAAAAATGCAATAAACTAAGGAGAAGGCAGAGGGACATTACTAAGACGCAACAAAGGTTGAGTTCTTAGGAACCGAGTTGTAATCTACAGGTTCAGGTTCTTCTTTCACTATTTCTGCACTGTATTGTCTAGCATTTATTATACATCATCAAACACATTTGAAACATGTTTCACAAACTATGCCTCAGACTTCTTTCTGTTGCGGTGCCTAGAGTCGATTCAAGCATAAGCCAAATTTGATTCACCATTCAGGACATTAGCATTCTACAGAAATGTTTTCTTTTTCTTTTTTTCTTTTTTAACTAAAAGTGTCACTGGGTCACTTCCATGTAGTGTTACTCATGAGGACAAAGTACGTTCATGTGGCTGTCATGTCACTCAAGCACCCAGGTGGGGAAAAGCAGCCATATTGAGGTTGGGCAAGAGCCATGGAGAGAGGAAACACGGACTCCCAGGGTGGTCCTTAGCTCCTGTTCGTGCTGTGTCACAGTTGCAGCAAACAGAAAATGCTCTGAGAGCTTGCAGGGAGTGTCTGGGTTAAATGATTTCACCAAGAGAAAAGAAAGAGAAAAAAAGAAAACAAACATCACACCTTTCGAGAACTCCTTTAGTTTTCAGGCCTTGTCAAGATGACAAATTTTAAATCACTTAAAAAAAAAATCACTGATCCCTGAGAATGTAAGCAGTTATTGTTTACACAACAACCTCATACACAGGCTGGGACCAAATGGTGGCCGAGTGATTCTTTGGAGTCATTTTACTCCATATTCAATTCTTCAGTCACATTTCCAGGAGAAGTCTAGATTCTCATTTGTTACTTACACTGAAAGGTTACCAAGAAGGTACTTGCTCACAAGCAAGCCCATAGGGAAAAAAAATGGCCTTTTCGTTTTAAAATTGTAACTTCTCAGAGAATTGAAGGGTTTAAAAGTCAAGTCACTTGACTCTAGTCATCACATTGATGACTGGGATATAAAATAATCACTCCCCCTAACATGACAGTAATTTTAAAAAGGCAAATAGAAATGAACAAAAACTGCCTAGTGCCTTTATTTTCCCAAAGCAGGTTACATTACTAAGTGTCGGAGTACCTACATTCTCTTCTCAGATTTGCTTTCTTAAGACATTTAGAGAATTGCCTTATGTAATAATCACCACATGAAGGGGAACCCAACCTCTACAGTCTTCCAGCACAATTGCCCAAATTGCCACGACTGTTGCCAGGTGCCTCTTCCACAAACACTGGCCAAGATATGTTCTTATTGTGAGAAAACCTGCAAGAGCTGGCTTCTGTTGCCAAGGAAACCATCTTCCCTAGAGGGGTCGAGAATAAATGGGTATCTGTGTTGTTGGATATGCCTGAGTGACAGCCCTCCCCAGAGGTAGATGAACGAGCCCTGTGACCTCTGGAGATCTCTCTTAGGCTCGAGCCTATACAATCTGAAGAATACAGAAGAATCCCAGGCCTTCCATTATTCATGCTTGGTTGGTCTCTATGAATATCTTTAAGGAGATTAAGCTGTTCCAAGTTACCTGTTGAACATGACATAGCCTGGCAGTGGACTGTGATTAGTTATAATTTAAAAATGACATTTGTAGCTATTAAAATTTAAAAATCTATCAAGTCCAGATATCATTTAGGTACCATTACATCCTTCAAGTATAAATACTTAATTTTTAAATGGGTAATAATTTATTCCCTAACTTTAGCGATTTTTTCCCTCTTTAGGGGAATTTAGATTTAAAACTGAGCACTTCGTTTTCTTTATAATTAAATAAACATGTATAATTCACATAGTTCGAATTAGTTTTTAATATGGATGCTATTTTTAAGAAAAGAGAGAAAGATTGATGACCAACAGGAAAAGAGGGCAAAGCAATATTGGATAAAATGTGCTACAAATTGCCTTTTGATATTTCTATAACACAGAAATAACAATCTTCCCTAGGGCACATGACAGGAGAATGAGCAATCATACCTTGTATGCGGAAGGATATAGTCTGGATAGAAGTTTCTAGATACATTGTGAAGAGACTTCCTAAAGTTCAGTTTTCTTCCAAGTACTCATTAATAGATAACTTTTCGGTTTATTCTAAGCCAGATTAAAAAAATATTGGAAAATAGTTAAAAAGAAGAAACAAGACATTTAACTATGGACATATTTTAAAGTTACAACTAAAATTCAGGAAAGCCATGTATATAAGTTTTGACAAAAGCAAGGCTGATTTCTATTCCATCTATCGCCTTATAGCCCTTTCTAATGAATAAGCATTATACTTAAAGATGCTTAAATGGCCTTGCACGTGTGGCAAAGTTTATAATTTGAACTGACTTTACTATCAGTATGCTAATGAGATAGACGGAGGAATCGCAGCAAAACTGCCTCGTACAAATGCTGTCTAGAACAACATGGATCATCCCTCTTTATAAGGTTGGTTGCTTCTGTGAAAGATGAAATCAAATAACAATAGAATTGTCTTTTCTTGAAATGTAAGCAAGCATGAAGGGTCAGATACAAAGCAGTGGTCCTGTCTAGTGAAAAGCTAATTGCAAGAAAAGAAAACAGTAACCCACAGGCCATAAATCTTTGGAGTGATTTCTTTTCCCATACGTAAGAACTATCTGCATGTACTAAAGTTCCAGCTTCTTATTAAGGGCATTAAAAAAAAAAAAAATCTACCCACCGTCAATGAACTGAAAAGGTATATGGTTTAGGCTCTGAAGTTTGTTCCTCCTCTCCCAGCTCCCCTTCTTCTGATTTAGCTCTCAGAATGAAAATACCAAAGCAGGCAAGACAGCATACAGTTAAGGCTATGCTACTACTGACCACTAGAGTAAACCCAGGCAGTACTCAGCGTCTAGGCTTTTGTTTCTGACAAGCAACGAAAGAGGACAACACTGTGCTGTTTAGTAACCAGGTCTCCTGTTCTTGACTGAGAGTTCATGAGAGGAACTGCTTTCATGTGACTGTTTTAGAGTCATATTTGTTAAAGAAATCTCGTTCCCAATTCCTTACTTTTGCCAATGTTATTTGATTAGTCGTTAAGCATTAAGTGGTGTGTGTGTGTGCGCGCGCGCATGCGCGCGCGTACATGTGTGAAGACTTTCTTCAGATTGCTGGAGGTCTGTGTTCTTATATTTTAGAGAATAAACTCTAACTGCTTTGGATGTTGGAAACCAGTTGGAATACCAGCTGGGCTCTTGGGGCAGCCACATTGGAACTGATCTTTTCGATTTGGGGTGCCTGTCATTTACGAAGTCAAGTGCACTAACCCCCGGTCTACCACTGCTGAGATGTATGAAGAGTTCATAGACTATTCATCACTTCCAAACTTATATTCCGTCTGAACCCCTCTCCTGCCCCTTTCACGATTTTAGTGAATTTTCAAATTGTGGTTCTTCAGTCAATTAAGTTCTGCCACGCCACAGAAAATATCTGATGAGCAGAACTGTGGGCACAAAGCCGTGACATCTAAATGACTGCCACACGCTCATAACTCTTGGAAAATGATGTAATAAGAAACTTCAACTTTGTATTGGTAGTAAACGTACACAAGCCTTGCACTTCAGGTGTCGGTCATGGTAACAATAGTTACAATGTCAAATTACAGTCGTTTTGACCTTGCAAGCATAAAGGTGCTTTCCATTTACACTTGGCATTTCATATGTCAACTATAATGACTGTAAACTGTCACTGGATTTTAAGTACAGCTAAAGGAAGGGGGCTCACCAATAACCTCTCTCATTTTCTGTCTTCTTTCAGTGAATGCCTTTGGGCAGGGTTTTGCCATCTTAATAGCCGTTTTATAAAATGAGTAAGAGGGTCATGTCCCTCTCTGCTTCTGAAGTTCTCTGGGTTCTGAATTAATTAACGCTCCTCCCAAAACTGGTGGAAGTTTTACTGACATACATTTGACATTTTCTTAGACAGCGCTACCTCCAATAAACAATTTTCTGAACGTCTTTTCCCTGAATCCAAACTTATTTCTTAAGCTTCAGGGGGATGTAATAAGTTCCATCAATTTAGGGAAATCAGCACCGATTAGATGCAGGTTGTACAAGGATGGGTGACAGTGTTTCCAACAGGACATGGAGGATTCCAATGGAGTTGGATTTGAAGAGGCTTGGCCATCTCAAGTCACCCATCCTTGCCCTCACCCTTACAAATATGGGAGTCCCCTGCTCTTTTTGCTACCAGGTCAGCTGTTATAATGTAGGAGGTATCTAATAAATATTGGTTAAAAGAAAAAGTGGATATCTAACACATTCTGAAGATCAATACCAAGCCATTAATAACTTGTACAAGGCAGCAATAAAAAAAGTGAGGTTATCTATTACAAAATAAATCATGGTAATCTTATTTAATAAAATCTAAGTCATAATTTTGCCTAGAATATAATGAATACAACCTTAGCATCCTTGAGAGTTGTGGCAAGTTGCTGTAACTGGCACTGTTTTGTAGGAGTGAGCAGAAAAAGGTGGCCCTTCTGGGCCATGTGATTATCAGAATTTCCTCCCTTGAGGAAATGTTAGGTATTTTACATGTGGTTGGCATGACATGGTGAGAAAAACATAATTCTATCACAAGACTGGCTTTCAAATAGTCCACTCTTCAAGCTACCAAAAGAAAAGAGACAATTGGATTTTACACACATTTTAATTTCGGATGATCAATAGATCGGGGGAGGGACTTTAAATATTCTTTCCTTATTTCTTTCTACCAATGAAAAATTTTTTAAACAAAATTTCTTTTTAAAGGGGAGTGAGGCTTCTCAGGCCATCCGACTTGCAAATCAGTTTGGCCAATGTAGCTGGGAATCAAATCTTTAAACTAGTAGATAGGGTCTGGAACACTGGGCTTTGCAGTTGCTGGTGCTTGGCTTGGGAACTGTGTGCGAAGAGAGACTCTAATTTGGTTAGGTATACTACAGAAGTAACACAACAGCTGCAGGTCAAATTGCTGTCCCTTGGTACGAAGATTTAAAGTGCCTCCACCCGGTAGCCGCTAAGCGCACCTCTCCCTTTGAAAAGCAGACATTACTGAGGCACTGGCCTGGACCTTGCCTGGTGCTGGGGTTGCTCTATTGAGTAGGCCTATTAGTGGGAAGAACAATCCAGAAGAACCATTGTGTTCCCAGTTCTGTTCCTTCTGGGAAAGGAAGTCACAATGAAATAATTCCTCATTAGTATTATTTGTCACTTTAACTGAATACTCTCAACCAATTGCTCTCAAGATTCTCCTCTCTTTATGGTTTTTAGGTAAAGCAGAACCAGATTGCACTTTAGGAACTAACTATCTAGTTCTCATTACTACCTACTGCCCACAATCTGCCCCTCTCTAGGGGAGGTTGTATGTGTATTCTGTGTTTGTGTGTGTCTAATAAAGATAAGGCATGTAGGCATGTAGGGTTTGATTTGCTATTGTTGCTAAAATAGATGGCCTGTACCTATTCTGATTTATGAGGATGTCTACTTAGGGATGGAAAAACTTAGCATGGTGGCTTTCATGCTTAGGAAGGTAATTATCCTTAGGGTGAAACTTTTTATCTCACTTGAATAGAGAGGAAGAAAGATCTGTTTCTTAAGTACCCTTTTGGGAAAAGCTAAGGCTGCAAAAGAGAAACCCAGTGAGACAAAAAAAAAAAAAAAACTTCATACCTTGTGAAAATAAAGCTGGGCTCAAAGAAACATCTCTGAGGATCTAGGAAGTGGACTGTCATTCACCAAATCAACCCTAATCAGGATTACCCTGGGCTGCCCCACACTCTGTTCCAAGAACAGCCTGCGAGTGCCCCACCAGGAGACACTTGCAGAGGTTGGAATGGACCAGCAAATATGGAACACAGAATTCTTTCATTAGCTTGAACGAAGGAACAATAGTTTTTTTGTCATTTCTTCTCTGAACCCCCTGCCCTTTAGATTGTGTGGGCAGGAGGCAGCCTAACTGGAAACCAAACACTAATGATGGCAATGCTGGACATATTACTACAGTCTGAGTAGATCCCCACCAGATTAGCCCACCGATCAACCAAAAGGAGTAGCCGGCCCCCATTACTGCTTTCAATAAATAGCATGACAAACCCAAAGTCCTTTTAATGATAGTAAAAATTAGTGTTCATTTAGTCTTGAGGTGGCTTAGAGAAGAAACAACTCCACAAGCGAACACACTTTCCCCACATGGAGTTTAAGTAGAGTCTCACCAGAGGACTCTGCAGCACACAGAAGCCTGGTCAGATCAAATAGTATTCTGTAAGGAACTGAAATCTGAAAGTTATTCAAATGCCCACATCAAGGAGGCATCAAAAACTTAGAAGATGCCGTTACTACAAAGCAGGGCTGTGTCTACCTTCTAAATAGCCATAAAGCATGAGAAATGATATCACAATACAATGTCAGAACTGGAAAACAGATTCAACAGGATGACTGCATCGGGGTGGGGGTGGGGGTGGGGGTGGGGGTGGGGGGACCGGAACACTCGTTCTATAGATGCTTAAGCTGATGGGAAAGAAGTTGCTCCAAGTCCTCCGAGGCTTGAAGCAGGCATTCTGGAGGCGGTCGGGGGTGTGTCTCCTTTCTATCCATTCTCTTGACTAAGGAAGAGAATGAGAGGTGGCTGCCTTCGCAATGCATTCTGGGCTGGGCTGCTGACTACCCCAGGCAAGACAGATTTTTTAAAAAAAAAAAAGCTCCACAAAATGAAGCCTAGTGGGTAAGTAGGCCCCCTGGCCTGCCTTTGATCAGCTAGTCGTTAAGTGGAAATCTCATTACACATTTCTGCATTTGTAGAGACCGGTTGAAGGGGCTGTAGATGGGATGCTGAGGTTCTGCCCCCACCCCCACCCCCACCCCCCAGCCTTCTCTCTGTAAGGATTGAGTTAGGTCCTAGTAGCAGTGAAGGAAAACAAGAAACAAGTCATTTTCCTTCATGTCATTGGAAGAATCCTCTCTCTAGTGTATGAACCTTAGTTACTTTTTTTTTTAATAATTAAAAAAAATATTTCAAAGCCTTCTGAGACCCCCATCCCACACGAGGTACCATGAAGGGGCACTAAAGTGCATTCTGAAGGAGGGAGTTGAGTTTAAAGGTGCTGTCCAAGCTAATAAACAAGATGACACTGTTTGAAAAGGAAAGGCAATTCCGTCTATCTCAGCTGAGGGAGAGCGGAGGACTAGACCCTCGCCAGAGGATTGTCCTAACTCTTAACGTGAGAGAAAACTGCATAAGGACCTGCACATATAGACTCATTTGTCCCAAATAGCAAAAATAGGCCTATTTCATCCTTAAGAAAGTATTTGCAAATCTGCTCAGTCATGATCGTAAAAATGTGGGTGGATTCCAGATGCAATCGTCTGGGCATGCTCTGTGTGGTGCTAGCTAACACGTCTTCAGCTTCAATGAACATGCTGTTCATTTTCTTCAAAGCATGACTTCTAAACTACCATAAATAAAATACACAAGAAACGATTCAATCTTTTTTTTTCTTACAATAATTACTTTTACATTAAAAAGTCACCATCATCTTAAGATATATCGAAAAATTAGGACTCTAAATCTGCTTGTTTTCTAGTCTTAGTTAACAATCTTGCACAGGCCCGATAATCTAAAACTTGGAGCTATGATCTGCATAGCTTGGCAGGTTTCACACAGTTTGACAGGTAGGCAACTGTGAGATATGCATTTTTTTTTTTTAAATTTAGCATTTTCTATCAAAACAGTTCAAAATCGTTTAAAATCCCCATAGCGACTGTATTTGTGCCACGCCACAGTTGGGAAGCTAGAAAGGAAGGAAGGAAGGAAATACTGTCTGGAAGATTAATCACAGTCCACATAATTCTTGGTCTTCAGGTTTAAACAACGATGAACCCAGCAAAGGCAATACAGTGCCTGAAATAGAAGACTTGGTCCTATAATAGAATAATTTAAGCAACTAAACGGGGACCGTTTCCACCACGGGGGACTGAATGCACTCCTCATGCAATCTGCTCTTTTCTGCAAGGCTCAAAGGATTTTCTGCAGGATGCTCTGAAATGTGGCTGTCGCCATTCAATGTGGAGACGAACCCTTCCTGGGCAGGGCCTTTCAAGTATGAGTGAAACTCCACTTGGGGAAGATTGGACCTGTGTTCAGGATACAAGGGGTTGCAGGGCACCCCACTATCGTTTTCAGAGGTGGGGCAGCAAACGATGACAGACGGATTGGCAGCTGGGTAGTGGGAGGCTCCATAGGCCTCTTCCGCTTGCCTGGCGTAGTCAACAAACCGCTCTGGGGTCATGGCGTAAGGCACCAGCGAAAGGGCACCGTTTTTGACAGTATCTCTATCAGAATAGTTCTCAGAGAGCTGGCTAGGAGGTCCTGGGATGTGACTATCTATTTGGTAGTAGAGAGTTGAAGAGCTAGCGTAAAATGAAGCATTTTTTGTGTGGCTTTCATGAACTGCGGTGCCATCGGAGTAACAGAGGACAGATGGAAGGGGGACGACTTCCGTATGGGCTCCGAGCCCTTCTACAAAGCTGTCTCCCTTTTCGTCGTCGTCATCTTCCTCCTCCTCTTCTTCTTCTTCCTCCTCCTCCTCCTCTTCCTCATCTGATTCACTGGGAGCCAGGCTTTGGGTGCTAGAGTCAGTGGCTCCACTGCAGAAACTGCTTCCGTCCTCCTCCTCTTCCTCCTCGTCTCCTTGGCAATCCAGTTCCTCCTGCAGGTGCAGCACAGCAGCCTGGGGTTCGGTTTCAATCTCGAAATTGTCTGCGATGGCATATTCTACAGAGTGAGCGACAGGGCCCATGGAAGGACCGTGGGTGCTTATCTCTCCGTGGCAGCCGTTCAGCGTGGGGGTTTGCTGCTCTCGGTTCTTCTCCAGTTCAAGTTTCATTATTGTGTGCAAAAAATGAGTCCGGACACGGATAGGATTAAATTCAATTCTACCTGCTGTGTTACTACAGCCTTCTTTAGTGCAGCCACATGGGAAAGACATACGATCCACCTTGGAAGGAAGAACACAGATTAGCAGCAAGGAACTATTTCAGAGCAAATACAATCAAGGACTTTGCAACAACTCCTCTGAATGAAGTCACGTACTCAGGATCTACTTGCTTCTTAGCAAATGGCAAATAAGCCCGGGGAAGTGAAGACTTAAGTTGTGGCAGCGACCCGTTTCTACATGTATGTTTAAAACAGTGGTGGCTGGAGGATAATTGAGATTTTAAATTTGATTGTGCCCTCAGGGCTTTTGAATTTCTCCACTCTCTACTTCCCTTCCCTGTTTGCGTTTGATTTTGTTCCCATCTTGCAACCCCTGTTCCCTTCTGGCTCATTCCAACTCACTCACCCGCTTATAAGTCACAGGCAGACTGTTCCCCGGGGACCCCTAGTCTAACTTCGATGACATCATCATACGCTACTCAGTTCTTCCCTTTTATCAGATGACCTACACTGCTCCGGATGTCTGGGGTGACACTACTTAGGGTCACCCAGCGCCATACTGCTATCGTCTGGACGCTGTGTCTTCTCAGCAGACCCTTGATATGTGGATGCAAGTTGTTTGCCCTGTTTCCCTCTTGAGAATAGAAGCCCATTCCAAATGGACCTCTCCTGTGCCAAAGAATGCAACTGTAGGGAATCGGGAGACCTGCAAGCTGAAGACCAGCCCAAAAATGTTAGCTCAGTGGGGGTAGAGTATTTGCCTATTATGTCCGAGAGGCACCAGACTCAAAACAGGAAAGAAAGGAGAGAGGGGACGGAGAGGGAAAATGCTCCCATCAGTTGCTCAGAAGGAAACTGCCCTGCCCTTGGCTTTGAACGGCCTTTCTCTTTTGAAGCGAATTGAACAATTTTTTTCCTTTTAAATGGATAAAACTATTTCTGCATAAAGCAAAAGCAGGTAACCATTCACAAGGCTCCACTAAATTTCAGATGGATAGGACCGGAGAGTCACTTTTTCAAAGAATTGATAAACAATTGCTTTTCTTTTTAATTCATTTTAAAGAGATAGTTTTCAAAGTATAGCCATCCCAGTGAGGCAAGAAAAGCCATTCCCGCTATTTTTCATATAAACTTAAAGTTCAGCCTCCGAGAAACGAGACAGACTTTCCGCCGTTTATGAGGTTATTCTCAAATTGTAAAAAAATTTTCTCCTTGCTGCTTCTTCGTTCTCCTCAAGCCAATCTTGTTGCCACCATCAGACAGATGTCCTTTTCTTGTTAAGGAAACAGTCGCAGCCCCAAGTAAGGGCTGCAAATTGTAAGTCTATTTTATGTTTCATTGAAAAGGGGTAGGAGAGCATTTGGGAGTCTGCAACCATGTCATCTCAGGACTGTGAAGTCCATCACAGGCAACAGATAGGCCAAGTGCCTGCGCCCCTGGAAAACCTTGTTCACAGATAAGTTAGATTCCGCCATCTGTTTGACAGCATCTCAACCTGCTCACTGTAAAAATGACAGAGCCCCAAGTGTTTCCCTGACATGCCTACTTCAAACAAGGTAGGAGTATAACTTGCTTTTTGGTTTTTTATTTTAAAAATTGCTTGTTTTTTGTTTTAAAGGTTTTTATTTTTAATTATTGTTTGTTTTTTTTTTGTTTTAAAGATTTATTTATTTTATTTGTATGAGTACACTGTAGCTGTCTTTGGACACGCACCAGAAGAGGGCATTGGATCGATCCCATTACAGATGGTTGTGAGCCATCACGTGGTTGCTGGGATTTGAACTCAGGACCTCTGGAAGAGCAGTCAGTGCTCCTAACCGCTGAGCCATCTCTCCAGCTCCACAATTTGCTTTTTAAAAGGTCTGTCTGGCTAGGGACTTCTCCAGCAAGTCTATACCATTGGTGATGGATTGTTACTTACACCCCGTGGATGAACCAGAAAATATGAACTGAAATGGAGCAGACAGGGTCCTCTCCAAGACTGTGTGTAAAAAAGCTAAAATAAACTGGTGTAATGACCAAATCTGGGAGGAAACACCTTCAATAAACTCAGCTGCAGTTTGAATTGCCATTCACAGTATGCACAGTATAAGCATTTTATGAATGCCTTTGAATTAGGGCATTTCTTTCCCCTTGAATTATGTATCTTTCCTTGCCAGTATTTTTTTTTTTTCTTCAGGTAAAAAAAAATATCTTATTGTACACATGACTGCTTCTTTCTGGGGTGGCATGCGACAGTCATTTTTTCAGATGTGCGAGCTCCCAATCCTTACCTGACATTTAATGCCTGCCAGGCTGCAGGTACACGTTTCTGGATCGCAGAACACTCTGCAGTCACAGCCGCAGTCCTCCCGAGACAGACGGATGGCCCGCAGTTCGTGCTTCTCTTCAACGTCGATCTTCTTCACCCCCGAGGCTCGCAGCAGAGCTCTCCGCTTTTTTGTGGGCAGGGGTTGTAGGAAGAAGTATTCATCCACTTCTGTGTTGTCTAAATCAATATCGTCATCGGAAATGTCATCCACGGTCAGAGTGCTAGCTTCCTCAGACTCTACAGTGCCATTCTTAGTCATCTATGAACACAAGGAAGCAAACAAGGATGTCATTTGGTCAGAGTCCAAAAATCCCCACTTCAGTGTGGCTGAGGATGAATGAGATGAGCTGTCACGCATAGAGTTCCCGGGACAGCAGAAGTCAGAGGAAGGAGAAACAATGGTGTTGAAATAAATGGCTTTTTAAATGCTCTGGCCACAGAAGATGCTTAAACGCAACCCTTAACCTCTCATCGTTAGTGACTACAGATACAGCTGGGGAGACCCGTAGTATAACCAGACCGGAGGTTACAGACACCCACACCCGAGAGCTGTCTTTACACTCAGCTCACAGTGACATCTCTGATGTCAGAGGAAGTGCGCCCTGGATCAGAAGTGACCCCATCTCAGTGGGAGCCATGACCACCTTACTCAGCAAACATCACGTCCTTGAAATAATATGTGTGTCTCTCAGGCCCCTGAAAAGCACGCCTACGGGACATAAAGTTGCACTGTGCTGCTGGGATCACAAGAACAGTTCTTACCCGGAACAATCCAAGAATGAGGGCATGATAGAAGTAATCTGTCAGTTCAGCATGCTCTCAGTGAGACAAGGACATAGATTAATGCTGGCAGGGACTCATCAACCCACGGCTGAGACAAACTGCATTCTCGAAGGAGTGCATGCAGGCCTCCCTCTGTGCAAAAGCTTGTTTTCTAAGTAATGGCTCATGGGAACACTCGCTCCTTGCCTACTCATGATGGCTGTGGATATATATATATATATATATATATATATATATATATATATATATCTTTTCCATATTAATCTCATTCATCAGTAAGCCCTAAATGTAGATTTCACTTGTTATGATTATAAAAACACCTATTGTTTCCTTCATGCAAGACATCTTGAAAAAGTTTTCCCTGAACATGAGCAGAATATTTTTGTGAGGAGCAGCTTAGTAATAAAGGCAAACACTTCATAAGAAGTAAATCAAGGATGTTCTAAATATAGAAGGTAGTTTAATTATTTAATTTATTACCCTGTAAATTTCATTAATTATGGCTATGACTGTGCTTGGTGAACTTGACAATTCATCCATTAAGTAGTGAAAATACTCTAGAGATCACAGATATCCTTTCATCTCTGTAGGAAAGAGTCCCTATTTAGATAGAAATATTTACTATTTAGATTGTCCAACTCTGAGTGTCCTGCAGAGAAAAATTAAAATTAGACTTTTACCCCCACGTAGGGAAATTTCCAGAGAAGAAAGGACCAGGAATAAGTGCATGTAAGATATAATGTGACAAGGCCCTGTGGTATATTTTCTAAAGCTACTTAGTTATGTTTTGTGACTATTTCAGAACTTGATCCTGTCATCTCAGAAAATCTTTATTATTGGACATGGTTTCTTAGTATGATCCATTCTATATTTTCTCCTTGGCATTTGAATGAAAGTGTTCATATGAGGACATGTATGTGTAGATATGCATGTATGTACACATATATGTAAGTGAGGGGTTGATGCTAGGTTATCTTAGTCTACTATTCTTTGTCTTAGTTTTTTTATTTTTGAGGGGGGGAGGGTCTCTTACTGAACCTGGAGTTTCCTGTTCAGTTATACTGACTGAATAACATGCCCCCAGGATCTGTCTGTCTCAAATTCCCCTGTCTCTACTTGCCATGCTCAGCTCTTTTTGTGGGAGATGGACTTAAACTCAAGTCCTTACACACAAGTACTTTCTGACTGGGCTTTCTGCCCAACCCAGCATCCTTTATATATATACTGCTTAAACTGGGATGTCCAATATCACAAAGTAACTTTGGTTGTAGTTAGCATTTCTACTGAGTCTCTCTTACTAACAATCCACATGTTTCCAGTTATAGAGATTTGATGTTCCAAGACATTCAAATGCAAAACCATCTAGCATCCTAGATTTTCACTGAGCACCAAGGTCTCTTTTAGCTAATCCCTGGCCGGTCTATGTGACTTGCAGCAAGCTTCTGACTCTAGTACATGTAGATGCTCATTCCAGTACGTTCTTTTCGTCCTATTTATATTACCTTACATTTTACTGCACACTATACTCTAGTGATGTTACTTTGCTACACGGTCACAACAAAATCTATAGCTTACGTGGCAAGTCACAGATTTCTCCCCCTGGCCTCCAAAAGAGGAGGAAACAGCTATCATAAGAAATACAAAATCTTAAAGCAAGATGAAATGAGGCCAAGGGTGGGAGCATGGGCCTGTAATCTCAGCACTCAACAACAGAAAGACAAAGACGGTGAATTTGAAGTCAGCCTGGGCAATATTGTGAAACAGTTTTTACCTCAAAGGAATAAGAAGTGAGATTTTTAGCAAGCATTTACAACCATAGTAAAGTTGTTAGGGTAGCATAATCAATTGGCACCTAACAATTAAGAAAAAAAATTAAATATTGGTATGTCTTACTAAAGATTAAGTATACTCTGACTATAAATGATAGAAATAAATTCCAGATCTTGTATAATTCATATTCCTCTGTTACAAATAATTTCATTTCAAAATAAAAGACTAAGAATCAAAATTCCTTCCCACATAGCTACAATCTGTTTGCACTCTTGTTCGAGAGCTGTATTTTTTCCCCCAAATCACCTACAACATAGAGGTGATCTTATGAGATTTGCCACCCCCTCCCCTGCCCCTTCTCCCTGCAACTCTTCAAGATCATATTTCATGAAGACTGGGGACAATGTAGTTAAGCTTGATCAATCAGCTTGCCCAGTTTCTGGCTTCTGTGTTGCTTCTATCAGTTGCTCCCACACCCCACCTCATTTCTATGGTGCAGCAACTCACAGAAAGGATTGTAAAAGAAGACAGGCTTACTGTTTGAGAGGGCGCAGTCCGCCGCGGCAGGAGCACAGGAGCACAGGAGCAGGAATATGAGACAGCCTTGCATTGCTGAGAAGACCAGGAAACGGAGAGCAGGTAGCTTGCTCCCTCTCTCCCCGTTCTATTAATCCCAGGAGACAGTGCCACCTACATTTAGAGCAGGACTTCTATCCTCAGTTAAACCTCTCTGGAAACAATGTCTCAGATATGTGTCTCCTGGGTGATTCTGAACCCAGTCCAACTGACAGTGGAGATCAGTCATCATGGTTGCCTTTCAGACATGTTCCGTACCACACCCCTTAACTGCAGTCTGTGCCCAATTTTTCTTTTGAAGTCAAAGCTTCCACCACACAATTTAAATGCTCTTTACGATTTGGCTGCTACACATGCTGCTTTTAAATGTATTTTCCCCATTGAGAGCAATACAGGAGGAAGCCAAGAAACTCTTCCTGTAGTGCTCCTCCTGTATTCTTTCCCCTCCTGTATTCTTTCCCCTCCCCTCCCAAGATCAGGTGCAAAGATCCAGGGGCTCTACTGGCATCACCTCTTCTGCTTCTGCATGTACTCCAGGGCCTTCTTCCCTACTAAGAACATTCAGGTTCTACGAGACTTTCTCCCATGACATGACTGATGTTTTCAATGGTTTTTCCTACCTCAAAACAGAACCACTGAGTTGCCAGACATTGCTCTTCACAAGGAGACTCCATATTTTATACACCAGTGAGTCTCAGACTCCTTGAGATCCCTCCTGTGCAGACTGAAAGGATCCAATTCTCATGTTGTATTCTAGGTCTATATCTTAGAGTTTTAAAGGTTCCAGTGGTACCTGGTACAGGGCTGGGACAAGCTAATATGCTCATTAGTTGATTGGATGGTTTTAATTTGGAATGCTTAATTTGAAAGTACTTGTTATTGGATATGCTATTTAAAACACAAAATAACTGTTCAGACACACAGCATAAATAATAAATGCTTTGAACCATACACTCACTTTTGAGGAGGTTCAAAGCTACATAAAGCCTTCAGAATGGGAGAAAAACTCTTAGCCACCTATGCACATGACCAGGCACTAATATATAAAACATTAAAAAATTAAACCATTCCCAATTAAAATCATTCAGTCAACAAATGGGCATACTATTAACTGGTCAGTTTTCAAAGGAAGAAATACAAATGATCAATAATTGCATAAAAAATTCATTCAACATTTTTAGCAATAGAAAAATTAAAATTAAGAATACACTGATACTCCATTTCAACCTGGGTCAGAACATCATCAACAAAATAAATGACAACAAATAACATTCTAATATAGATGTCTGGAAAACAAAGCACTTATACTCTGCTCATAGGAACACAAACTACTGTAGCCATTATGGAAATAAGCATGAAAGTTCCTTAGTAAATACCACACAGAACTATCATATGATCCAGTAGTTCCACTCCTGGCTATAAACCTAAAGGAACCTAAGTCAATACACCACAGTGGTTAATCTTGTGAACCCATGTTTGTTACAGCATGTCACAGCTAAGCTAGGGAACCAGCCAAACACCCATTAACACAGTACCAGATAAAATAGGATACACATTCCAATGGAATTATTACTTAATTTTAAGGAAGAATAAGATTAAGTCAGTTGTAGGAAAATAGATAAAACTAGAAATCATCATGTCAAGTTAAAGAAAAATAGATTCAGAAAAACAAATATTTTTATATGTAAAATCTACAACTAATACATATATTTAAATATATCATGTGTGAATTATTATATATAGATGTCATATATGCCTATAGGAACTAGAAACAGAAGTAGGAGAAATAAGATGTACTGGGAGAAGTAAAACAAATATAGCTTCTCTTCTTTCATATGCAGAATCTGTCTATCCATCCATATGTATGTATGTATGTATGTATTATGTATGTATGTGAGTCTGCCCATCCATCCATCACCTATCATCTAACACTATCAATGATTGATACAAATGCAGAACAGGGATTTTTTTTTTAAGGAATGAAGAACATCAGAAAGGGCCACAATGAGGGTACATAAACACAGTTCAATGATATACATGTATGAAAATGTTATGGTGAAATCCATTATTTTTACACTAACTGACAATAAGTCATTTTTTTTTAAAAGCCAGGCATGGTGGTGCACACCTGTAATTTCAGTATCTGGGAAGAAATGGCAAGAGGGTTTTAAGTTTGAGGGTCAGCCCCAAACACATATAAAAACCCATTTCAAAAGACCAAGGTATAGAGATGTACCTTGATGACAGAGCGTTTGACTAGCAACATACACACACACAAACACACACACACACACACACACAAATGGGAGAGAGAAAGAGAGAGAGAGAGAGAGAGAGAGAGAGAGAGAGAGAGAGAGAGAGAGAGAGAGAGAGAGTGTTATAAGTACTATCAAGCCTGGCCTTTAATTCTGCTCTGGTTTGCATGTGAAAGTCGAAGTGATTCTGTGTATCAGAAGCTATTCTAATGCATTTTACCTGCATTAGTGCATTTAGCATCACAGACTCATAAAGTAGATATCACTATATTTGTTCACCCAGTTAAAAAAAATGGAGGAACTAAAATGATAGTTTGTCCAAGATCACAAGGGCTCTAGGTCATTATCTAAATAATCGGATTACATAAAGCTTCTATCAACTACAGCCATCGCCCGTAGACACACATTTTACATAATTAACAATTTCTGGACTTAGTCACCAGGTGTGCGGGCACATAACCCAATCACAATAGATTTTACTAAACGGACAAGGAATCTAATAGTTTTAACTCTGTTCAGAATGATTTCTGGGCTGGGGTTAACACAGAATGCTTGAGGGCACGCAGTAGACACATCTAAGAGGGGTTGGCAAAGGAAGCTTCGATCTGAATTTGGACCAGCAGTCAGACCAACAGAGGAGGCAGAAGCTCCACCCTGAGCAATAGTGTTTTCAAAAGTCTGATAAAGGCCCAAAGGGACCCTGTCCGAGAAGCTCTAGAAATACCACTCCTGGGCATATAGCCAGAAGATGTTCCAACTGGTAATAAGGACACATGCTCCACTATGTTCATAGCAGCTTTATTTATAATAGCCAGACACAGGAAAGAACCCAGATGTCCCTCAACAGAGAAATGGATACAGAAAATGTGGTACATTTACACAATGGAGTACTACTCAGCTATTAAAAACAATGAATTTATGAAATTCTTAGGCAAATGGATGGATCTGGAGGATATCATCCTGAGTGAGGTCCAATTACAAAAGAACACACATGATATGCACTCACTGATAAGTGGATATTTGCCCAGAAACATAGAGTAGCCAAGATACAATTTGCAAAACTCATGAAACTCAAGAATAAGGAAGACCAAAGTGTGAATACTTCGTTCCTTCTTGAAGGGGAAACAAAATATCCCTGGAAGAAGTTAGAGAGACAAAGTTAAGAGCAGAGATTGAAGGAAAGACCATCCAGAGACTGCTCCACCCGGGGATCCATCCCATAAACAACCACCAAACCCAGACACTATTTCATATGCCAGCAAGATTTTGCTGACATGACCCTGATATAGCTGTTTTCTGTGAGGCTATGCCAGTGCCTGGCAAATACAGAAGTGGATGCTCACAGTCATCTATTGGATGGAACACAGGGTCCCCAGTGAAGGAGCTAGAGAAAGAACTCAAGGAGCTGAATAGGTGCAACCTTACAGGAGGAACAACAATATGAACTAACCAGTACCCCAGAGCTTGTGTCTCTAGCTACATATGTAGCAGAGGATGGCCTAGTTGACCATCAATGTGAGGAGAGGCCCTTGGTCTTGAGAAGATTCTATGCCCAGTATAGAGGAATGCCAGGGCCAGGAAGTGGGAGTGGATGGGTTGGGGAGCAGGGAGAGAGGAGAGGGTATAGGGGATTTTCAGAGAGGAAACTGGGAAAGAGGATAGCATTTTAAATGTAAATGAAGAAAATAGCTAATAAAAAATAAAACAAAAAAACATAAACAAAACAAAACAAACAAAACAACAACAAATTTCCAATGGAAAATACAGCACTGCTCACATATCCTAAAACAAGTCATGAAATTAAAAATGAAGGAATGCCTTTAAGAAAAATCTGATATAGACCAGAACAGGGTGCGTTCATTAGCTTGCATGTTATCTGGGTGATTGGGCTCATGGGATCTCTCTCACTCTTGGTCCTTAAGCAATGAAAAGTGGAAAGAAAAATGGAAGTAAGGGCTAGTCCTTCAAAGCGAAGCTTCTCTTTTTTCTCTCGCCTTAGCTGATGAACACTTGGTTTATGATTTGATTCCATTATTTTGATTTTATATTTTTCTCCACTTCTATGCATTTGTGTATTTCATACTGTTTGCCCTGTAAGATATAGTCCTGAGCTGCACCACTGAAAACTCTGGGCATGGAAGTTTACTCCTGAGCATCTGTATAAACCCCTTTAGACTCATTCTGGGAATAAAAGTGTTATAACCTGCCTTAGAATGATAGAATTCAAGCATTTCAATTCTGAAAGTTCGAACACACTGTAAGTATTAGCATTTCAGAAGCTCATTTTGTACCTCTAGACACAGCAGAGACACCAGACACAGTAGTGTGAGAATCAGAGGGTGATTCTGGATTCTTTGAGATGAATGCGGGGTGCCCCCCCAAAGTGACATTCTGCTTTTTTCTTTCATTTTAATTGTTGACTTAATTTGTTTCCACATAACTTAATTATTATTATTAATAATTTCATATACTCACATAAGAAGTTTTGAAAAAAAATCTATGGCCATTCTTGCCCCTCCAGTTCCTTCTCTACCTCCCTACAACTTTCCCCTCCCAACTGCGAGGAATGCTGCCTTTTTCTTTTAAACCCACTAAACCCATTTCCTGCTGCATGTACACACATGGGAGTAGGACCATCTCCTGGACCATGGGTAACCATAAATCTATCTTACTTCATTCCAAAGTAGATAAATTCTACTGTCAATACATTTCCTGATCCAGAAACAATGATATAAATAAATGTATACAAATGAAAGAAAACTATAACGTAAGGGGAAACAATTATATCAAATTACAAGTCAATTACTCCTCAGTTCTGAGACAGTCAAGGCAGAGGAAAGGCTCCACTTTGAAAGATTAACATTTATTTCCATTTTATTTAATTGTTTATGGACCGAGAAACGGACAGATTCTGTGAGCTCAATAATCTGGATAACATGGAGCCTAATGAATGCATTGTGTTCAAGAAAGAATAAGGTTAAAATTTTTGGTGCCATTAAGAACAGAAAACAACCAATTCAATGCAAAGTGGTTTCAATGAGAAAAAAGATGAAAATATGAACAACTCAAGTGTTATGTAAAATTGAAAATAAGATCACTCAAATAAAGCACTTAAATTGTGTCTAGTAATGATATGCTCTGGTCCTTACAAAATTACTAACATAAATAAAGAAGAAATTGGGAATATGACTGAAAAGTCACTCTATTCTAGAAGCACCAATTGCCATGCATCCCAGCAAGGATTCTGCTTCTGAGAGGGGCCTGGGATACTGCATGATCAGTATCAAGTTCTGAGCTCCATAATATCATGTGAAAGCAGAAGGATGTATTTTATAGTTGGGAAGACCGGCGTGTGCGAAAGCTCATTTGTCCAAATCTTACTAACAAATGGCTGATGTTACTCACAATTAAATTTGGGATTTACTTGACCCAAAAATTGTTTCCAAATAGTCAAGACAAGTTTATAGAGATAATTCTTTAAAATGATGGTAGAAAATATTTACAGACAGCTTTTTTTTTAAGCATCAAATAAAACCAAACAATCAAACAAAATAAACAACCAGGCAAACAAAAGATCATTGGATAACAGTTAGGATTGGAGAGTTGACTTCTGTACAATAGTGGGCCAAAAGACAAAGAATGGTACATACTTCTTCCAGTTTAGCTCCTTCAGAAATACAGGGTAGGATTCACACACAGGGAACAGAAGATACAAACAAAAACAGAACACTTGGGGTGGGGGCGTCTCAATTCCGATGGAAATACTGTTACGAGACACTGGCCCACTCTGAGTGACTTATGTGGGAGTCCTGATTTTCTCAGCTTAGTCATTTATTGTGTATTGCATCTAACCAACATAGCTTTTTCCCAATTTACAGTAATATCATACCACATTAGTTTTACTGGCTGATTTCACATATATTTCTCCTATTGTATTGTGTATACACTGTGGGTAAAGCCTCTGTTTGTCTTGCTTTTTATTCTATTTCTGGCACCTTGGTAATGTTAAGTCTCACATAATTGGTTAATAAATTGATTTTAGTAAATGAATAGATTTTCTTAACCACTATGCAATACTACTAGTTCCTATGGCAAGTATGGAGCTTTAGAATGGAGAGTAGTCTGCCTTCTAAGGACCTTCGAGTCTGCTGGAGAAAAGAGTGTAATAAATATGACACAGTGTAGTAAGTACACTAATATATATAATATATATGATATATTAATATGCAATGCTATATATTTAATACAGCTATATAGATATATTTATATATTTATTAGATGTACATATATTTATATTTTGTTTATTATTTATATTATACAAATATATAATTATATATAAATTATGAAAATATGCAAGATAAGTATAATAGTTTATTTATGTATATGCATGCACACACACACACACACACACACTGTAGAAGTAAGAGGAGGAAGAAAGTAAAAGGTAAAAGGAAGGCAAGGTACCAAGATAAATGCATATTTATTTATTTGCTTTTCTGATTTCATAGTGTCTTAGAAGAAAATGATCTTAAAATCAGAGATGGGAGAACAGACCTGTCAGGAAGGATTTATAGCAAAGATGAGGAAGTAGCGGCGTGGAAGAGCTCTCCGCTGCTTTGTGTGAGAATCCTCGGGCCCAGACGACTCACGCTTCACAATAATGAAAAAGTGTAAGTTATGATTGCTCATTGTAACATCTGTGAGGAGTCTCGGGGAGAGAAATTAAATGATGATCAAAATGGGAATGAATTGTTTTTAAAAAATGCTAATCCTGGAAAACAATATTCTAAAAAGAATGATTAAACAGATGGTCTCCGTAAAGGGGATAAATGAGAGCCATGCATACTAAGCTACTGACGGGGTTCGTGAGGGAGAAAACCAACCATTGTTCAGGTGAACTCTATGCAGAACCTCAATATAGAAAAGCTAAAACCAAGGAGCAGAAACCTGAGTCTCCAGCTCTGCTGGACCCTGTTCCCACAATCTACGCAAAACAGCCGGAAAGCCCAATGCTGTTGTTTTGAGAATTTGCTTTTCTTTTATAAGCCTAGGAACTCATTTTGAGGCTGGGAGAAGATTCCATAAACATTCTTGACATGAAACAATAGTATTTAATTAACAAGTATGGTTGTCTAAAGAAAACGGCTTTGACAATAGTGACTCGGCTTCCGCTGCACTACCTGGGTGACCAGGAAGGAGACTTACGTCATTTATATCCACCAGTGACAGGGGCTCTTTACTGGCAAGGATCCCTGGTGGAGGTCACAGCGAGGTGATGTGTGAGCCACTCACCCCATTCCTCTTAAGGGTCACTGCTTTGTCAGAATTTCTTAGACTTAGCTCTGCCTTGTAAAATAGTTTTAAGATAAAACCCTGGACAAGGACAACACAATTGTTGTTAAAATACAACTAAGCTTGATATTTAGCATTAGAGAGAGCTCTGCACCTGGAGACACTAAAGCTTTTTATTTATATCAGGAAGCATATTTGGCTTAATTTGAGGTTTGCTTGCCTGCTTAGCTCTTCTTTTACTTGCTTCTTTGGTCTACTTACTTACTAGGAACAGACTGATCAAGGTCCCAAAGCTATTGTAGTCTTCATGTGCACTTACAGAAAGAACATACTTGAGTTGAGAGCAGATAATATAATAACATTCCTGCACACTGGGAAGATCTTTACACTGGTGCATCTGTAGGTCTAGTTCAAGTAGCATGAGGTGGATACTAGTGAACAGAATTTTACTGAGGTGGGGAATCCAGGGCAACAAAATCCCTGCCCCAGCAGACTCAGTGGGAAGAACTAGGAATGTTGAACAGTGCAGAACAGAAATACATAGAAACCATAAACTCTGTTCAGATATGTGTCTGTCTACAAGCACTGCTTTTAAACACTTGGAGTTCCAACAATCAATATATTTTGGGTTCCACAGTGCCAATTTGGGATTAAAGGTATGAAATACGATAGCAGGTTTCTCTGTAGAAGATAGACCTCTCAGTTAAAGCTGGTTTAAGAAGACACACGATTTTAACTAAGTCATGCATTCTGGGTAATCAGACAGGGGTAATCCATGCTACTGGGTACAAGATATATTTTGTATGAAAGACTTCCTAGAATGACCTAGTTTATGAGGTCTTTGGCAAACTGAGGGAAAACATTCATTACACTTGGATACTTAGTCAATTTTATGTTATATCTCTTCAGTTTATTAGCTATGACCTTCACGTGGCAAATTAAAACCATTTTAATTACTTCAGCCAGAACGTATGCAAGATAATGAGGCCTTCTAGCTTGATCAGTAATCTGAAATCACAAGAACTCTCTGGAATCTGTAGCACCACAGAAGTCACCAGAAATGATTATGTCAACATATAACATCTTTTCTAAAAACGCATCCTTCTCGCAGATTAGAGCAATATTGCCTCTTTCAGTGACAAATAATAAGAAGGATGCATCCAACAGCATGCCAGGACATACTTAAGCGACAGACACAATGAAAGCACAATTATCATTGTGCATGTCTGGCAAGATCTGGGGCTCAGATATTCCCTTCCTAGCTAATTTCTGAGAGATCATGGGGAAGAATGAAATCACAATTCATCCCAGTAAGCAACATCACTGGGTGCACCCATATTAAATTAGGAGCATTTATGCAGAACTTTTCATGAATTAAAAAATAATATTTCTTGCATAGGAAGAATGTAAAAATTCGACTACATATGCTTAATTGTTCCCTGCCCACTAAAATACTGCAATCATCTGAAAGAACACATTCTTTTTTTTTTTTTTCAAGGTGTTCCACATGGGAGAGGTTTATTATGCGGGAATGGGGGGGGCAGCGAAGCGGGTAGAAGGGTAGAGAAGAGGAGAGAGAGAGAGAGAGAGAGAGAGAGAGAGAGAGAGAGAGAGAGAGAGAGGAGGGGTTGGCTTCCTCTCTTATATGGAAAATGACATCACACCAAATGGATTATGGGATAGAAGGTCGTTATCCTGGCAACACAGGTAAAGAGTCACATGGTTAGGCAGGGCTTGCAGTATCCTGGTGCTAACATTCCTCCCTTCTTGTTATTATAAAAGAAGGGGAGAAAAAGAGAGGGGAAACCAATGGTGAAGAGGGAATAGGGGCGTTGTGTCTCTTAAGCTACTTCCTGCTGTTTAGGGGTGTAGTCAGGGTATATCTGGTCTTCACCATTGGAGTCCA
>NC_034592.1:52190993-52221003 GCF_900095145.1 Mus pahari | reverse complement strand
GGGTCATAGCAGCACTGGAGTTAGGGCAGCTAACAAGGGTGAGGTTAAGGTTACTTGGTAGCATCACCAGAGAAGATGTAACTGACACTTGCGAACTAGTTCTGGGAGGTATGCATAGCCAGAAATCTTTAAAGCGTCCAGGTCTGGTAACATTAAGGAGCTGGTAGGCTGAAGTCAAGGTCTGAAGCAACAGGCGGAATGACAAGTTAGTATTATTCATTAGGGGTGAAGTCAGGGAAGTAAGAACCTTGGAGGAATCTCCTATCTTTTCCATGTCTAGAGGTGGAGCAATTGAGACGTACTTTCTCTGAATATGGATGGTACTTACTGGGGAACTAGACTGAGTTTTGTGGTAAAGCTTACTAGTAACTCCTATTTCCCACCTGGGGTCCCATGGGTCACGGATGTAGAAAAAGAGTGTCTTGCCAAATCGATAGAAGGGATTAATCCATGTCCCTAGCATGTGTATCTCACAAGACCAGTATGGGCAGCTCCCATACTCGTCTGGCCATTTTCTGCAATAATCTCTTGTCTGGTCAAAGAGAAAACAGGTATAAAGGTCTTAATATGTGGATGGAGCCACAGATATAGGAGTGACGGCAATCTGGATCGGCTCCTTTAAGTGCATCATATATACATAGGGTAGATACCTACTCTGTCGGCCTCCATCATTTTGGTTAGGTATGTTTTCTCTGTACTTGTCAAAACCGGTTGTTTAAATCTGAATAAGACAAGGCAGGTACTTGGCACAGCGAAGTTTCCCATTTGGTGCCGATGCATTTTTAGAAGCTTTGCTACTTGGTATTTTTCTGGAGCCATCTCCACAGAGTCTGCCACAGAAGTTCTGAACAGTAATTAGCTTTCAGCAATACCATGACCAACAAGATAAGACAGATCTAAAAACGAATTGCGACATAAGGAATAAAATTAAAAGCATCTAAAAATGTTGAAGCTGTGGGTTTGAGAGATAATTCGTCCATCTCTCCCCAGTGCCTAACCCAAGAGCATTTCCCAAAACATGTAAGTTCTTTCTTTATCTGGATAATTAACCCAAGACTTTTGAAGAGGTGCAATGAGCTGGGCTGGAGGGGAAGTGGAGAGTTGGAGTAGTGAATGAGGAGGTCTCTGAATAACTGCAGTACTCATCAATCCGAGATTTCGGGTGAAAACCATCTAGATGGATTCTTTCTAGAGGACCCATCATTAAAAGCTGGCCTTTCTCTGCCTTAAATTTGCATAGAAGAGCTAGTAACCAAGCATCATTCGTGAATAGCCAATGAAGAACCTCAGAGGAGCGGATAATCTCTGAGAGCAGCCAGAGATGGTAACCAGAAGTGAAGAACAGAGCTTTGATCCCAGGAAGTAAAAGGGTGATTTAGATTGTAGAAACACTGGCAAGGAAAAGCAAGTCACATCTGTAGAAGCGACACTCAATTTCTCTGAACAATGCAGTGGAGTCCTCTAGGGTGAAACCAGAGGCGACAAGGACACCAACCCTCTGTGGAACCTGCAAACAGCTGCTGGATGCATTCCCCAGAAACAAGAGAAGTAGGAATAAAGGGCAATGTAATTGTTCGCGAGTGTGATGCAGATTATTAAATCTAAGCATTTAATTTGCAAAGGAGGATAGTATTACGATGACTACATTGATTACCATGAAGTGTGTGACATCTGAATGGGCTTGACAGGGAAAACGGAACTGTACTATGTAATTTGGAAACCTAAAGCTACTTATTTGTTCTAGGAACATGTATTTTATTCAATTAGTTTTCTCCATTACTTATTTATAGTCAATGTGTGAAACTACCTCGATGCCAACAAACACGATACACTTGAAACCCTCCAAAAAAATTGGATTTGTTCTACAAATCTAAGTGTCTGAATCTCTACAGTTTCTTAACTCACACCTCAGGAAATGGATTACCAAATTAGAAGCAATTTTATAGTCAAAATCTAGATGTCTATTTTTGATTTTGTTCCAAAATGTTTATTACAAGGAAACTTCTAGTACCATGTAGAAATTGCTCCTCAGTTTGGAACTCAGCAAGATTTCCCCAAGAAATTCAGTCATTGTGTGTGAGGACTTTATAGTTGCTGTATAAAGCCATTGTCTTTTCAAACAGGTAAAGTGAAGTCCAGTGAGTTACTGGGCCTTCATGATGAGGGCTTGGTGTAAGACCAATGTGTCAGACAGGCTGCTCTGTTACCTCACAAGGAGTTTACTGACATTCCCAGAAAACCACCTCAGGAAAAACCCATTTCTCTCTCTCTTCCTCTTCCTTCCCCACCTGTGTCTCAGTGAGGTTTTATTAATAGCCCCACCCCATTTTGAGCAGACAATCTTTCTGCTTCTGCTTCGGGACTGCTAAGAGCACAGTCACCACGTCCAGCAGCAAAGCCTATCCTCACCAGTCCCTTCTCTCCTCTTTGGATGGCTCTGAGGTTTTTTTTGTTGCCCCCCACCCAAAGCCATGGAATCAACTTTGTGACATTTCCTTCACAGAAGGAAACATACGTGGAAACAAATGTGTCACAAGAAAACTTCCTGGTATTGGGTGAAATTTTGGGCACAACTATCGGAGTTAGTTTGCAGGGAAAGGCTGGATGGAGTTCACAAGCAAACTTAATAATCCTTGCTAAATTATGTACTTGGAAATCACTCGGAAACACAAAAACCACCATGGAAAGGAAACTTACTTGCCCAACATATTGGGAAAGGAAGTGTGACCTCACCAAACTGGGGTGTGTGTAGCTCAATTTCACTTGTCTTTTCACACCATGGAGAGCAGATATATAAATAGTGAAATAATAAAAAAAAAAGATATTTTGAAGCATGCACCACCCCTCTGCTTTCATTAATTGAAGGTAAGGGTGGGTGACAGATTCTTAGGGTGTTTCCGGACCTTAATGATTGGGTTCGTTGGGACTGTTCTTTGTCATTAGATATCAACAGGAGGGTGTTCTTATACATTAATAGGTGACAAAACCATGCTTCTAGTCTGCAGAAGCTATTTTCTGGATTTTGTTTTCTCCAACTTTGATACTGTCCTTATACTTCCTGACAACATAAACATCTCCTGGCTCACGTCTGAGAAGACCTCACCATCTATCTACAAATTTTTTTCTATACTTTTTTGTCTTTCCACATCATAGAAAGCAAGCAATAGTGTGTCACCTACAGCCACTCATCTGCAAGCCAGATCCCTGTTCCCAACTGTCTCTCTGTCTCTGTAAATCCAGCTCATCGCCCAGGTCTGCCTAAGTGAGCTCCTAAGTCCCTGTCTCGAATGTCTTTGTCTGTCTGTTCTGTTCAGCCCGAGCTACCTCCCTTCACCTCTCGCCTGACTAGTTCTAATAGCTGCTTCACTGACGGGTCCAACTGTACACCCGTGCTCTCCTAACAGCCTTCTTCACCTTCATACTACTCTCACTTGATTATGTATGTGATTGTCCTATTACGACTCCAACCTGCGCTTAAGACTTATAGTAACTTTTGATTCCCTGAGGATAAGAGGGACACTTGCTTGATTGTGGTTCCATAGCCTCCTATGTAACTCACCTGCCTCAGGCCCAGCAAACACCCTTGAGTACCCTCTGTGCCTAGTTCCTCGTTCAGATCTTCCAGGAGCATTTCTCGACTTCCTAACCACATCTGTTTCCCATGAAAGACTTTTATCACACCTTACAACTTTCCTTCATAGCCCCCAAATGAAATTTTTATTCAATTTCCTTTGACCGCTTGATTGATATTCTCCACTCCTACTAAAATGTAACCTCTCATAGACAGGAAAACACATTTATTTCTAGTTTCCTGCTAGCCCCAGTCCAAGCATACTCATACGGGTGGTATATGATGTAGCAATATCCAAAAGTAAACATTTGTGGAATGGACAAATAAATAATATTAGATAAGCGTCCCATGGAAAGAATACAGCTTTATAAAAAGAAAAAGAAAGGAATGGAAATAGGGGAAAAGAAATTCGTGGGCAGCTTGTCTGTCATGGAAAATAGAGTTGGACCCATGGATAAAAATGGTTGGCTCAGATGCCCTAAGAACATGAGATTATTGCAAAAAGCGAACAAATGTTTCACCTTTAGTTTGAGAGAGTTGAGCTTCTCCTCCCTGAGGTGTTCTCTCAGCATCTCCCGGTGCAGTCGCTCCTGCTCTCTTGCAAACTCTCCCAGGGTGTACTGGCGCACACTGTTGTGACGACTGGACATCCCCAGAGTGCTGCCACCCTGGCTGGGCACACTAGTGAAGCCCTGCCTCCTGGTGAAGTAGTACACGGTGACACAGCTGAAGTGCACATTCTTCGTCCTAAGCCGTTTCTCCCTTTTGAGGATGGAGGAAGCTGGAAGAGAAAGAAGCTGGTCAGTAAAGCGGAGGGCAGCGGCTCCCGGATGAAGTCAAGGATGCCCCGGATTCTGCGTCTCTCGAGGATCAGAAAGTTTGGAGCCTTGCAGACTTGAGAAATACTGAATCCCAGAGATGGCAAAAAGGCCTTTTAATTTCCGTTCTTATATTTTCTTTTCTAGGCCTAGTAGAGTGTATTTCAAATGTTTCTGTAATTGCTCTCGAAGGAAACTTCTGGAGAGTTGCCAATTATTTTTGGAATTAGCCGCAGAACCCTATTCCTCGTGTCCTTGAATCCCCTGAGCTTTGATTTTCTAGATTTCCTACAGATAATATTATATTACAATCAGAAAAGTCACAGCATGGAACCCTCAATATCCTGGGTATCCTTTTTAGGAATATGCTTTAAAAAAAAAAACTAGCAAAATAAATTAAAGGAATAAGTCCTAATATTCTCCAGCACAGAAAAGTAGCTATAGGGCATAAAAACTCCTTTAATATTTTATAAAGAATAAGAAGAGAGGTTCTGAAGGGTTCCAAGACAAATGAAATGTTTATGAAAAATGCTAATTATAGTCAACCAATAAATGCACATTATATTACTATACATATTAAAAGAACTGGCTGAGCTCTGTGGATATGTACAACTGTCACATCTCAATAGAAATGTATTGTTCATAATTCTGTAAAGATAAAATAATCCAAAATAATAAAAATCCATGAAAAACAGTTTATTGGCACTACTAAAATATTTTAATAACTTAAATCTACATATATAACATATCTCTCATTATCTCAGTATCTTTCCCCCTTTAAATAACATAGACAATGCTATTATGATAAAAATATTAAGATAACTAAAAGTGCCATAGAATATTTCAAGACTGCTTTCTCTTTGTATTATATTTTAATTGATAAACTGTATGACCTTTGCATACAATAGTGATGTTACACCATGGAATTGCCAAATCAAGTTAATTAATGTTTTATGTGCTGATGATAGAATCATTATTATTAGGTGTGGGAATGGAATAGCAGCCTGAGCATTGAGGAGAGCTTGGGTACATCTACGACTGAACAAAAGAGAGCCATGTGTGTTGTAAACAGGACCTCCTGAAGCTGGCCAACAGGATGGACTATCTGGTTGAGACCCTTTATTTTATGGTAGAACAGTCCGGACTTAGGGAATCCAAGTGATTTTGTTTAATATAATTGGTTTCCAAAGTAAACTTAAACCTTAAAAGTCCAAATTTTACATCATATAACAAATTGTCTTATGACTGGCAAAAGAAAAACGTCTCTCAAGAAAGAAATGCATTCATCCTATTGCAGGTCTGAAGCCTATGTCCTTCACACACTCAGATGTGCCAAAGTCCTTCAGAGTATAACTTGTTTGAACTAGAATTCTTATAGATATAGTCAGGTTGAAATGAAATCTTTAGTCACCTTAAATCAATAGGCTAGGTGTCCTTACAAAAAAGGTAAAATCTGGACACAGACTTAGAAAGAAGGGAGAGACTATGGACAGACGCAGGAAGGAATGCTGTGGGAAGGTGGACAGAAATACTGAGGTCAAACAGCCAAGGGTGCCACTACAAGTATTCGTGGAAGAATGTTTCTCTGTGAACTGCAGAGGGACCATGACCCAGCCAACATCTAGACCGCCAGAATTATAAGAAAGGAGACTGGTGTGGCTCTCAGCCAGCCGGCTCACTGTGCATTTGTTTGGAAACTTCAGGACAGCAGGCACGCCCATAAATAACAGATAGTGAAGGAGAAGGCCTCAAACAGCAAGACAGCACCAGTGCACACGTCCAGGAAGGCTGCTAGGACGGGTCTCGTTCCCTAGGTTTATTTATATAATGAACACCAGTAAAGGGCCTACTATGTACCAGCGCTTCCCAGGTAGAATGTACCCATGGAAAAACCTGGACCACAATGCTTTCCTGACTGGAACTCAGAATGAAGAGAGTTCAGCAAGAGAATGACATTATTGTGAAAATTCAACTTCCCTACCCTCTTTTCTAAAAATGAAAGAAAGAAAGAAAGAAAGAAAGAAAGAAAGAAAGAAAGAAAGAAAGAAAAGAAAAAAGGAAGGAAGGAAGGAAGAAAGGAAGGAAGGAAGAAGAAAGGAAGGAAGGGAGGGAGGGAGGGAGGGAGGGAGGGAGAGAGGGAGAGAGAGAGAGAGAGAGAGAGAGAGAGAGAGAAAGAAAGAAAGAAAGAAAGAAAGAAAGAAAGAAAGAAAGAAAGAAAGAAAGAAAGAAATGCTTCTTACTAATGTTGATGGCAGCTGGTTAGGACACTCTTTTCTCAGGCCTGGTGGCAGGCTCCTGTACCCTCTGAGTCCCTTTCCATCTTCTCTACTATTTTAGCTCCTTAGAAGAGATTTGCAGAAAGTAAACTTCTTTCATACATGCATATTATGTAAATATTTATTCGCATCTCCTAACAAATGACTTATTGCAGCATCCTTTATTCCTGGCACCTGAGACAGTTTGTAACTTTGATTTAAAGATGCAGCTCTGCCTCATACCTGTGAGCTTAAATCATTGCAAACCTGACAAGACCGTGTCAAGATGTAAGAGACATCCAGAAAAAGAAAAATTCTGCCAACATCTGTCACTGATTGATTGGCAGGTGAGGCAAGACCCTCTGGATTTTAGTGGGAAACCTTCCACCTTTTGATCATTAAAACTATACCCTTAAGACATTGTCATTCAGAGGCATAATTGTAGAGACCATGGGAATGTGTTTAATATACTCATTTAGGATTATTATCATAAATACCTATGACAAATTTTGGCTTATATTTTTAGAAAATCAGTGACTCTCCAGACAAATTATTTTTAACAATGTGTTTTATTTTAAGAATTTTTTGTCCATTTGGATGTACCTAATATGTTACCACGCTCGCAAAGCTAATTTAAGTACCCTGTTTTGAGAAGTTTTAAGGCTGACAATGTGGGAGAGGATACACCCTTTTTAACTGTGTCCTGAAGTAGGGCTAACATTGTAAAAGTACATTATGAATATTGCTTCCCACTGTATGCTAGGGTTTACAATGCATACATGTGCTGATGATGGCTTTCATATTATAAACAGCATTGTAAAGACATTGCTCTAAAAGCTGATGAAGTCAACACATTGAAATACTCTAAATTCAATTTAATGGATATTTCTGTGGGTTTTTAGACTTTAGAAGATATCAAGGACCCTCTCTTTTGGTGATTAAATCAGAGCCTTGGTATGGGCCTTTAGGACATTAGGAGGCATCATGGACCTTCAGGCTTTCAATAACTAACTTCACTACAAGGAATCATTGAGAGAGAGAGAGAGAGAGAGAGAGAGAGAGAGAGAGAGAGAGAGAGAGAGAGAGAGAGAGAGAGAGAGAGAGAGAGAGAAGACAGAGAATATATGTTATGTACATTTGAAAAAAAAGAAGGCTAGATTCACTTAGCACATCTGCCTTAGGGAACATAGACATTCCTGATAAACCTATCTAGTCATTTGTGCCTGTGACAGAATAAATGAACTCCATTTTGTGTGGCTATGGAGTTCAAGTCAGCTTACCGCAGAAGGTCAAGGGTAAGAAAGAGAAAGACTGGAGAATGTGGCTTTTAATACTACTTTCCAAAAAGGCAGTTTTCATATCCCACACCAATTTGAAGCATCTTTCAGTTTATTGCCTTTTATTCAACCACAATTACCACCCTGACACAAAAGCATCTAATCACAATGATGCCACATTTTACCTCCCAGACGACAGATCTTGGGGGGGGGGGGACCAGAAGCATGTATGACAAAGTGAGACACTCTTCTCAAAACCAAAACAATGAAACCCCAAAAGTTGAAAAATTGATGGACTCACAACACGAAGGAAAGGATATTAATAAATAACATAATTTACATTATGTAAATAAAAGAAGAATTTATAAATACAGTGAATTGAAAATGTAAACCCAAACCTAACAATTAGACCCCAATCGACACCATGTTTTATAGGATGTTGCCCTGATTAGGCAAATTAGTCTGCATTTTTCTGATCTCACACAAAACATGAGCTTAAAAAACAAATAAATAGAAAGAACCAATCAAACAAACAAAAACTAGGCGTTGTGGCATGTGCCTGTCATCTTAGCACTTAGGAGGTGGAGGCAGGGTGATCAGAAGTGCAGGGCTAGCCTGATTTACATGGTGAGATCCTGTCAAAAGATGGGGGGGGAGAGAGAGAGAGAGAGAGAGAGAGAGAGAGAGAGAGGAGGGGGGGAAGAGAGGGGAAGGGGAAGGGGAGGGGAGAGGAAAGAAAGAAACAAGGAGGGAGGGAAGGAAAGAAAGCAAATGATTATTGTCTACAGCCACACTACCTAAAGCACATGCATCGTCAGAAGATGACCAAAATGACCAAATCAATGTATGAAAGTGAGTAAATCAACCAGTGAATGTTGAGTCATATTAGGCTCCAAGAAATTTGGTTCTGTCCTACTCCCTGAGTAGTGTGTGGGGAAGAAAACAGGTGGGTAGGTAGGGAATTAGATCTGCAAGGAGTCAGGGACGAAAGATGAATAGGATCATTGTATGAAATCCTCAAAAATTTAATCAAAACATTACTTTTAAAAAATCAAAACCACCTATCTTTATAGGCTGGAATACTTCCTCAAGACTTCAAGTTTCTACCTGACTTGTCAGATTTACTTTTTCCTGAGTAATTTTGATTTATAATCAGCCATCTATGGTCGCCACTAACAGGGGTGTTCTGTATTGTTGATCTTTGCACACACAGCCCACACAGTGGCCCAGATGAGGATCTGGCCTACAGATTCCACTACAGAGAGAGCTATGTAGAACAAATGCTCTTAAGCAAGGTTGCCACTAACATTGGACTCTCTTCGTTCTGATGGCAGTAGCCATCAAAAAAGTCTTGCTGCCGGGCCTGGTGGCGCAGGCCTTTAATCCCAGCACTCGGGAGGCAGAAGCAGGCGGATTTCTGAGTTCGAGGCCAGCCTGGTCTACCAAGTGAGTTCCAGGACAGCCAGAGCTATACAGAGAAACCCTGTCTCGAAAAACCAAAAAAAAAAAAAAAAAGTCTTGCTGGTGGTGGGAACAGGAAGAGGATCTGTGTATTTTGATATTAAATTTGGTATATGAAAGTTTAAAAGCTCATGGTTCGGTCTTATGTTAAACAAAGGCAAATTTAATTATATCTTTTAGGTACAATGTCAACAATACAGTTTTATCTCCTATGCTCAATACACAAAAGGTAATTGCCTATGAACTGACGAGTCCACACATTTAGATTTTGGGCAAATCTGGTTGAAGCAACATGAAACGGCTGAAGTCTTCTTGGTTTTTTTTTTTTTTTCCTTGTTAGAAAAACCCAGGCAATAAAAGAGTATGTAAAATTAGTGTGGGAATTGGTGCTTACCAGTTCAAGGTGAGACTCAATTGCCAAGTTGGGAAGGTTAGCTTACAGAGGATCCAATTTCATTAAAAACCATTTGACTGTGAGCATTCACTTCTGTGTTTGCCAGGCACTGGCATAGCCTCACAAGAGATAGCTATATCAGGGTCCCTTCAGCAAAATCTTGCTGGCTTGTGCAATAGTGTCTGGGTTTGGCGATTAATGATGGGATGGATCCCCGGGTGGAGTAGTCTCTGGATAGTCCATCCTTTCGTCTTAGCTCCAAACTTTATCTCTGTAACTCCTTTCATGGGTGTTTTGTTCCCTCTTCTAAGGAGGAATGAAATATCCACATGTTGGTCTTCCTTCTTCTTGATTTTCTTGTGTTTTGCAAATTGTACCTTAGGTATTCTAAGTTTCTGGGCTAATATTTACTTATCAGTGAGTGCATATCTACTGACTTCTCAGCTATTGGATGGAACACAGGGCCCCCAATGGAGCAGCTAGAGAAAGTACCCAAGGAGCTGAAGGGGTCTGCAACTCTATAGGTGGAACAACAATATGAACTAACCAGTACCCCCAGAGCTCGTGTCTCTAGCTGCATATGTAGCAGAAGATGGCCTAGTCGGCCATCATTGGGAAGAGAGGCCCCTTGGTCTTGCAAACTATATATGACCCAGTACATGGGAATGCCAGGGCCAAGAAGTGGGAGTGGGTGGGTAGGGGAGCAGGGTGGGGGGGGGAGGGTATAGAGGACTTTTGGGATAGCACTTGAAATGTAAATGAAGAAAATATCTAATAAAAAAAAAAAGAAGCCATTTGACGTAGAAACTAACAGATTGGATACTAGAGAAACGTCCAATCCAGTTAAGACTGTGTTGGTCTGTTGGTCTTTATAAAAAGCACCTGTAGACTTCTCCTGATCATATATTCTCTCTCTCCAAGTAGGTATTATTGTCGGGGCTGGGCTGCTCCTAGGCGGGATGTCACCTCCGTGGCCTCAGTCTTAACCACAAGTGAGGGATGGAAATTGGTCTAGTCATGAAGAGAGAGTAATTCCCCTGAGAGTGTTTCCAACTGGGGTCAAAAGCAACACTGCCTTGTTCTGTCTGCCTCCTTTAGTCTGCTGAGTCACACCTGAAGATTTCCTAATATATAGGCCCCATTCATATTTTCAGATTTATTTAGCTCAGGTATTTAGGGCAGTTCCTTTGCATGAGAGGAACTTCAAAGCGTTGGTATTGCTGAGGAAGCGTCATGTAGCTTGGCTGTGAGAAAGGCAACGTGCGCACAATCAGAGACCAATTGAGAACATTTTCTTCAAAACCTTTGAACAAAATTAAAATTAAGTATGTGAAGTAAGTTGACCTTTTTACCCACCTATGGTCAAATCAGTGAAAAGTGTCACAACCGGTAAAGCTCGTTACGGCCTTGCTTCTTAAAGCACTGCCCTGGTTATTATGAAAGTCATCTTCAAAAGTGATCTTAGATGTAAGTCTGTTCCTCACTGATACATTGATTTCTCTGTAGTGTGAATTACAGACCTTCTTCTCCCTCTCCCTCTCCCTCTCCCTCTCCCTCTCCCCTTTCTCCCCTTTTCTCTCCTGTACTGGGGATTGAACCTAGGGCCTCACACATGCCAGCCAAGTGCTTTTTCCAGTCAGCTATATCCTCTGCATCGCTCTTTCTAACCCCCTAAGTGCATTCTTCCGTATCTCAAGACATCCTACAAACTTAATGTACAAGTAAGTCAGCAAGCAGATTAGACTACCCCAAAATATAAAATCATACCCCCAAAGCAGTTAGCATGCCGATCGCAGTTAAGCAAAGAACAAGGTTTATACATGGGTCTAGGCCATCTACTCTAGGCCCTAAAGCAGGTTTGCCTCCCATCCCATTTTAAATACTAAGTTAAAAATATTCACAATTGGGGTGACCCTTGAGACTTGCAAGCATAAGAAGTTGCTGAACTGTAACTTCTAAGTTAAATCATTTACAAGACTCTTTTGACTGGTTTATGTAAAGTATAAAACCACCCCTCTCATAGAAGACCATGTGAAAAAGACAAGTGCCCTTTAAGGCAGCCAAAGATACTGCATCTACATGCAAACTCCAACAGAGTGGCAGAAACAGAGATTATATGGAAAGCTGACCCTTGAGGCTGCCCGACGAAAGCTTTGTTTAAGATCATGAACATGCATGTCACGTCCTCATCCGTTCAATCTGTCAGCTCCATCCGTAGGAGCTGGCAGGAGATCTGCATTGAGGGACCAGCTCTCCTCTGGCTCTCCTGACAGGCACAGCCCAGCGTGTTGAGCACTCGACAAACTGCATTTCCTTTTATAGCTGTTAGTGCAACAGAGCAGTCATCTATTGATAGTCTCGGCTTGGTACAAAATACAGCTTTCTGCTCAAAGATTCTGTTGTGAACTCCAAACCCTGCAGGTGACAGCCAGTGTCAAGTTGACCTTCTAGCCTCCGTGGCACACATAATTAAAATGATTAACACACAAGAGGTGATGATATCGAAGTAGCTATTTTTCTTCTTTTATTAAAGACACCGCTTCCTTTCATGAGCCTTGTGAATAGTTGTAAGAGTGGGGTCTGTTTTGATCATCCTTGATAGGAAAAAAAAACCCAAAATATGCTCTTTAAGGTTATAAAGTTGTAATAAAAGAGTAAAAGCGTGACTCTTTTTTTCTATCTTTTCTCTCATCTTCATATATAATTAGCCTGGCTTGGACAGACCCTTTAACATAGATTCGACCTCCCTTGAGGATGTAATGTGACTGCTGAATGCTCTATCATTAAAATGTCATTGGTACCGGAGACCAAAACTATTAAAGTAAACTAAGTTTTTTTGGTTTTTTGGTTTTTTGTTTTTTTTGTTTTTTGAAAGTAAACCAAGTTTACATTGTACACTAATGGAGGTATCTGCCTCCTGGTCCCACTTCGTTATATGCCTTTCCCTTTGCACCAAGTCATCTACCGGACTCCAGTTCCCTGCACCATGAGTCTCGGCTCACTACTTTGACACCTGACCTACAATCTTCCATCTGCTTCAGTTTTACCTTTATGTTATAAATCGCCTAAGGACACTGCATTAAAATATGCAAGCAAAATATTTGAGGCACAATATACTATTAAAGTAACTAGCAAAACTGAGGTATGCCGTTCTGTTAGCAATACCCAAAGCATGAACAGAGGCTGGGAGTTTACTCTTCCTGATTCATTTATTCAGCTAGCCACACGACTTTGTCTCCGTGGAGAACCATTTTACAGAAACCTTACAATGCTATTAGTTCCTCCACCCCTGCTATCTTTATTTACTGATGAAATATAACAAATTTCTAGGGAATAGTTTTATAGTTCTCAGAGTGATGTTAACAATTACTACACACATGGAACAAATGTTATTGAAGACTTTGTCTTCTGTTTTTCAAGGACGCTTCCTCACTGTAAGCAAGCAGCACCCCCCCCCCCAAAAAAAACAAAAATGTGGAAATACTTTCCTTTCCTAATATCTGCAAAATAATAAAAGGTCCGATGATACAGTCATTGAAATCCGAATTCTAGTAATTGCTATGATATATTATATGAATTGTATTACATAGGTGTATTATGAGAAATAATTACCTTTGTGAGAAGCCTGAATCACAGATGGAAAATATTGCCTGTGCACAGTAGTATCTTGGTGATGCTGTTCCTTTATCATCAGTGAGAAAATAAGTCCTGGCTCTTCCCCGGCTGGTTTCCTTAATCTCTCACATGTGCAATTAAACACTGAAACTTTGTGCTCAGGAAACACATTTCACCGCCGCTAACGGAACAGTTATTGTCAGAACACATAAACCCGTGGCTCTGGCTTCATTAGAACCTCAACATGCATAATCTCGAGACCACATCGTTTCTTACTGGGAAAAGGTAGTCCTTACTACACGTAAATAATCACAGCTCTGGCTGCGGTCCAGGGTGTAAGCACTTTTCTCTGCTGTCTCAGCAATTCTCTTGATGTCGAAGACGCATGAAAATAAATGGAAACCATATGTCTCCTCAGCAGAACACCAGCACTCGTACAACCAAGGGGCAATGCTATTCATTACAACCACTGGAGAAATATTTGGGGGGCATGGACTAGCTCAGTGTAAAATGAAGCTGCATGGGGCATCCTCACAATGAACGGAGGAGACATTTGCTATTCTTCTGCTCTCCTAACCTGGTTTACTGTATATATATATATATATATATATATATATATATATATATATATATTCAATACCACCATGAGCTGCTCTCGTTAGAAGGATTAAATGGCATTTTCCACCTGCTCAATGACTTCCTGAGCAGTATTTCATCTATTCCAACATTCTAGCCTGTCAAACCCAATACATCATAATAATCCAGGTCTGAATAGTGCTTAAAAACAAAGAAACACAGCAGAACAAAGCTCCACCATAATAAACGAAAAAAAAAAATTCTTCCGTGATCACTTGGAATTTATTCTGCAGAGCTAGACTGAATCAAAGACCAGTCCCTTGAGCTTTGAACTCTGTCAGGAATGATAAGATGTGAAAACAGGATTCAAAAAAAAAAAAAAAAAAAAAAAAAACTCATCAGGCCTAAAGTAAAAGCCCTTCTTATATGTATTCCCAATTAAGATGTATGTCATTTAAAAAAGCATAATAGAACACTAATCAGCCATATTTTACTGGCTGCATATGTCAGAACATTTTGAAATAAGATGAGAAGCTGCAAGGTTGAAGCCCAGAGTACAGGGCAGCTAGGGGCACAGCTGGGGCAGCTGGGGTGACTGGGGTGGCCCTTCTGTTTCTTGGTGAGGGACCTGGGAGGGTTTGGAACTTTGAGCTATGAATTTCCTATAAATAAATAAGTGTGTGCACATGGGCATGCGTGTGTTGCCCATATATGCATGCAGGTACGTGTGCGTGTTCCTGGGCTTGTGGTTCATAATCCCCAGTATCTATTAGGGTTGGATGTTTACTTGTTGAAAGCCTAACATCTAAAGTAATGCCATTCTGTGATGCTGTGGTGTGAATAGGAGATGCCCCAGGGGCTCTGACGTTCGAACACCCATCCCGCGATGGAAATACTGCTTTGAAGTCTTGTAGAACATATAGGAGGTGGCTTCGTGTTGGAGACTGTCAGGGACTAGCGGTAGGCTTTGAATCTGATACTCGGGGCCCCAGGTTGTTCTCCCCTCTGCTTAGCATTCCACCAAGATGCGAGGGACTGAGGGGACTCAGCTTCACCCTCCTGCCAACGTGGAGTCACCTGCCACGACTCCTTAGCCTGTGTGATGGACTGCATCCTCAAACTGTGAGTTAGGATATATGCCTCCGCCAACCCCAACCCCAACCCCAAGAGTTGCTGCTTTTAGGGATTTTCCCAGCAACAAGAAAAGTGGCTAAATGGTGCAGGATGGTCTTTGCAAGGTCAGCTAGTGTGTGTGTGTGTGTGTGTGTGTGTGTGTGTGGTGGTCTTCTTAACGATTAGTGCTCCTACAGAAAGGACTCTTACCTCTTGTACAATGTGAAGACATAGCAAGAAGGTTATATCTATGAGCCCCTCACTGGATACCATCTCTGCTGATATTATGCCAACATCCCAGTTACTTGATCTGGGAGAAATACATTTTGCAACCCAAGTCATGATGTTTTGTCATAACAAGCACACAGGCTAAGTAGGTGTCTACTCCTTCAAAGGTGGAATTGGAGAATTACTGAGCACCAAGTCTGGCACAGAGTTACCATTCGAGATCTACAAAAGAGATGCAATACAGCTCAAGTGTCATGGCCACAGAAACAACACATCCTAGCTTCATAAAGGTGATTAAAAAAACCAAAGCTGAAACCACTGGTCGCTTTCGCTCATTATTGGGTAAGGACCCAGCGAGGTGGGGTGCACCTCACTCCGTGTGGAACCTCTGAGAAACAGCAGGGTGTGGTGCAAGAAGGGGCACTTGCTAAGCACAACTTCTAAACTAAATTACAGGAGTAGATGATTGCACACTGGGCGATGTCACCATCAGAATCTCCAAACCAGCAGTTCTCAACCTGTGGGTCACAACTCCCTAGACAAACCCCTGTCTCCAAAAAATATTTATATTATGATTCATAATGGTAACAAAAATTACAGTTATAAAGTAGCAACTAAAATCATTTTATGGCTGCGGGGTCACCAAAACATGGTAAAGTATATTAAAGGGTCACAGCATTAGGAAGATCAAGGGCCACTACAAGAGGTTCAGAGTCTAAACCTCTTTGCGTTACGTCCAAACAAAATGAGATTCGCCAGCTATGACCGGAATCCTCGTGGTCAAATGCCTTCTTCCCTCGTTAATTTCTAGCCAGTTTATCTATTTTTCCAGCCTAACTTGTCAAAGGGAAAATGCATGTACTGAAGAGAGGACACACTGTCCTCATGGCTCCAGGGCACACAGAACTTTACATTAACCAACCATTTGAAATATATTATATTTTACATATCAGAAGATCTAACATAACCAAATCAACCTGGCTCTAAACAACCCATCAATAATGAGCTTGTAAGTCTGTCTCTCTGAAGCAAGTAGCTGGTGGCATGGAGAGTTACTTGAATGGAAACGATTTTGAAAGAAAAACCCTGCAGATAGCGTATCGCTAATTGGTATTGACCTCCAGCAAAAACATGACTGACGTTCCTGCCTTTAGCAGTCCATTAGTGACGGGTTTTTGAAATGATTTTTGCCTCTTGGTATTTAAATTGTCATCTGCATTGAAGAGCAGGGACTGTCATGTTGAAAAAAATTATGTTGCTTAAAATATGTTAATGCCTGATGAAATTTTAGGAGATACAGACATGTTCTAAGACATATATTTTCTGAGACACATATTTCTGAGACAAAAGATAAACATGCAAGAAGTAGTTTGAAAGTATTATCCAGTTGAAACAGCAGAGTCATGGATGCAAGCTGAGGGCAGGCGTTTTAGTCTTTTCTTTTTTTTTTTTTTNTTTTCTTTTTTTTTTTTTTAAGTTTCAGGGACTGACTTTATCCTACAACTAAAACATTGTCTGAGACTGGAAGATATTATTGGGGCAGAGTGCTTTCTTAGCATTCCTGAAGCCCTGGGTCCAATGGCCAACATCATCATAAACAAGTTATCCTATTAATATATCCTATTAATATTTAAAGGATGGGAGATCAAAAGGCTCATGGGCCAAGAACAAAGTGCTGCATTGCAGGAGCACCTTGGTCCTTGCTCCTCTTACCCCACCTCCCTGGCACCAGAAGTTCTCCTGAGCAACGTGCAGGGGGCCAAAGAGATTCTAGACACACAATAGTTCTGAACTGCACCAAATGTACAGCAAGTTTGGTAACTGGTATAGCAAACAAGAAGCAAGCCAGGTCTGATCTAGAGGAAGATGTATGTGCCCCAGTCCTGGGACAGACGTGATGTAGAGAATTCAAAGAGGTCAGGGAAGTATATTTATTTTATCTTTAGAAAGATATGTAAAGGTGCAAGAAACCCGAGGCTCACTTGCCAGAGGAACACATTAAAAAACAAAACTTTAAAAATGGAAAAGCATGTTCCAGCAATATTTTAATTATTTTATTCATTCTGATATCCCAACCATTTATAATAGGATTTGCATTCAGGTAATAGTTAATGCATATTTGTTGAATCAATAAGTGATGCTATTACAATTTTTGTAATTATTTTACAGTAGAAGATCATAGTAACGGATGTTAGAATAATCTGAAATTCCTGTGAAATCTCTCTCTTTAATATCACTATCTTTTTTTTCTTGCAAGTAATTCATATCTCAGAGAGATTTGAAGAATAAACTTCCTTAACAATTTATTCATGGTCTCAAAAAGATGCATTGTGGTTTTTAAATTTCCTAGAAAACTAAGAAGGAACCAAACTTTCCTGAAACTGTCTCTTCCTGCCTAATTCAAATCTCTGTTGGAACTTTCTGAGCTCAATATATATGTTGACTGCAATTTTATGAATGCCACTTTCCCTCTGCTTAACTGCTCCGAGTCCTGTAACACAATTACAGAAGCGCATACCGCAAGTACTCAGCGTGGAGTATATGATATGAAAGCTGTATTCAGAGGACCTATAGAAACAGCTTCCCTTGTATGAATCTACCAACTAAAGATTCTCCCAAAGAATACTTGAGGAATTTTTAAGTATTTTTAAGTTGGTGAAATGCACTTTCCCCTGTAGGCCTTTAAAAGGTGCCCAGAGGTTTTGCTTTACAAGCGTCTTGCCAAAGAAAGGGAGCAGCCCGAAGATCTCTGCAGTGGCTTTTGTAGCTCCAAGGAGCTGATTTACCCACAGCTCTGCTGCTTCATCTATGAGGTAAGTAGGGCACTTATCAGGCATGACTTGATGCACAGGAGCAGTCTCAGAGCATCTAGAAGAGCTTTCCATCTATGCTATTGCCATGCCATATGGAATATCTGTCAGGAGAATAAATGGTTTTCCAAAGCTAAATGTAACTTCAGGCTTTGACTGTATATAAAAAAGCAAAGGGGGAGGAGAGAGTCGATCATTTTTTTTTCTGTCCTTCTACACATTAGGAGTTTATGGTTCTAGGAACAGACACAAGGAAGTAGGCAGAATACTGAGGGTCACATTTCATAAAGCATGATTCACCCTTTGTACCCTTCATGGGCATCACTACTAAACAATTTCCATTCTCCTTTTATCATTTGACACAGACGAACTTCCAATCTTGTCTCAGTAGTCTGTTTGTTGGCTGGCTCCTCCAGGCTCCCTCTTAGAAGCATGGTCTAAATTCCATTAGCAGTGGTTTATAGGTGCAACATTTTCACCTCTAGCTCCCACCTGAATCTCACTCACTCACCAGTGGCCACTTGGACTTGAGATTTGGGCCAAAGGAAAAAAATAAGAAGTGAACTAAATATAAGGTAGGGTTGCTTTGGTCCAGGATGTCTGGCCTTTGGTTGAGAGTCCCTGTAAAGACAATAGGCATCTCTTTGTTTCTTTCTTTTTAAATATGTGAGTAATGCTGACAGACTTAAAGGATGATTACTGTTCCTAGTGGTGACGCATTTAGCTACTTTATTCAAAGTAAGTTACCTCTTTGTGTTTAGTAAGACACTGGGACTGACGATGGCTGTCAGATTCTTGGAGCTAAAGAACCCTTCAATGAGGGAATGTCCCGAGTGATGATAATCCAGGGTGTCCAGGGTAACTCAGGGATTCTTGGGAACAACCCCCAGCATCAATATTGTGGGATATGGCTTATGGAGGCACACAGTTCCCCATTCCAGCATTGCGTTTACACTGTGTATACATTGTATCAAGCCACCCTATGATAGCCAGGCATTTTAATGAGAGAGGCATGCAGGTGTTTGGAGTGCAGAGGAGGTAACACTGGGTATAAGAAACCTTGGCATGAGCTCACGTGTTGTGTCAGCAATGTTTTCTTTGGGTGCTTGCCACAGACCGAAGTCAACTCCTCACACTTTGTAAGGATTAACTCGCTGAAGTGTCGGCAACATGATCACGGTTTAAACAGGAAGGACAGAATGATAACAACTTTGTAAAGAAAACTGAGGTTTGGTAAGATAAAGTGACTCACCAAATCGGCACCAGTGCCTCCCTGTTTAAGTAAAGGCCACACCAATCTCTTGCTGAAGCTGTCGATTTCAATTTTGTACGTCTTGATTCTGCAATGGTCTAATGCTCCAGCCTCTTGCTTATACCCCATGAATATGTTCCCCTCCCTGCACCTACTCTGAAACTACGGGACGATAATCACACTAAATAATTAAGAAAACAGTAGGTGATGCATTCTTAGAAGCTGTCAGGCCCAGCACAGTAGATAGCCATCGTGAGTCTCTACTGAACTGTCAACTGACAGCCTGAGCTATATAAACCCTAATGACTCAAACGCTGGGTCAGAAACAGTTCAGAGCTCAGCTACTCCACACTGTTCCTTTTCTGCCATCTGTTAGACCTTTTAGGAGGAAGGAGTGGTTATAGAGATGAACTCTAGAGCCAAATCGTTTAGCTCACAGGTTCTATGCATAGATAACATTTATTTACTGTATGGTGTTGGGCACATTACTTAAGCAGAACCTCATGGTTTTAGTAATACCATATAATTCTGGTACAAGAAATAGAGTAATATTTGTAAAGCATTGGACAGTTTTTTGGCACATAGAAAGTACTATGCAAGTATCTTTTAAATAAAAACGAAGAAATTAGTCAATCCTTCCTATAATTTGAAGCAGTAGCATTCCGAACACTGAACAGTCAATATGCTAATTATGTACTGGTACTAACTAGCCCCCACAAGATAAGGATTTTTTAATTAAAATTCTTTGTGTGGTATTTTTATTTTTAATAGTTTCTTTTGGTCTATATTAATGGATTTCATTATGATGTTTTCATGCATGTACATATAGGCATGTGATAAATATTCACCCTGTTACCTTTGCTGTTTCCCCTCTCCCTCATCCCTTCCTCTTCTCTGCACCTCTCTCAACTCCTTCTATTTCTTACTTTCTTTTTTTAACCAATGAATTTCCCTAGGCTTGCTTATGGGAGCATGGGCACTTCACCAGTGCCCACACTACTACAGAAAATGTGTCAACTTCTTCTGTTAGACCTTGACTACATATAAATCCTGAGGTTGGGGGTCTATGATGTGGTGTTGATGGACATGATCCTATACTTAGTACTTTTAAAACATGTACTATTCTGAAATTTAAATACATTTTTTGTGCCTTTATTTGGTTTTTATACAAAACACACAGGGGACTGAGTAACTGGTGGGTGTGACAATTACTATGTGCCTTTTTTTAATCCCCTGAGGATGGATTAGATGCTCAACTGATGAGTGACACCACTTGTGTGAATTACTGTGGTCGAGTTCCCAACAGGAGCAAATTCGGGGAAGAAGCATGCATTTAGGCTCCTGGTTTAAGAGGGTTCACTCATTCGTGGCAGAGAAATCAGAGCAGTTGTGTTGGTGGGAGCACCCAGCCGCTTGGGACCCTCACATCCACAGCTTTTAAGGAACAGAAAGCAGGGACTCAGGTACTCAGCCAGCTGTGCCTCATTCCTTAGTAAGACCACAGCCATTGACAGAGCTGCTTATATTTAAGTCAGGTCATCCCGCCTCATTTAACCCTTGCTGGAAACACCCGCACGGACACGCCCACTGGGTGTTTCAGAGATGCTGAAAATCCTGAGGATGTGAAGGTGAGACATCACACTACCGAAGCTTCTATCACCCTTCAGCCTTGCCACATGGCAACAGAGTTAATCTGTCCTTCTATGTTTTGTGATAGCAAGTCTCCCCTGCTGAGATTCTCTAGGGACTACATGAATGAATATTCTGTAACACATGACAGGCAAACTGATGACCAAGATAGTTACCAAGTTACTGACTAGCAGGTGCATATACAGCAGGGACACACTGGGGAAAAATGGATAATTAATGCCCCAGGCAGGCCAGAACGATAGTGAGAAATTTTATCACACTTTGGAGAATAATGTGCAACTTAAGTCTTATGAAGCTTCATTTTGGAATTTTCTATTTAGTATTTTTGGGCTTTTCTTAAACATAGGTAGTTGAAACTGCAAAAGTCAAATCATGAATAAAAAGTCCACTCTGTAAAATCATCAAAGAAGAAAAAAATTTAAATTATATGTAAAGAAGATGTGTAGACTCTTTCAGGTAGCTGCAGTGTAACTGTAGTGACATTTACAAAGATGCATACATCTGTTGAACTATCCATTTTTTAAGGCAGGCAGCTCACTGTGCGGTCATTATCTACCTCTTAGTGGATGAAAACCATACCTAAATCCTTGCAAAGGTGTTTAAGGACTGTTATTCCAGTTGGCCCCTTACCTTGCCCATTTATTGAAGGATTTTCTTTCTTTCTTCCTTCCTTCCTTCCTTCCTTCCTTCCTTCCTTCCTTCCTTCCTTCCTTTCTTTCTTTCTTTCCTTCTTTCTTTCTTTCGGTTTTTCGAGATAGGGTTTCTCTGTGTAGCCCCTGGCTGTCCTGGAACTCACTCTTTAGACCAGGCTGGCCTTGAACTCAGAAATCTGCCTGCCTCTGCCTCCCAAGTGCTGGGATTAAAGGTGTGCACCACCACTGCTCATTTAATTCATTTTTTAAGTCTGAGTTGATACACTTCAAAATGTTAAAAGGGAAAGAAGGAGGGAGGGGACAGAAAGGGAGAGAGGAGGGGAAAGGGGAAGAGGAGAGAGATGCTACAACAGCTGACAAACATATGCTGTGTTCTCAGGATGTATTCAGGAATAGCAGACAAAAGGTGAGAGACATTTAGGTTAAGAAAGTTATTTAAATGCAAATCAAAACAACCCTGAGATTCCATCTCACACTAGTCAGAATGGCTAAGATTAAAAATTCAGGTGACAGCAGATGCTGGCGAGGTTGTGGAGAAATAGGAACACTCCTCCATTGCTGGTGGGATTGCAAGCTTGTACAACCACTCTGGAAATCAGTCTGGCAGTTCCTCAGAAAATTGGACATAGTACTACTGGAGGACCCAACAATACCTCTTCTGGGCATATAGCCAGAAGATCTTCCAACTGGTAATAAGGACACATGCTCCACTATGTTCATAGCAGCTTTATTTATAATAGCCAGAAGCTGGAAAGAACCCAGATGTCCCTCAATAGAGGAATGGATACAGAAACTGTGGTACATTTACACAATGGAGTACTACTCAGCTATTAAAAACAATGAATTTATGAAATTCTTGGGCAAATGGATGTATCTGGAGGATATCATCCTGAGTGAGGTAACCCAATCACAAAACAAGTCACTAGATATGCACTCACTGATAAGCAGATATTAGCCCAGAAACTTAGAATACCCAAGATACATTATGCAAACACAAGAAAACCAAGAAAGATGACCATTGTGTGGATACTTCATTCCTCCTTAGAATAAGGAACAAAATACTCATGAAAGGATATAGGTACAGAGACAAAATTTAGAGCTAAGATGAAAGGATAGACTATCCAGAGACTACCCCATTCGGGAGTCCATCCCATCATCAGCCACCAAACCTAGATACTAATGCTCATGCCAGCAAGATTCTGCTGAAGGGACCCTGATATTGCGGCCTCTTGTGAGGCTATGCCAGTGCCTGGCAAACACCGAAGTGGCTGCTCACAGCCAGCTATTGGATGGAACACAGGGCCCCCAATGGAGGAGCTAGAGAATGTACCCAAGGAACTGAAGGGGCCTGCAACCCTGTAGGTGGAACAACAATATGAACTAACCAGTACCCCCTGAGCTTGTGTCTCTAGCTGCATATGTAGCAGAAGATGGCCTAATTGGCCATCATTGGGAAGAGAGGCCCCTTGGTCTTGCAAACTTTATATGACCCAGCACCAGGGAAGGCCTGGGCCAAGTAGTGGGAGTGGGTGGGTATAGGGAACTTTCGGGATAGCATTTGAAATGTAAATAAAGAAAATAAAGAAAATTAAAAAAAAAAAGAAAGCTATTTCAATGTCTTTGGGAGGAGGAAATGGAACTAGTGTGGCTCTCATCTAGAGTCACGTCAGGCAAGTAAGACTTGTGTTCAGCATAACCCAGCTTCAGCAATGCCCTCCCATTTGTCTGTCTGCTGCTGCTTCTTAGGTATCAACCAGGACATCATCATTCTCAGATTTGGGCTTTCCTTGGTGCAGGCTGTGGTGACTCTTGCTTAATATTTAAAACTATAGGATCTACAGGACTCTTCTCTTTTGATTTATTCCTTTGAGAATGACTAGACTGTCATCTGTCTATCCATTCACCCATCCATCATCCGTCTATTCATCTTTCCATCCATCCATCCATCCATCCATCCATCCATCCATCCATCCATCCATCCATCCAAGAATCCACCTATCATTTATCCACTCACCCATTCATCATCCATCCATTCATCTTTCCATCCATTTCTATACTTACCTGTATACATCCCCATTCATTGTGTGGCCACATCATTGATCATGAACACAATAAATCTGTCTATCATAGATGCACACATGCTCGCTCTCCTACTCAGAATCCTGCCCTTTATGCTGAATGGCTAGTGCCACTTTCCTTGCATCCTCGCGGCTTTCATTTCATTCTTTTTATTAGCCTTCCCTAACCTGGAACTCATTACATTTTGAGCTGGCCTCAAACTCTCAGCCATCTGCTTTCCGACTGCTGAGATTAAAGGCATACACCACACTTAGAAGAGATGTATTTATTTTTACTTTATGAGTAGGGATGTTTTGCCTGCATATCTGTCTGGGCACTATGTGCATGCTTGGTACATTCATCTGCCAGAAGAGGACATCAGATCTCAGTTTTAGATAGTTGTGAGCCTCCATATAGGTGCTGGAACCAAAAGTGGATGCATCTTTCTAGCTGAATCATCTTTGTGGTTTTTTGTGAGTAACTGTGCTATTTTAAATATGTTTTTTAAAAGTTCCTCTAATATAGTGCTAATGTTGTCTTATATTCTCAAATTCAGAGATCTAGGCTGTCCCTTATGCAGAATACATCTGTATTGGCTAGCCCATGTGCAGGCAGAGTCTGCTTTTCATCCAGGTGTTGACTAATCAACAACATATATATATAAACGAGAAACAGAAACATAATGATTGATGGATGAAAGTCTTAGGACCAGAGGCTCATTCTATAGGCCAGAGACCAGAATTCTATAGATTTCATGGGAGAAATAGTTCAACATCTAATGACTCATTGTTCACTAAGAGTTTATGGAATGTAGCTACCGTGAACGAGACTGGTGACTGTGGTGGCTTGAGTGAGAGATGGCCTGCACTGGCACATACATCTGCACTTGGTTCTTAGCTGGTGGCACCGTTTAGGGAGGTTAGGCAGTCTGGCCTTCTTGCAGGAAGTCAGTCAATGGAGGTGTGCTTTGAGATTAGAGCCTTGACTCACTTTCTCTTGATCTCTTCTGTACTTACGTTGAGATGCTAGCTTTCAGCTTCTTACTCCTGCTGCTGTGCCTATCCCTGGCTGTCATGCGTCACCCGTGGTGGACTCTTTCTGGCACGATAAGCCAAAAATTACTCAGTCTTAAATTGCCTTGGTTATGGTATTTTGTCACAGCAACAGAAAAGTAACTGGCCCACAGACGACTTTTCTTCTATATATCATCAGATATGTTTTTCTAGTGTGCACAGTTGAACAAAGTTCATGAACAGAAAGCTGGTTAGACGCATGCAAGGGTGTAAGATATCTATAAGGAGTTGTGAACTTCACTGGAAATCAAATTTATTAAGAAATTAAGTGTGTAATCACATGTGTAATTTCAGCATTTGAGATGCTGAGACGGGAAGATTATGAAGTAGGAATCAAAAATAATAAGAGATAACTTTCCCCCATATAGTTAGAAAATAATAGGAAGTTACATTTATCATCAGTTGTGGCATAAGCAGAAAGGAGTCTTCAGACACATTACTAATCAATATATTAATTAATGATACTATCTGAAACATTTTCTCAATTTATGCCATAGACCTTAGCCACTTCTCAGCTGTTTTGAAGAAACAGTTTTAAATCTAAGAATCGGTACTGAGAATGCATTCAGAGAAATTTAAAGTTTATATGAAAGTATGTTCATTATTTAGCTGTGTCCAATGATGGCCAATTAAAATCCATCTCATAATTGCCACTACAGAAATATGTGTGTGGATATATTTATCTGCTTTTCTATATGGAGATATTTTTGAACCTAGAAAACTGTAAGACTTTACAGATGCTTCAACAATATTAAAAGAGTCTGCTCTCATCTTCAGTCAAAACAAAGGGCACATGAGGAAAAGTATTGAATCATACATAACAATTATATAATAATGAATTTTTAAAATTCAAAGACAACATGTTATAATGCTAATATTGCTTGTCTTGGAGTGATGAAGTTGCAATCTCAAAACAGTCTGTTCCACGGCGTTGTACCAACTTTCTAACTCCGAAGCAGTGAGTATCACACAATGCAGTTTCACCAAGCCTGAATTCTCTCCATCTCGTACATTAATAAAGACGTCCATAGTTTTCCACATATAAAACAATAAAATTCAGTGTAATGCACTTACGCAAGGGCAGTACTATAAATGAGTCACCTGATACCCAGGCACTTAGGACCATATGCTTTACATTCCCAAAGCCCCATTAAGCCTAAGCGCTGGCACTTGTGAATGGAATCTATCAGCCATTCTCAAGAACAGAAAGCACTCAATAACAGTTATGAATGTGTCATTCCCTTCCTGCCCCAGTCCCAGCCACTTGTGAGCACTAATCGCACCTAATTCCGAGTCAAGAGGACTGAACCGGGAGTACACTGCTGGCTCTAGTCTGTTGGCAGTTGCTAGGTGAATGGTTAACTGCTCCTCCGTACCAGGGCTGAGCTCACACTCGCTGGGCCACGGTGTTTCCTCCACATTGCTCTGTAAGAACCTGCAGCTCAAAGCCTTGGTTTTGGTCCTTGTTTTATTTCATCCTGTGATGTCAAGTCTTCACAATCAGAACCCTAGTCCCTACCAAAGCGTTGTTGAATCAACCCAGAATCTCAGCCTTGCAAACTGACCTAATCCAGCAATATTTTGGCCACACTTAGTGCTATCATGCCCGATACGGTGCTTTAAAAAATTAAACAGAAATTAACCACAAGTAAAACCTAGCCTGGTTCAGAGTTGAGGCCACAGTGGTATTTGGGGGGAGCAGTTCAGTTGCTTTCCTTCTGTAACTGGAGCCTCAACCAACAGTCAGAACCCCAAACTGTGCTGTGTTTGAACACTTAGAAAGACTCACAAGACTTCTTAGCTAATGAGTCAATTAATATGTAACAATCTACTTAGAGAGTAAAACAAGGGCAGGAAAATGGAATTCTGGAATGGATGGAAAAGTTTTTTCTTTCTTTTGTGTTAAAATATGCATGCAACTGTATCCCAAGTATAAATACTATGCATACCATGTTTATGGTTTATATCTGCTGATGATAAACATGGGGTTGATTTTATAATTTGCTTCTAATAAAGGCAAGATCCTATGTGAGAATCCCTTCTCCTATGGATGCTGTTGGTTATGAGAACTGAGAAGAGATGGATCAGAGTAACATGAAACATTCCTATTACCAGAAGAACACCCCGACCCACGTCTTACCGACAAAGAACAATTCTCATATGCAGAATTCTAAAAACCCGTAATCTTCCTGTTTTATATATTCCCCAGAGTTCCTCATCTACACACTATGATTCATCCATGCATTCCTGCATTCCGTGAAGCATACACGAGATCATATTCATTTGCTCACCAAGAAAGTGTATATTAAGCACGTTTAGTCCGGGTGCTTTGTTTTAGAGGATTTAGTATGGTTTTTAGTTACATTTAATGCAAGTGTGTCTGTGGGAGGGAGGGAGGATGTGCATTGTTAATGCAGGTGAGGGGCTGGAAGAAAAAGTGTCATTCCCTGGAGGTGGAATTATTGGCGGTTGTGAAATGTCCCGTGTGTGTATTAGGGACAGAACGGAGATCTTCTGGGAGTGCAGAACGTACTTTTAACCGGAGTTCTATCTCCAATCCCCTCAGGCAAATTCTAAGAAGTACCTGCAGAAGTCGCCAGCTTGTTTACACGTTAGTCTGCCTTTGGCAGCTGGTAAGAGCAAGGATGTTCATGTAAGTTCCTTGTTTTTCTTTATGCTCATAAGAATCCTTTTGGAGCTTTTTATGTAAGTTTGGAAAATTGGTTTGCCAACAACATTAAATGGGCTTCTTAACTCCTCATCTATAAGTCATTGGGTCATGTATAGTTATCAAAGTTTATGAACGGTAATGGATGGGGATGGATTTACAACCTTGGGGAAGACATTTAGGAGGGAGTGGGGGAAACAAAGATAGGGAGTGAGAGAGTAAAGAGATGCTGAAGGGCTGCCCATTTACCATGCAATACCCACTTATGACTATAGCAGAGTTTCTGTCTACAGGTGTAAGTTGTCAGTAGTTCCGTGTTCAGAGAGATTCTGCACTGTTCCTCCCTGAATACAACCATCTTGGATATCTTTCCACCTTGCTATTCCCCACATGCCAGCCTTTCTGATACAGCCCATAACCATCTCAGTGCAAATGTCCAAAGTGTGCTTCTGAGAATGCTGCAAAGGTGGCCCACCTACATTTAAAATGCCTTTTTTTTTTTTTTTTTTTTTTTTTATTGTAAATGGAACCAGGTTTTTGTCTTTGGTAGCAGTAGACTCACAGTTTTCTGGATGGTGTTTGCTTGGTACGGTTTTTAAAAGACTCAGAGGGAAAATAATGAGCCTGTCCAGATTGCACGGGCATCTCCGGTACGACGGCGNTTTTTTTTTTTTTTTTTTTTTTTTGGATAGGAGGAAATGGAAGCAGGCTATTGTCTTTGGTAGCACTAGACTCACAGTGTTCTGGATGGTGTTTGCTTGGTACGGTTTTTAAAAGACTCAGAGGGAAAATAATGAGCCTGTCCAGATTGCACGGGCATCTCCGGTACGACGGCGGCAGAACACCTTTCAAGAGCTCGGAAGATACAACCTCACAGGCTCCCTAGAGGCCCGGTCTGGCTACAAGGCTTTGGCAGTTTTCCCGTTCCTCAGATTCGGGGCTGCTGGGCTGCTCGGTATGTACAGCAATTCACAGGGGGAGAGCGATCAGCCAGCTCAGCTGAGAACTTCAAGACAGCAACTCCAGGGCAGCTGCTCTCTCAGCAGCAGAGTAAGTCTGGGAGGACTCACAGGACCCTGCTGGTTGAATTCACCAGCCTGCTGGGCCTTCTATGCTCGGGGGACCATTAGACACACACTGGAAATGCCCATGTGAAGAGAACATCTGGTCACAATAGTGAAAGGAACATAGACGCATAAGCAAACTTACACAGCAGCTAGACCAGTGTTAGAATGTCTTCCACCTACAGGCCATCCATACCCGTACACCCAGGTGACGCGTCCTGCTGACACACCTTCTGACACACCCTGCTGACACACCTTCACGTGGGCTGCCAGTAAGGACTGTGGTTCCTATCCTTGTGCTAAGAATGCATAGCACAAGGCCTAGGTAATGCCTTCATGTCGTTTGGGACTTATGTCTCTTCCTTCTCTAACTTCTCTTTCTCTGCTGGACATCCAGTCATCATTCTCTCATTCTTATCCGACATTTCCTTTCTGGAGAGACCACATTAGCGCATCATGTTAGGCAGGATTCTGTGTATTAGAGCCCCTGTGCAGAGTATGAACTAGGCCCTCGGCAATCTGGTTTACCATTATAACCCACGTGCCAAGAACCACACATTACACATAATATAAAATATATTTTATACAGAATAAAAGCTCAATATATTCACTCAAATAATATCTAATAACATTATCCTATAAGTGAAGATATGTAGAATTAATAAGTTGGTTGAACTCATAGCGTGACCTTGGGGATGTAGGTAAGATTTGGACAGTTCTGGAAGATTCCCAGAGGCTGTGGATGACAGAATACACTGAGTGGGAAGGAGTGTCTGCAGAGGCCATTCTTCCTGGACTTGTTCCTAGTTATTGATAATAGGTGCCAGCACATCCTCTGTGCCAGGAAACAAACAATAAAATAAGACACAGTTGCGGTATTGAACTTGTAACAAGTTAGCCTGGATTCAAGCTTAAATCTTGGTATCAAGAGGCAGGATTTTTATTCTGTGCTTAGCGGGGAGTCTTAGAAAGTTGTGAGCTCAGGGATTACTAAGTGAAAAATTGAGAAAGGAACCAGAATGTTGAATAAAACAGGATTAAAGAGCCAACTATAACTCTCTGAAGAGACCGTTTTGCTTGGTAATTAAGAAGTACCTAAATAGTTCAAGGCCAGCCTGGTCTCCAGAGCAAGCCACAGCACAGCCAAGGCTACACAGAGAAGCCCTGTCTCAAAATAACAACAACAACAACAACAACAACAACAACAACAACAACAACAATAAGAAAGTACCTAAATTTTCTTATTTTTTCAATTTTTTTATTTATTATTATTTTCTTTATTTACATTTCAAATGCTATCCCGAAAGTTCCCTATACCCTCCCCCGGCCCCTGCTCCCCTACCCACCCACTCCCACTTCTTGGCCCTGGCATTCTCCCCTGTGCTGGGTCATATAAAGTTTGCAAGACCAAGGGGCCTCTCTTTCCAATGATGGTCGATTAGGCCATCTTCTGCTACATATGCAGCTAGAGACA